>NW_026843646.1:11333591-11658591 GCF_030254825.1 Meriones unguiculatus | reverse complement strand
TTTCCTGTTGTAATAATTGAATGGGCGATACGTATGTGATTTAGTTTACAAAGTTGTGCTTTGCTTTTCTGTTCTTTCGATGGAAACTTTTTTCTGTGCCGTACAGTGCAAGACAACACTTTTCGGTTTTCCTGTATTCTTAATTGAGCGAGTGACACACATGTGATTCAGTTTACAAAGTAGTGCTTTTTATTTACGTTCTTTCGTTGGAAACTTGTTCCTGTTAGGAATAAGTTAGGGTTAGGGTCAGGGTTAGGGTTAGGGTTAGGTTAGGGCTCGGTAACGGATAGGGTTAGGGTTAGGGTTAGTGTTAGGGTTAGGGTTAGGGTTAGGGCTCGGTAAGGGATAGCGTTATGGTTAGGGTTAGGGTTAGGGTTAGGTTAGGGCTGGGTAAGGGATAGGTTTAGGGTTAGGGTTAGGGTTAGGGTTAGGGTTAGGGTTAGGGGTTAGGGTTAGGGTTAGGGTTAGGGTTAGGGACTTAGGGTTAGGGTTAGGGTTAGGGTTATATCACTTTTCAGGTTTCCTGTTATAATAATTGAACAGGCGGCACATATGTGAATTAGTTTACAAAGTTGTGCTTTGCGTTTCTGTTCTTTCAATGGAAACTTGTTTCTGTGCCGTACAGTGCGAGATAACACTTTTCGGTTTTCCTGTATTCCTAATTGTACGATCGACACAAATTTGATTTAGTATACAAAGTAGTGCTTTGGATTTCTGTTCTTCGGTTGGAAACTTGTTTCTGTGCTGTACAGTGTGATATATCAGGTTTCAGTTTTCCTGTTATAATAATTGAACAGGGGACACGTATGTGAATTCGTTTACAAAGTTGTGCTTTGAGTTTCTGTTCTTTCGATGGAAACTTGTTCCTGTGCTGTACAGTGTGATATATCAGTTTTCAGTTTTCCTGTTGTAATAATTGTATGGGCGATACGTATGTGATTTAGTTTACAAAGTTGTGCTTTGCTTTTCTGTTCTTTCGATGGAAACTTGTTTCTGTGCCGTACAGTGCAAGATAACACTTTTCGGTTTTCCTGTATTCTTAATTGAGCGAGTGACACACATGTGATTCAGTTTACAAAGTAGTGCTTTTCATTTATGTTCTTTCGTTGGAAACTTGTTCCTGTTAGGAATAAGTTAGGGTTATGCTCAGGGTTAGGGTTAGTGTTAGGGTTAGGTTAGGGCTCGGTAAGGGATAGGGTTAGGGTTAGGGTTAGGGTTAGGGTTAGGTTAGGGCTGGGTAAGGGATAGGGTTAGGGTTAGGGTTAGGGTTAGGGTTAGGGTTAGGGTTAGGTTAGGGCTGGGTAAGGGATAGGGTTAGGGTTAGGGTTATGGTTAGGGTTAGGGGTTAGGGTTAGGGTTAGGGTTAGGGTTAGGGACTTAGGGTTAGTGTTAGTGTTAGGGTTATATCACTTTTCAGGTTTCCTGTTATAATAAATGAACAGGCGACACATATGTGAATTAGTTTACAAAGTTGTGCTTTGAGTTTCTGTTCTTTCAATGGAAAATTGTTTCTGTGCAGTACAGTGCGAGATAACTCTTTTCAGTTTTCCTGTATTCCTAATTGAGCGAGCGACACACAGGTGATTCCGTTTAAAAGTAGTGACTTGCTTTTCTGTTCTTTCGTTGGAAACTTGTTCTTGTGCTGTACAGTGAGATATTTCACTTTTCAGTTTTCCTGTATTCCTAATGGAGCGAGTGACACACATGTGATTTAGTTTACAAATGAGTGATTTTCTTTTTTGTTCTTTCATTTGAAACTTGTTCCTGTGCTGTACAATATGATATATCACTTTTCAGTTTTCCTGTTATAATAATTGTACAGGCGACACGTATGTGAATTCGTTTACAAAGTTGTGCTTTGCATTTCTGTTCTTTCGTTGGAAACTTGTTCTTGTGCTGTACAGTGAGATACATCACTTTTCAGTTTTCCTGTATTCCTAATGGAGCGAGTTACACACATGTGATTTAGTTTACAAATTAGTGATTTTCTTTTTTCATTTGAAACTTGTTCCTGTGCTGTACAATATGATATATCACTTTTCAGTTTTCCTGTTATAATAATTGAACAGGCGGAACATATGTGAATTCGTTTACAAAGTTGTGCTTTGAGTTTCTGTTCTTTCGATGGAAACTTGTTCCTGTGCTGTGCAGTGCGTTATATCACTTTTCAGTTTTCCTGTTATAATAATTGAACAGGCGACACATATGTGAATTAGTTTACAAAGTTGTGCTTTGCGTTTCTGTTCTTTCGATGGAAACTTGTTCCTGTGCTGTGCAGTGCGTTATATCACTTTTCAGTTTTCCTGTTATAATAATTGAACAGGCGAAACGTATGTGTATTAGTTTACAAAATTGTGCTTTGCGTTTCTGTTCTTTCGATGGAAACTTGTTCCTGTGCTGTGCAGTGCGTTATATCACTTTTCAGTTTTCCTGTTATAATAATTGAACAGGGGACACGTATGTGAATTAGTTTACAAAGTTGTGCTTTGCATTTCTGTTCTTTCTTTGGAAAGTTGTTTCTGTGCCATACAGTGCGCTTTAAAACTTTTCGGTTTTCCTGTATTCCTAATTGTGCAAGCGACACAAATGTGATTTAGTGTACAAAGTAGTGCTTTGGATTTCTGTTCTTCGGTTGGAAACTTGTTTCTGTGCTGTACAGTGTGATATATCAGTTTTCAGTTTTCCTGTTGTAATAATTGAATGGGCGATACATATGTGATTTAGTTTACAAAGTTGTGCTTTGCTTTTCTGTTCTTTCGATGGAAACTTTTTTCTGTGCCGTACAGTGCAAGACAACACTTTTCGGTTTTCCTGTATTCTTAATTGAGCGAGTGACACACATGTGATTCAGTTTACAAAGTAGTGCTTTTTATTTACGTTCTTTCGTTGGAAACTTGTTCCTGTTAGGAATAAGTTAGGGTTAGGGTCAGGGTTAGGGTTAGGGTTAGGTTAGGGCTCGGTAACGGATAGGGTTAGGGTTAGGGTTAGGGTTAGGGTTAGGGTTAGGGTTAGGGTTAGGGCTCGGTAAGGGATAGCGTTATGGTTAGGGTTAGGGTTAGGGTTAGGTTAGGGCTGGGTATGGGATAGGTTTAGGGTTAGGGTTAGGGTTAGGGTTAGGGTTAGGGGTTAGGGTTAGGGTTAGGGTTAGGGTTAGGGTTAGGGACTTAGGGTTAGGGTTAGGGTTAGGGTTATATCACTTTTCAGGTTTCCTGTTATAATAATTGAACAGGCGGCACATATGTGAATTAGTTTACAAAGTTGTGCTTTGCGTTTCTGTTCTTTCAATGGAAACTTGTTTCTGTGCCGTACAGTGCGAGATAACACTTTTCGGTTTTCCTGTATTCCTAATTGTACGATCGACACAAATGTGATTTAGTGTACAAAGTAGTGCTTTGGATTTCTGTTCTTCGGTTGGAAACTTGTTTCTGTGCTGTACAGTGTGATATATCAGTTTTCAGTTTTCCTGTTATAATAATTGAACAGGGGACACGTATGTGAATTCGTTTACAAAGTTGTGCTTTGATTTTCTGTTCTTTCGATGGAAACTTGTTCCTGTGCTGTACAGTGTGATATATCAGTTTTCAGTTTTCCTGTTGTAATAATTGTATGGGCGATACGTATGTGATTTAGTTTACAAAGTTGTGCTTTGCTTTTCTGTTCTTTCGATGGAAACTTGTTTCTGTGCCATACAGTGCAAGATAACACTTTTCGGTTTTCCTGTATTCTTAATTGAGCGAGTGACACACATGTGATTCAGTTTACAAAGTAGTGCTTTTCATTTATGTTCTTTCGTTGGAAACTTGTTCCTGTTAGGAATAAGTTAGGGTTATGCTCAGGGTTAGGGTTAGGGTTAGGGTTAGGTTAGGGCTCGGTAAGGGATAGGGTTAGGGTTAGGGTTAGGGTTAGGGTTTGGTTAGGGCTGGGTAAGGGATAGGGTTAGGGTTAGGGTTAGGGTTAGGGTTAGGGTTAGGGTTAGGTTAGGGCTGGGTAAGGGATAGGGTTAGGGTTAGGGTTAGGGTTAGGGTTAGGGTTAGGGGTTAGGGTTAGGGTTAGGGTTAGGGTTAGGGACTTAGGGTTAGGGTTAGGGTTAGGGTTATATCACTTTTCAGGTTTCCTGTTATAATAAATGAACAGGCGACACATATGTGAATTAGTTTACAAAGTTGTGCTTTGAGTTTCTGTTCTTTCAATGGAAAATTGTTTCTGTGCAGTACAGTGCGAGATAACTCTTTTCAGTTTTCCTGTATTCCTAATTGAGCGAGCGACACACAGGTGATTCCGTTTAAAAGTAGTGACTTGCTTTTCTGTTCTTTCGTTGGAAACTTGTTCTTGTGCTGTACAGTGAGATATTTCACTTTTCAGTTTTTCTGTATTCCTAATGGAGCGAGTGACACACATGTGATTTAGTTTACAAATGAGTGATTTTCTTTTTTGTTCTTTCACTTGAAACTTGTTCCTGTGCTGTACAATATGATATATGACTTTTCAGTTTTCCTGTTATAATAATTGTACAGGCGACACGTATGTGAATTCGTTTACAAAGTTGTGCTTTGCATTTCTGTTCTTTCGTTGGAAACTTTTTCTTGTGCTGTACAGTGAGATACATCACTTTTCAGTTTTCCTGTATTCCTAATGGAGCGAGTTACACACATGTGATTTAGTTTACAAATTAGTGATTTTCTTTTTTCATTTGAAACTTGTTCCTGTGCTGTACAATATGATATATCACTTTTCAGTTTTCCTGTTATAATAATTGAACAGGCGGTACATATGTGAATTCATTTACAAAGTTGTGCTTTGAGTTTCTGTTCTTTCGATGGAAACTTGTTCCTGTGCTGTGCAGTGCGTTATATCACTTTTCAGTTTTCCTGTTATAATAATTGAACAGGCGACACATATGTGAATTAGTTTACAAAGTTGTGCTTTGCGTTTCTGTTCTTTCGATGGAAACTTGTTCCTGTGCTGTGCAGTGCGTTATATCACTTTTCAGTTTTCCTGTTATAATAATTGAACAGGCGAAACGTATGTGTATTAGTTTACAAAGTTGTGCTTTGCGTTTCTGTTCTTTCGATGGAAACTTGTTCCTGTGCTGTGCAGTGCGTTATATCACTTTTCAGTTTTCCTGTTATAATAATTGAACAGGGGACACGTATGTGAATTAGTTTACAAAGTTGTGCTTTGCATTTCTGTTCTTTCTTTGGAAAGTTGTTTCTGTGCCATACAGTGCGCTTTAAAACTTTTCGGTTTTCCTGTATTCCTAATTGTGCAAGCGACAAAAATGTGATTTAGTGTACAAAGTAGTGCTTTTGATTTCTGTTCTTCGGTTGGAAACTTGTTTCTGTGCTGTACAGTGTGATATATCAGTTTTCAGTTTTCCTGTTGTAATAATTGAATGGGCGACACGTATGTGATTTAGTTTACAAAGTTGTGCTTTGCTTTTCTGTTCTTTCGATGGAAACTTGTTTCTGTGCCGTACAGTGCAAGATAACACTTTTCGGTTTTCCTGTATTCTTAATTGAGCGAGTGACACACATGTGATTCAGTTTACAAAGTAGTGCTTTTCATTTACGTTCTTTCGTTGGAAACTTGTTCCTGTTAGGAATAAGTTAGGGTTAGGGTCAGGGTTAGGGTTAGGGTTAGGGTTAGGTTAGGGCTCGGTAAGGGATAGGGTTAGGGTTAGGGTTAGGTTAGGGTTAGGTTAGGGCTGGGTAATGGATAGGGTTAGGGTTAGGGTTAAGGTTAGGGTTAGGGTTAGGGTTAGGGGTTAGGGTTAGGGTTATGGTTAGGGACTTAGGGTTAGGGTTAGGGTTAGGGTTATTTCACTTTTCAGGTTTCCTGTTATAATAATTGAACAGGCGACACATATGTGAATTAGTTTACAAAGTTGTGCTTTGCGTTTCTGTTCTTTCAATGGAAACTTGTTTCTGTGCCGTACAGTGCGAGATAACACTTTTCAGTTTTCCTGTATTCCTAATTGAGCCAACGACACACAGGTGATTCCGTTTAAGAGTAGTGCTTTGCTTTTCTGTTCTTTCGTTGGAAACTTGTTCTTGTGCTGTACAGTGAGATATATCACTTTTCAATTTTTCTGTATTCCTAATGGAGCGAGTGACACACATGTGATTTAGTTTACAAATCAGTGATTTTCTTTTTTGTTCTTTCATTTGAAACTTGTTCCTGTGCTGTACAATATGATATATCACTTTTCAGTTTTCCTGTTATAATAATTGAACAGGCGACACGTATGTGAATTCGTTTACAAAGTTGTGCTTTGAGTTTCTGTTCTTTCGATGGAAACTTGTTCCTGTGCTGTACAGTGCGTTATATAACTTTTCAGTTTTCCTGTTATAATAATTGAACAGGCGACACATATGTGAATTAGTTTACAAAGTTGTGCTTTGCGTTTCTGTTATTTCGATGGAAACTTGTTCCTGTGCTGTGCAGTGCGTTATATCACTTTTCAGTTTTCCTGTTTAATAATTGAACAGGGGACACGTATGTGAATTAGTTTACAAAGTTGTGCTTTGCATTTCTGTTCTTTCTTTGGAAACTTGTTTCTGTGCCATACAGTGCGAGATAAAACTTTTCGGTTTTCCTGTATTCCTAACTGTGCGAGCGACACAATTGTGATTTAGTGTACAAAGTAGTGCTTTGGATTTCTGTTCTTCGGTTGGAAACTTGTTTCTGTGCTGTACAGTGTGATATATCAGTTTTCAGTTTTCTTGTTGTAATAATTGAATGGGCGACACATATGTGATTTAGTTTACAATGTTGTGCTTTGCTTTTCTATTCTTTTGATGGAAACTTGTTTCTGTGCCGTACAGTGCAAGATAACACTTTTCGGTTTTCCTGTATTCTTAATTGAGCGAGTAACACACATGTGATTCAGTTTACAAAGTAGTGCTTTTCAATTACGTTCTTTCGTTGGAAACTTGTTCCTGTTAGGAATTAGTTAGGGTTAGGGTTAGGATTAGGGTTAGGGTTAGGGTTAGGTTAGGGCTCGGTAAGGGATAGGGTTAGGGTTAGGGTTAGTTTTAGTTTAGGGCTGGGTAAGGGATAGGGTTAGGGTTAGGGTTAGGGTTAGGGTTAGGGTTAGGGTTAGGGTTAGGATTAGGGTTAGGGTTAGGGTTAGGGGTTAGGGTTAGGGTTAGGGTTAGGGACTTAGGGTTAGGGTTAGGGTTAGGGTTATATCACTTTTCAGGTTTCCTGTTATAATAATTGAACAGGCGACACATATGTGAATTAGTTTAAAAATTTGTGCTTTGCGTTTCTGTTCTTTCGATGGAAACTTGTTCCTGTGCTGTGCAGTGCGTTATATCACTTTTCAGTTTTCCTGTTATAATAATTGAACAGGCGACACATATGTGAATTAGTTTACAAAGTTGTGCTTTGCGTTTCTGTTCTTTCCATGGAAACTTGTTCCTGTGCTGTGCAGTGCGTTATATCACTTTTCAGTTTTCCTGTTATAATAATTGAACAGGGGACACGTATGTGAATTAGTTTACAAAGTTGTGCTTTGCATTTCTGTTCTTTCTTTGGAAACTTGTTTCTGTGCCATACAGTGCGCTTTAAAACTTTTCGGTTTTCCTGTATTCCTAATTGTGCGAGCGACACAAATGTGATTTAGTGTACAAAGTAGTGCTTTGGATTTCTGTTCTTCGGTTGGAAACTTGTTTCTGTGCTGTACAGTGTGATATATCAGTTTTCAGTTTTCCTGTTGAAATAATTGAATGGGCGACACGTATGTGATTTAGTTTACAAAGTTGTGCTTTGCTTTTCTGTTCTTTCGATGGAAACTTGTTTCTGTGCCCTACAGTGCAAGATAACACTTTTCGGTTTTCCTGTATTCTTAATTGAGCGAGTGACACACATGTGATTCAGTTTACAAAGTAGTGCTTTTCATTTACGTTCTTTCGTTGGAAACTTGTTCCTGTTAGGAATAAGTTAGGGTTATTGTCAGGGTTAGGGTTAGGTTTAGGGTTAGGTTAGGGCTCGGTAAGGGATAGGGTTAGGGTTAGGGTTAGGGTTAGGGTTAGGTTAGGGCTGGGTACGGGATAGGGTTAGGGTTAGGGTTAGGGTTAGGGTTAGGGTTAGGGGTTAGGGTTAGGGTTAGGGTTAGGGTTAGAGACTTAGGGTTAGTGTTAGGGTTAGGGTTATATCACTTTTCAGGTTTCCTGTTATAATAATTGAACAGGCGACACATATGTGAATTAGTTTACAAAGTTGTGCTTTGCGTTTCTGTTCTTTCAATGGAAACTTGTTTCTGTGCCGTACAGTGCGAGATAACACTTTTCAGTTTTCCTGTATTCCTAATTGAGCGAGCAACACACAGGTGATTCCGTTTAAAAGTAGTGCTTTGCTTTTCTGTTCTTTCGTTGGAAACTTGTTCTTGTGCTGTACAGTGAGATATATCACTTTTCAGTTTTCCTGTATTCCTAATGGAGCGAGTGACACACATGTGATTTAGTTTACAAATTAGTGATTTTCTTTTTTGTTCTTTCATTTGAAACTTGTTCCTGTGCTGTACAATATGATATATCACTTTTCAGTTTTCCTGTTATAATAATTGAACAGGCGACAAGTATGTGAATTCGTTTACAAAGTTGTGCTTTGAGTTTCTGTTCTTTCGATGGAAACTTGTTCCTGTGCTGTACAGTGCGTTATATAACTTTTCAGTTTTCCTGTTATAATAATTGAACAGGCGACACATATGTGAATTAGTTTACAAAGTTGTGCTTTGCGTTTCTGTTCTTTCGATGGAAACTTGTTCCTGTGCTGTGCAGTGCGTTATATCACTTTTCAGTTTTCCTGTTATAATAATTGAACAGGGGACACGTATGTGAATTAGTTTACAAAGTTGTGCTTTGCATTTCTGTTCTTGCTTTGGAAACTTGTTTCTGTGCCATACAGTGCGCTTTAAAACTTTTCGGTTTTCCTGTATTCCTAATTGTGCGAGCGACACAAATGTGATTTAGCGTACAAAGTAGTGCTTTGGATTTCTGTTCTTCGGATGGAAACTTGTTTCTGTGCTGTACAGTGTGATATATCAGTTTTCAGTTTTCCTGTTGTAATAATTGAATGGGCGATACGTATGTGATTTTGTTTACAAAGTTGTGCTTTGCTTTTCTGTTCTTTCGATGGAAACTTGTTTCTGTGCCGTACAGTGCAAGATAACACTTTTGGGTTTTCCTATATTCTTAATTGAGCGAGTGACACACATGTGATTCAGTTTACAAAGTAGTGCTTTTCATTTATGTTCTTTCGTTGGAAACTTGTTCCTGTTAGGAATAAGTTAGGGTTAGGGTCAGGGTTAGGGTTAGGGTTAGGGTTAGGTTAGGGCTCTGTAAGGGATATGGTTAGGGTTAGGGTTAGGGTTAGGTTAGGGCTGGGTAAGGGATAGGGTTAGGGTTAGGGTTAGGGGTTAGGGTTAGGGTTAGGGTTAGGGTTAGGGTTAGGGACTTAGGGTTAGGGTTAGGGTTAGGGTTATATCACTTTTCAGGTTTCCTGTTATAATAATTGATCAGGCGACACATATGTGAATTAGTTTACAAAGTTGTGCTTTGCGTTTCTGTTCTTTCAATGGA
Organism: Meriones unguiculatus; assembly: GCF_030254825.1. Taxonomy (NCBI): domain Eukaryota; kingdom Metazoa; phylum Chordata; class Mammalia; order Rodentia; family Muridae; genus Meriones; species Meriones unguiculatus. The sequence continues at coordinate 11,649,007 of NW_026843646.1, read as the reverse complement.
AACTTGTTTCTGTGTCGTACAGTGCGAGATAACACTTTTCAGTTTTCCTGTATTCCTAATTGAGCGAGCGACACACAGGTGATTCCGTTTAAAAGTAGTGCTTTGCTTTTCTGTTCTTTCGTTGGAAACTTGTTCTTGTGCTGTACAGTGCAAGATAACACTTTTCGGTTTTCCTGTATTCTTAATTGAGCTAGTGACACACATGTGATTCAGTTTACAAAGTAGTGCTTTTCATTTACGTTCTTTCGTTGGAAACATGTTCCTGTTTGGAATAAGTTACGGTTAGGGTCAGGGTTAGGGTTAGGGTTAGGGTTAGGTTAGGGCTGGGTAAGGGATAGGGTTAGGGTTAGGTTTAGGGTTAGGGTTAGGGTTAGGGACTTAGGGTTAGGGTTAGGGTTAGGGTTAGGGTTATATCACTTTTCAAGTTTCCTGTTATAATAATTGAACAGGCGACACATATGTGAATTAGTTTACAAAGTTGTGCTTTGCGTTTCTGTTCTTTCGATGGAAACTTGTTCCTGTGCTGTGCAGTGCGTTATATCACTTTTCAGTTTTCCTGTTATAATAATTGAACAGGGGACACGTATGTGAATTAGTTTACAAAGTTGTGCTTTGTAGTTCTGTTCTTTCTTTGGAAACTTGTTTCTGTGCCATACAGTGCGAGATAAAACTTTTCGGTTTTCCTGTATTCCTAATTGTGCGAGCGACACAAATGTGATTTAGTGTACAAAGTAGTGCTTTGGATTTCTGTTCTTCGGTTGGAAACTTGTTTCTGTGATGTACAGTGTGATATATCAGTTTTCAGTTTTCCTGTTGTAATAATTGAATGGGCGATACGTATGTGATTTAGTTTACAAAGTTGTGCTTTGCTTTTCTGTATTTTCGATGGAAACTTGTTTCTGTGCCGTACAGTGCAAGATAACACTTTTCGGTTTTTCTGTATTCTTAATTGAGCGAGTGACACACATGTGATTCAGTTTACAAAGTAGTGCTTTTCATTTACGTTCTTTCGTTGGAAACTTGTTCCTGTTAGGAATAAGTTAGGGTTAGGGTTAGGGTTAGGGTTAGGTTAGGGCTGGGTAAGGGATAGGGTTAGGGTTAGGGTTAGGGTTAGGGTTAGGGTTAGGGTTAGGGTTAGGGTTAGGGTTAGGGACTTAGGGTTAGGGTTAGGGTTATATCACTTTTCAGGTTTCCTGTTATAATAATTGAACAGGCGACACATATGTGAATTAGTTTACAAAGTTGTGCTTTGCGTTTCTGTTCTTTCAATGGAAACTTGTTTCTGTGCCGTACAGTGCGAGATAACACTTTTCAGTTTTCCTGTATTCCTAATTGAGCGAGCGACACACAGGTGATTCTGTTTAAAAGTAGTGCTTTGCTTTTCTGTTCTTTCGTTGGAAACTTGTTCTTGTGCTGTACAGTGAGATATATCACTTTTCAGTTTTTCTGTATTCCTAATGGAGCGAGTGACACACATGTGATTTAGTTTACAAATTAGTGATTTTCTTTTTTGTTCTTTCATTTGAAACTTGTTCCTGTGCTGTACAATATGATATATCACTTTTCAGTTTTCCTGTTATAATAATTGAACAGGCGACACGTATGTGAATGCGTTTACAAAGTTGTGCTTTGAGTTTCTGTTCTTTCGATGGAAACTTGTTCCTGTGCTGTGCAGTGCGTTATATCACTTTTCAGTTTTCCTGTTATAACAATTGAACAGGCGACACATATTTGAATTAGTTTACAAAGTTGTGCTTTGCGTTTCTGTTCTTTCGATGGAAACTTGTTCCTGTGCTGTGCAGTGCGTTATATCACTTTTCAGTTTTCCTGTTATAACAATTGAACAGGCGACACATATTTGAATTCGTTTACAAAGCTGTGCTTTGCATTTCTGTTCTTTCCTTGGAAACTAGTTTCTGTGCCATACAGTGCAAGATAAAACTTTTCGGTTTTCCTGTATTCCTAATATATCAGTTTTCAGTTTTCCTGTTATAATAATTGAACAGGCGACACGTATGTGAATTCGTTTACAAAGTTGTGCTTTGAGTTTCTGTTCTTTCGATGGAAACTTGTTCCTGTGCTGTACAGTGCGTTATATAACTTTTCAGTTTTCCTGTTAGAATAATTGAACAGGGGACACGTATGTGAATTAGTTTACAAAGTTGTGCTTTGCATTTCTGTTCTTTCTTTGGAAACTTGTTTCTGTGCCATACAGTGCGAGATAAAACTTTTCGGTTTTCCTGTATTCCTAATTGTGCGAGCGACACAAATGTGATTTAGTGTACAAAGTAGTGCTTTGGATTTCTGTTCTTCGGTTGGAAACTTGTTTCTGTGCTGTACAGTGTGATATATCAGTTTTCAGTTTTCCTGTTGTAATGATTGAATGGGCGATACGTATGTGATTTAGTTTACAAAGGTGTGCTTTGCTTTTCTGTTCTTTCGATGGAAACTTGTTTCTGTGCCGTACAGTGCAAGATAACACTTTTCGGTTTTCCTGTATTCTTAATTGAGCGAGTGACACACATGTGATTCAGTTTACAAAGTAGTGCTTTTCATTTACGTTCTTTCGTTGGAAACTTTTTCCTGTTAGTAATAAGTTAGGGTTAGGGTCATGGTTAGGGTTCGAGTTAGGGTTAGGTTTGGGCTCGGTAAGGGATAGGGTTAGGGTTAGGGTTAGGGTTAGGGTTAGGCTTAGGGTTAGGGTTAGGTTAGGGCTGGGTAAGGGATAGGGTTAGGGTTAGGGTTAGGGTTAGGGTTAGGGTTAGGGTTAGGGGTTAGGGTTAGGGTTAGATTAGGGTTAGGGACTTAGGGTTAGGGTTAGGGTTAGGGTTAGGGTTAGGGTTAGGTTAGGGCTCAGTAAGGGATAGGTTTAGGGTTAGGGTTAGGGTTAGGGTTAGGTTAGGGCTGGGTAAGGGATAGGGTTAGGGTTAGGGTTAGGGTTAGGGTTAGGGTTAGGGGTTAGGGTTAGGGTTAGATTAGGGTTAGGGACTTAGGGTTAGGGTTAGGGTTAGGGTTATATCACTTTTCAGTTTTCCTGTTATAATAATTGAACAGGCGACACATATGTGAATTAGATTTCAAAGTTGTGCTTTGCGTTTCTGTTCTTTCAATGGAAACTTGTTTCTGTGCCGTACAGTGCGAGATAACACTTTTCAGTTTTCCTGTATTCCTAATTGAGCGAGCGACACACAGGTGATTCCGTTTAAAAGTAGTGCTTTGCTTTTCTGTTCTTTCGTTGGAAACTTGTTCTTGTGCTGTACAGTGTGATATATCACTTTTCAGTTTTCCTGTTGTAATAATTGAACAGGCGACACGTATGTGATTTAGTTTACAAAGTTGTGCTTTGCTTTTCTGTTCTTTTGATGGAAACTTGTTTCTGTGCTGTACATTGCCAGATAACACTTTTCGGTTTTCCTGTATTCTTAAATGAGCGAGTGACACACATGTGATTCAGTTTACAAAGTAGTGCTTTTCATTTACGTTCTTTCGTTGGAAACTTGTTCCTGTTGAACAAGTTAGGGTTAGGTTTAGGGTTAGGGTTAGGGTTACGTTAGGGCTGGGTAAGGGATAGGGTTAGGGTTAGGGTTAGGGTTAGGGACTTAGGGTTAGGGTTAGGGTTATATCACTATTCAGTTTTCCTGTTATAATAATTGAACTGGCGACACATATGTGAATTAGTTTACAAAGTTGTGCTTTGCGTTTCTGTTCTTTCAATGGAAACTTGTTTCTATGCCATACAGTGCGAGATAACACTTTTCAGTTTTCCTGTATTCCTAATTGAGCGAGCGACACACAGGTGATTCCGTTTAAAAGTAGTGCTTTGCTTTTCTATTCTTTCGTTGGAAACTTGTTCTTGTGCTGTACAGTGAGATATATCACTTTTCAGTTTTCCTGTATTCCTAATGGAGCGAGTGACACACGTGATTTAGTTTACAAATTAGTGATTTTCTTTTTTGTTCTTTCATTTGAAACTTGTTCCTGTGCTGTACAATATGATATATCACTTTTCAGTTTTCCTGTTATAATAATTGAACAGGCGACATGTATGTCAATTCGTTTACAAAGTTGTGCTTTGAGTTTCTGTTCTTTCGATGGAAACTTGTTCCTGTGCTGTCCAGTGCGTTATATAACTTTTCAGTTTTCCTGTTATAATAATTGAACAGGAGACACATATGTGAATTAGTTTACAAAGTTGTGCTTTGCGTTTCTGTTCTTTCGATGGAAACTTGTTCCTCTGCTGTGCAGTGCGTTATATCACTTTTCAGTTTTCCTGTTATAATAATTGAACAGGCGACACATATGTGAATTAGTTTACAAAGTTGTGCTTTGCATTTCTGTTCTTGCTTTGGAAACTTGTTTTTGTGCCATACAGTGCGCTTTAAAACTTTTCGGTTTTCCTGTATTCCTAATTGTGCGAGCGACACAAATGTGATTTAATGTACAAAGTAGTGCTTTGGATTTCTGTTCTTCGGTTGGAAACTAGTTTCTGTGGTGTACAGTGTGATATATCAGTTTTCAGTTTTCCTGTTGTAATAATTGAACGGGCAATACGTATGTGATTTAGTTTACAAAGTTGTGCTTTGCTTTTCTGTTCTTTCTTTGGAAACTTGTTTCTGTGCCATACAGTGCGAGATAAAACTTTTCGGTTTTCCTGTATTCTTAATTGAGCGAGTGACACACATGTGATTCAGTTTACAAAGTAGTGCTTTTCATTTACGTTCTTTTGTTGGGTTAGGAACAAGTTAGGGTTAGGGTTAGGGTTAGGTTAGGGCTGGGTAAGGGATAGGGTTAGGATTAGGGTTAGGTTAGGGCTGGGTAAGGTATAGGGTTAGGGTTAGGGTTAGGGTTAGGGTGAGGGGTTAGGGTAAGGGTTAAATTAGGGTTAGGGACTTAGGGTTAAGGTTAGGGTTAGGGTTATATCACTTTTCAGTTTTCCTGTTATAATAATTGAACAGGCGACACATATGTGAATTAGTTTACAAAGTTGTGCTTTGCGTTTCTCTTCTTTCAATGGAAACTTGTTTCTGTGCCGTACAGTGCGAGATAACACTTTTCAGTTTTCCTGTATTCCTAATTGAGCGAGCGACACACAGGTGATTCCGTTTAAACGTAGTGCTTTGCTTTTCTGATTTTTCGTTGGAAACTTGTTCTTGTGCTGTACAGTGAGATATATCACTTTTCAGTTTTCCTGTATTCCTAATGGAGCGAGTGACACACATGTGATTTAGTTTACAAATTAGTGATTTTCTTTTTTGTTCTTTCATTTGAAACTTGTTCCTGTGATGTACAATATGATATATCACTTTTCAGTTTTCCTGTTATAATAATTGAACAGGCGAAACGTATGTGAATTCGTTTACAAAGTTGTGCTTTGAGTTTCTGTTCTTTCGATGAAAACTTGTTCCTGTGCTGTACAGTGCGTTATATAACTTTTCAGTTTTCCTGTTATAATAATTGAACTGGCGACACATATGTGAATTAGTTTACAAAGTTGTGCTTTGCGTTTCTGTTCTTTCGATGGAAACTTGTTCCTGTGCTGTGCAGTGCGTTATATCACTTTTCAGGTTTCCTGTTATAATAATTGAACAGGGGACACGTATGTGAATTAGTTTACAAAGTTGTGCTTTGCATTTCTGTTCTTTCTTTGGAAACTTGTTTCTGTGCCATACAGTGCGAGATAAAACTTTTCGGTTTTCCTGTATTCTTAATTGAGCGAGTGACACACATGTGATTCAGTTTACAAAGTAGTGCTTTTCATTTACGTTCTTTCTTTGGAAACTTGTTCCTGTTAGGAACAAGTTAGGGTTAGGGTTAGCGTTAGGGTTAGGTTAGGGCTCGGTAAGGGATAGGGTTAGGGTTAGGGTTAGGTTAGGGCTGGGTAAGGGATAGGGTTAGGGTTAGGGTTAGGGTTAGGGTTAGGGTTAGGGGTTAGGGTTAGGGTTAGATTAGGGTTAGGGACTTATGGTTAAATTTAGGGTTAGGGTTATATCATTTTTCAGTTTTCCTGTTATAATAATTGAACAGGCGACACATATGTGAATTAGTTTACAAAGTTGTGCTTTGCGTTTCTGTTCTTTCAATGGAAACTTGTTTCTGTGCCGTACAGTGCGAGATAACACTTTTCAGTTTTCCTGTATTCCGAATTGAGCGAGCGACACACAGGTGATTCCGTTTAAAAGTAGTGCTTTGCTTTTCTGTTCTGTCATTTGAAACTTGTTCCTGTGCTGTACAGTGTGATATATCAGTTTTCAGTTTTCCTGTTGTAATAATTGAACAGGCGACACGTATGTGAATTAGATTACAAAGTTGTGCTTTGCGTTTCTGTTCTTTAGATGGAAACTTGTTCCTGTGCTGTACAGTTCGTTATATCACTGTTCAGTTTTCCTGTTAGAATAATTGAACAGGGGACACGTATGTGAATTAGTTTACAAAGTTGTGCTTTGCATTTCTGTTCTTTCTTTGGAAACTTGTTTCTGTGCCATACAGTGCGCTTTAAAACTTTTCGGTTTTCCTGTATTCCTAATTGTGCGAGCGACACAAATGTGATTTAGTGTACAAAGTAGTGCTTTGGATTTCTGTTCTTCGGTTGGAAACTTTTTTCTGTGCTGTACAGTGTGATATATCACTTTTCAGTTTTCCTGTTGTAATAATTGAACGGCGATACGTATGTGATTTAGTTTAAAAAGTTGTGCTTTGCTTTTCTGTTCTTTCGATGGAAACATGTTTCTGTGCCGTACAGTGCAAGATAACACTTTTCGGTTTTCCTGTATTCTTAATTGAGCGAGTGACACACATGTGAATCAGTTTACAAAGTAGTGCTTTTCATTTACGTTCTTTCGTTGGAAACTTGTTCCTGTTAGGAACAAGTTAGGGTTAGGGTTAGGGTTAGGGTCAGGGTTAGGTTACGGCTCGGTAAGGGATAGGGTTAGGGTTAGGGTTAGGGTTAGGGTTAGGGGTTAGGGTTAGGGTTAGGGTTAGGGTTAGGGACTTAGGGTTAGGGTTAGGGTTAGGGTTATATCACTTTTCAGTTTTCCTGTTATAATAATTGAACAGGCGACACATATGTGAATTAGTTTACAAAGTTGTGCTTTGCGTTTCTGTTCTTTCAATGGAAACTTGTTTCTGTGCAGTACAGTGCGAGATAACACTTTTCAGTTTTCCTGTATTCATAATTGAGCGAGCGACACACAGGTGATTCCGTTTAAAAGTAGTGCTTTGCTTTTCTATTCTTTCGTTGGAAACTTGTTCTTGTGCTGTACAGTGAGATATATCACTTTTCAGTTTTCCTGTATTCCTAATGGAGCGAGTGACACACGTGATTTAGTTTACAAATTAGTGATTTTCTTTTTTGTTCTTTCATTTGAAACTTGTTCCTGTGCTGTACAATATGATATATCACTTTTCAGTTTTCCTGTTATAATAATTGAACAGGTGACACATATGTGAATTAGTTTACAAAGTTGTGCTTTGAGTTTCTGTTCTTTCGATGGAAACTTGTTCCTGCGCTGTACAGTGCGTTATATAACTTTTCAGTTTTCCTGTTATAATAATTGAACAGGCAACACATATGTGAATTAGTTTACAAAGTTGTGCTTTTCGTTTCTGTTCTTTCGATGGAAACTTGTTCCTGTGCTGTGCAGTGCGTTATATCACTTTTCAGTTTTCCTGTTATAATAATTGAACAGGGGACACGTATGTGAATTATTTCACAAAGTTGTGCTTTGCATTTCTGTTCTTTCTTTGGAAACTTGTTTCTGTGCCATACAGTGCGAGATAAAACTTTTCGGTTTTCCTGTATTCCTAATTGTGCGAGCGACACAAATATGATTTAGTGTACAAAGTAGTGCTTTGGATTTCTGTTCTTCGGTTGGAAACTTGTTTCTGTGCTGTACAGTGTGATATATCAGTTTTCAGTTTTCCTGTTGTAATAATTGAACGGGCGACACGTATGTGATTTAGTTTACAAAGTTGTGCTTTGCTTTTCTGTTCTTTCGATGGAAACTTGTTTCTGTGCTGTACATTGCCAGATAACACTTTTCGGTTTTCCTGTATTCTTAAATGAGCGAGTGACACACATGTGATTCAGTTTACAAAGTAGTGCTTTTCATTTACGTTCTTTCGTTGGAAACTTGTTCCTGTTAGGAACAAGTTAGGGTTAGGGTTAGGGTTAGGGTTAGGGTTAGGGTTAGGGTTAGGGTTAGGGTTAGGTTAGGGCTCGGTAAGGGATAGGGTTAGCGTTAGGGTTAGGGCTGGGTAAGGGATAGGGTTAGGGTTAGGGTTAGGGTTAGGGTTAGGGTTAGGTTTTATGGTTAGGGTTAGGGTTAGGGTTAGGGACTAAGGGTTAGGGTTAGGGTTATATCACTTTTCAGTTTTCCTGTAATAATAATTGAACAGGCGACACATATGTGAATTAGTTTACAAAGTTGTGCTTTGCGTTTCTGTTCTTTCAATGGAAACTTGTTTCTGTGCCATACAGTGCGAGATAACACTTTTCAGTTTTCCTGTATTCCTAATTGAGCGAGCAACACACAGGTGATTCCGTATAAAAGTAGTGCTTTGCTTTTCTGTTCTTTCGTTGGAAACTTGTTCTTGTGCTGTACAGTGAGATATATCACTTTTCAGTTTTCCTGTATTCCTAATGGAGCGAGTGACACACATGTGATTCAGTTTACAAAGTAGTGCTTTTCATTTACGTTCTTTCGTTGGAAACTTGTTCCTGTTAGGAACAAGTTAGGGTTAGGGTTAGGGTTAGGGTTAGGGTTAGGTTAGGGCTCGGTAAGGGATAGGGTTAGCGTTATGGTTAGGGCTGGGTAAGGGATAGGGTTAGGGTTAGGGTTAGGTGTTATGGTTAGGGTTAGGGTTAGGGTTAGGGACTAAGGGTTAGGGTTAGGGTTATATCACTTTTCAGTTTTCCTGTTATAATAATTGAACAGGCGACACATATGTGAATTAGTTTACAAAGTTGTGCTTTGCGTTTCTGTTCTTTCAATGGAAACTTGTTTCTGTGCCGTAAAGTGCGAGATAACACTTTTCAGTTTTCCTGTATTCCTAATTGAGCGAGCGACACACAGGTGATTCCGTTCAAAAGTAGTGCTTTGCTATTCTGTTCTATCGTTGGAAACTTGTTCTTGTGCTGTACAGTGAGATATATCACTTTTCAGTTTTCCTGTATTCCTAATGGAGCGAGTGACACACATGTGATTTAGTTTACAAATTAGTGATTTTCTTTTTTGTTCTTTCATTTGAAACTTGTTCCTGTGCTGTACAATATGATATATCACTTTTCAGTTTTCCTGTTATAATAATTGAACAGGCGACACGTATGTGAATTAGTTTAAAAAGTTGTGCTTTGAGTTTCTGTTCTTTCGATGGAAACTTGTTCCTGCGCTGTACAGTGCGTTATATAACTTTTCAGTTTTCCTGTTATAATAATTGAATTGGCAACACATATGTGAATTAGTTTACAAAGTTGTGCTTTTCGTTTCTGTTCTTTCGATGGAAACTTGTTCCTGTGCTGTGCAGTGCGTTATATCACTTTTCAGTTTTCCTGTTATAATAATTGAACAGGGGACACGTATGTGAATTAGTTTACAAAGTTGTGCTTTGCATTTCTGTTCTTTCTTTGTTAACTTGTTTCTGTGCCATACAGTGCGAGATAAAACTTTTCGGTTTTCCTGTATTCCTAATTGTGCGAGCGACACAAATGTGATTTAGTGTACAAAGTAGTGCTTTGGATTTCTGTTCTTCGGTTGGAAACTTGTTTCTGTGTTGTACAGTATGATATATCACTTTTCAGTTTTCCTGTTGTAATAATTGAATGGGCGACACGTATGTGATTTAGTTTACAAAGTTGTGCTTTGCTTTTCTGTTCTTTCGATGGAAACTTGTTTCTGTGCTGTACATTGCCAGATAACACTTTTCGGTTTTCCTGTATTCTTAAATGAGCGAGTGACACACATGTGATTCAGTTTACAAAGTAGTGCTTTTCATTTACGTTCTTTCGTTGGAAACTTGTTCCTGTTAGGAACAAGTTAGGGTTACGGTTAGGGTTAGGGTTAGGTTTAGGGTTAGGGTTAGGGTTAGGGTTAGCTTAGGGCTCGGTAAGGGATAGGGTTAGGGTTAGGGTTAGGGCTGGGTAAGGGATAGGGTTAGGGATAGGGTTAGGGTTAGGGTTATGTTTTATGGTTAGGGTTAGGGTTAGGGTTAGGGACTAAGGGTTAGGGTTAGGGTTATATCACTTTTCAGTTTTCCTGTTATAATAATTGAACAGGCGACACATATGTGAATTAGTTTACAAAGTTGTGCTTTGCGTTTCTGTTCTTTCAATGGAAACTTGTTTCTGTGCCATACAGTGCGAGATAACACTTTTCAGTTTTCCTGTTTTCCTAATTGAGCGAGCGACACACAGGTGATTCTGTTTAAAAGTAGTTCTTTGCTTTTCTGTTCTTTCGTTGGAAACTTGTTCTTGTGCTGTACAGTGAGATATATCACTTTCAGTTTTCCTGTATTCCTAATGGAGCGAGTGACACACATGTGATTCAGTTTACAAAGTAGTGCTTTTCATTTACGTTCTTTCATTGGAAACTTAAGTTAGGGTTAGGGTTAGGGTTAGGGTTAGGGTTAGGGTTAGGTTAGGGCTCGGTAAGGGATAGGGTTAGCGTTATGGTTAGGGCTGGGTAAGGGATAGGGTTAGGGTTAGGGTTAGGGTTAGGGTTAGGGTTAGGTGTTATGGTTAGGGTTAGGGTTAGGGTTAGGGACTAAGGGTTAGGGTTAGGGTCATATCACTTTTCAGTTTTCCGGTTATAATAATTGAACAGGCGACACATATGTGAATTAGTTTACAAAGTTGTGCTTTGCGTTTCTGTTCTTTCAATGGAAACTTGTTTCTGTGCCATACAGTGCGAGATAACACTTTTCAGTTTTCCTGTATTCCTAATTGAGCGAGCGACACACAGGTTATTCCGTTTAAAAGTAGTGCTTTGCTTTTCTGTTCTTTCATTTGAAACTTGTTCCTGTGCTGTACAGTGTGATATATCAGTTTTCAGTTTTCCTGTTGTAATAATTGAACAGGCGACACGTATGTGAATTAGTTTACAAAGTTGTGCTTTGCGTTTCTGTTCTTTCGATGGAAACTTGTTCCTGTGCTGTACAGTGCGTTATATCACTTTTCAGTTTTCCTGTTAGAATAATTGAACAGGGGACACGTATGTGAATTAGATTGCAAAGTTGTGCTTTGCATTTCTGTTCTTTCTTTGGAAACTTGTTTCTGTGCCATACAGTGCGAGATAACACTTTTCGGTTTTCCTGTATTCCTAATTGTGCGAGCGACACAAATGTGATTTATTGTACAAAGTAGTGCTTTGGATTTCTGTTCTTCGGTTGGAAACTTGTTTCTGTGCTGTACAGTGTGATATATCACTTTTCAGTTTTCCTGTTGTAATAATTGAACGGCGATACGTATGTGATTTAGTTTACAAAGTTGTGCTTTGCTTTTCTGTTCTTTCGATGCAAACTTGTTTCTGTGCCGTACAGTGCAAGATAACACTTTTCGGTTTTCCTGTATTCTTAATTGAGCGAGTGACACACATGTGATTCAGTTTACAAAGTAGAGCTTTTCATGTACATTCTTTCGTTGGAAACTTGTTCCTGTTAAGAACAAGTTAGGGTTAGGGTTAGGGTTAGGGTTAGGGTTAGGGTTAGTTTTAGCGTTAGGTTAGGGCTGGGTAAGGGATAGGGTTAGGGTTAGGGTTAGGGTTAGGGTTACGGTTAGGGTTAGGGTTAGGTTAGGGTTAGGGACTTAGGGTTAGGGTTAGGGTTAGGGTTATGTTAGGGATCGGTAAGGGATAGGCTTAGGGTTAGGGTTAGGGTTAGGTTAGGGCTGGGTAAGGGATAGGGTTAGGGTTAGGGTTAGGGTTAGTGTTAGGGGTTAGGGTTAGGGTTAGATTAGGGTTAGGGGCTTAGGGTTAAGGTTAGGGTTAGGGTTATTTCACTTTTCAGTTTTCCTGTTATAATAATTGAACAGGCGACACATATGTGAATTAGTTTACAAAGTTGTGCTTTGCGTTTCTGTTCTTTCAATGGAAACTTGTTTCTGTGCCATACAGTGCGAGATAACACTTTTCAGTTTTCCTGTATTCCTAATTGAGCGAGCGACACACAGGTGATTCCGTTTAAACGTAGTGCTTTGCTTTTCTGTTCTTTCGTTGGAAACTTGTTCTTGTGCTGTACAGTGAGATATATCACTTTTCAGTTTTCCTGTATTCCTAATGGAGCGAGTGACACACATGTGATTTAGTTTACAAATTAGTGATTTTCTTTTTTGTTCTTTCATTTGAAACTTGTTCCTGTGCTGTACAATATGATATATCACTTTTCAGTTTTCCTGTTATAATAATTGAACAGGCGACACGTATGTGAATTCGTTTACAAAGTTGTGCTTTGAGTTTCTGTTCTTTCGATGGAAACTTGTTCCTGTGCTGTATAGTGAGTTATATAACTTTTCAGTTTTCCTGTTATAATAATTGAACAGGGGACACGATGTGAATTAGTTTACAAAGTTGTGCTTTGCATTTCTGTTCTTTCTTTGGAAACTTGTTTCTGTGCCATACAGTGCGAGATAAAACTTTTCGGTTTTCCTGTATTCCTAATTGTGCGAGCGACACAAATGTGATTTAATGTACAAAGTAGTGCTTTGGATTTCTGATCTTCGGTTGGAAACTTGTTTCTGTGCTGTACAGTGTGATATATCAGTTTTCAGTTTTCCTGTTGTAATAATTGAACGGGCAATACGTATGTGATTTAGTTTACAAAGTTGTGCTTTGCTTTTCTGTTCTTTCTTTGGAAACTTGTTTCTGTGCCATACAGTGCGAGATAAAACTTTTCGGTTTTCCTGTATTCTTAATTGAGCGAGTGACACACATGTGATTCAGTTTACAAAGTAGTGCTTTTCATTTACGTTCTTTTGTTGGGTTAGGAAAAAGTTAGGGTTAGGGTTAGGGTTAGGGTTAGGTTAGGGCTGGGTAAGGGATAGGGTTAGGGTTAGGGTTAGGTTAGGGCTGGGTAAGGGATAAGGTTAGGGTTAGGTTTAGGGTTAGGGTTAGGGTTAGGGTTAGGGTGAGGGGTTAGGGTTAGGGTTAGATTAGGGTTAGGGACTTAGGGTTAAGGTTAGGGTTAGGGTTATATCACTTTTCAGTTTTCCTGTTATAATAATTGAACAGGCGACACGTATGTGAATTCGTTTACAAAGTTGTGCTTTGAGTTTGTGTTCTTTCGATGAAAACTTGTTCCTGTGCTGTACAGTGCGTTATATAACTTTTCAGTTTTCCTGTTATAATAATTGAACAGGCGACACATATGTGAATTAGTTTACAAAGTTGTGCTTTGCGTTTCTGTTCTTTCGATGGAAACTTGTTCCTGTGCTGTGCAGTGCGTTATATCACATTTCAGGTTTCCTGTTATAATAATTGAACAGGGGACACGTATGTGAATTAGTTTACAAAGTTGTGCTTTGCATTTCTGTTCTTTCTTTGGAAACTTGTTTCTGTGTCATACAGTGTGCTTTAAAACTTTTCGGTTTTCCTGTATTCCTAATTGTGCGAATGACACAAATGTGATTTAGTGTACAAAGTAGTGCTTTGGATTTCTGTTCTTCGGATGGAAACTTGTTTCTGTGCTGTACAGTGTGATATATCAGTTTTCAGTTTTCCTGTTGTAATAATTGAACGGGCGATAGGTATGTGATTTAGTTTACAAAGTTGTGCTTTGCTTTTCTGTTCTTTCTTTGGAAACTTGTTTCTGTGCCATACACTGCGAAATAAAACTTTTCGGTTTTCCTGTATTCTTAATTGAGCGAGTGACACACATGTGATTCAGTTTACAAAGTAGTGCTTTTCATTTACTTTCTTTCGTTGGAAACTTGTTCCTGTTAGGAACAAGTTAGGGTTAGGGTTAGCGTTAGGGTTAGGTTAGGGCTCGGTAAGGGATAGGGTTAGGGTTAGGGTTAGGGTTAGGTTAGGGCTGGGTAAGGGATAGGGTTAGGGTTAGGGTTAGGGTTAGGGTTAGGGTTAGGGTGAGGGGTTAGGGTTAGGGTTAGATTAGGGTTATGGACTTAGGGTTAAGGTTAGGGTTAGGGTTATATCACTTTTCAGTTTTCCTGTTATAATAATTGAACAGGCGACACATATGTGAATTAGTTTACAAAGTTGTGCTTTGCGTTTCTGTTCTTTCAATGGAAACTTGTTTCTGTGCCGTACAGTGCGAGATAACACTTTTCAGTTTTCCTGTATTCCTAATTGAGCGAGCGACACACAGGTGATTCCGTTTAAACGTAGTGCTTTGCTTTTCTGTTCTTTCGTTGGAAACTTGTTCTTGTGCTGTACAGTGAGATATATCACTTTTCAGTTTTCCTGTATTCCTAATGGAGCGAGTGACACACATGTGATTTAGTTTACAAATTAGTGATTTTCTTTTTTGTTCTTTCATTTGAAACTTGTTCCTGTGCTGTACAATATGATATATCACTTTTCAGTTTTCCTGTTATAATAATTGAACAGGCGACACGTATGTGAATTCGTTTACAAAGTTGTGCTTTGAGTTTCTGTTCTTTCGATGGAAACTTGTTCCTGTGCTGTACAGTGCGTTATATAACTTTTCAGTTTTCCTGTTATAATAATTGAACAGGGGACACGATGTGAATTAGTTTACAAAGTTGTGCTTTGCATTTCTGTTCTTTCTTTGGAAACTTGTTTCTGTGCCATACAGTGCGAGATAAAACTTTTCGGTTTTCCTGTATTCTTAATTGAGCGAGTGACACACATGTGATTCAGTTTACAAAGTAGTGCTTTTCATTTACGTTCTTTTGTTGGGTTAGGAACAAGTTAGGGTTAGGGTTAGGGTTAGGGTTAGGTTAGGGCTGGGTAAGGGATAGGGTTAGGGTTAGGGTTAGGTTAGGGCTGGGTAAGGGATAAGGTTAGGGTTAGGGTTAAGGGTTAGGGTTAGGGTTAGGGTGAGGGGTTAGGGTTAGGGTTAGATTAGGGTTAGGGACTTAGGGTTAAGGTTAGGGTTAGGGTTATATCACTTTTCAGTTTTCCTGTTATAATAATTGAACAGGCGACACGTATGTGAATTCGTTTACAAAGTTGTGCTTTGAGTTTGTGTTCTTTCGATGAAAACTTGTTCCTGTGCTGTACAGTGAGTTATATAACTTTTCAGTTTTCCTGTTATAATAATTGAACAGGCGACACATATGTGAATTAGTTTACAAAGTTGTGCTTTGCGTTTCTGTTCTTTCGATGGAAACTTGTTCCTGTGCTGTGCAGTGCGTTATATCACATTTCAGGTTTCCTGTTATTATAATTGAACAGGGGACACGTATGTGAATTAGTTTACAAAGTTGTGCTTTGCATTTCTGTTCTTTCTTTGGAAACTTGTTTCTGTGTCATACAGTGTTCTTTAAAACTTTTCGGTTTTCCTGTATTCCTAATTGTGCGAATGACACAAATGTGATTTAGTGTACAAAGTAGTGCTTTGGATTTCTGTTCTTCGGTTGGAAACTTGTTTCTGTGCTGTACAGTGTGATATATCACTTTTCAGTTTTCCTGTTGTAATAATTGAACGGCGATACGTATGTGATTTAGTTTACAAAGTTGTGCTTTGCTTTTCTGTTCTTTCGATGCAAACTTGTTTCTGTGCCGTACAGTGCAAGATAACACTTTTCGGTTTTCCTGTATTCTTAATTGAGCGAGTGACACACATGTGATTCAGTTTACAAAGTAGAGCTTTTCATGTACATTCTTTCGTTGGAAACTTGTTCCTGTTAGGAACAAGTTAGGGTTAGGGTTAGGGTTAGGGTTAGGGTTAGGGTTAGTTTTAGCGTTAGGTTAGGGCTGGGTAAGGGATAGGGTTAGGGTTAGGGTTAGGGTTAGGGTTACGGTTAGGGTTAGGGTTAGGTTAGGGTTAGGGACTTAGGGTTTGGGTTAGGGTTAGGGTTATGTTAGGGATCGGTAAGGGATAGGCTTAGGGTTAGGGTTAGGGTTAGGTTAGGGCTGGGTAAGGGATAGGGTTAGGGTTAGGGTTAGGGTTAGTGTTAGGGGTTAGGGTTAGGGTTAGATTAGGGTTAGGGGCTTAGGGTTAAGGTTAGGGTTAGGGTTATTTCACTTTTCAGTTTTCCTGTTATAATAATTGAACAGGCGACACATATGTGAATTAGTTTACAAAGTTGTGCTTTGCGTTTCTGTTCTTTCAATGGAAACTTGTTTCTGTGCCATACAGTGCGAGATAACACTTTTCAGTTTTCCAGTATTCCTAATTGAGCGAGCGACACACAGGTGATTCCGTTTAAACGTAGTGCTTTGCTTTTCTGTTCTTTCGTTGGAAACTTGTTCTTGTGCTGTACAGTGAGATATATCACTTTTCAGTTTTCCTGTATTCCTAATGGAGCGAGTGACACACATGTGATTTAGTTTACAAATTAGTGATTTTCTTTTTTGTTCTTTCATTTGAAACTTGTTCCTGTGCTGTACAATATGATATATCACTTTTCAGTTTTCCTGTTATAATAATTGAACAGGCGACACGTATGTGAATTCGTTTACAAAGTTGTGCTTTGAGTTTCTGTTCTTTCGATGGAAACTTGTTCCTGTGCTGTATAGTGTGTTATATAACTTTTCAGTTTTCCTGTTATAATAATTGAACAGGGGACACGATGTGAATTAGTTTACAAAGTTGTGCTTTGCATTTCTGTTCTTTCTTTGGAAACTTGTTTCTGTGCCATACAGTGCGAGATAAAACTTTTCGGTTTTCCTGTATTCCTAATTGTGCGAGCGACACAAATGTGATTTAATGTACAAAGTAGTGCTTTGGATTTCTGATCTTCGGTTGGAAACTTGTTTCTGTGCTGTACAGTGTGATATATCAGTTTTCAGTTTTCCTGTTGTAATAATTGAACGGGCAATACGTATGTGATTTAGTTTACAAAGTTGTGCTTTGCTTTTCTGTTCTTTCTTTGGAAACTTGTTTCTGTGCCATACAGTGCGAGATAAAACTTTTCGGTTTTCCTGTATTCTTAATTGAGCGAGTGACACACATGTGATTCAGTTTACAAAGTAGTGCTTTTCATTTACGTTCTTTTGTTGGGTTAGGAAAAAGTTAGGGTTAGGGTTAGGGTTAGGGTTAGGTTAGGGCTGGGTAAGGGATAGGGTTAGGGTTAGGGTTAGGTTAGGGCTGGGTAAGGGATAAGGTTAGGGTTAGGTTTAGGGTTAGGGTTAGGGTTAGGGTTAGGGTGAGGGGTTAGGGTTAGGGTTAGATTAGGGTTAGGGACTTAGGGTTAAGGTTAGGGTTAGGGTTATATCACTTTTCAGTTTTCCTGTTATAATAATTGAACAGGCGACACGTATGTGAATTCGTTTACAAAGTTGTGCTTTGAGTTTGTGTTCTTTCGATGAAAACTTGTTCCTGTGCTGTACAGTGAGTTATATAACTTTTCAGTTTTCCTGTTATAATAATTGAACAGGCGACACATATGTGAATTAGTTTACAAAGTTGTGCTTTGCGTTTCTGTTCTTTCGATGGAAACTTGTTCCTGTGCTGTGCAGTGCGTTATATCACATTTCAGGTTTCCTGTTATTATAATTGAACAGGGGACACGTATGTGAATTAGTTTACAAAGTTGTGCTTTGCATTTCTGTTCTTTCTTTGGAAACTTGTTTCTGTGTCATACAGTGTTCTTTAAAACTTTTCGGTTTTCCTGTATTCCTAATTGTGCGAATGACACAAATGTGATTTAGTGTACAAAGTAGTGCTTTGGATTTCTGTTCTTCGGTTGGAAACTTGTTTCTGTGCTGTACAGTGTGATATATCACTTTTCAGTTTTCCTGTTGTAATAATTGAACGGCGATACGTATGTGATTTAGTTTACAAAGTTGTGCTTTGCTTTTCTGTTCTTTCGATGCAAACTTGTTTCTGTGCCGTACAGTGCAAGATAACACTTTTCGGTTTTCCTGTATTCTTAATTGAGCGAGTGACACACATGTGATTCAGTTTACAAAGTAGAGCTTTTCATGTACATTCTTTCGTTGGAAACTTGTTCCTGTTAGGAACAAGTTAGGGTTAGGGTTAGGGTTAGGGTTAGGGTTAGGGTTAGTTTTAGCGTTAGGTTAGGGCTGGGTAAGGGATAGGGTTAGGGTTAGGGTTAGGGTTAGGGTTACGGTTAGGGTTAGGGTTAGGTTAGGGTTAGGGACTTAGGGTTTGGGTTAGGGTTAGGGTTATGTTAGGGATCGGTAAGGGATAGGCTTAGGGTTAGGGTTAGGGTTAGGTTAGGGCTGGGTAAGGGATAGGGTTAGGGTTAGGGTTAGGGTTAGTGTTAGGGGTTAGGGTTAGGGTTAGATTAGGGTTAGGGGCTTAGGGTTAAGGTTAGGGTTAGGGTTATTTCACTTTTCAGTTTTCCTGTTATAATAATTGAACAGGCGACACATATGTGAATTAGTTTACAAAGTTGTGCTTTGCGTTTCTGTTCTTTCAATGGAAACTTGTTTCTGTGCCATACAGTGCGAGATAACACTTTTCAGTTTTCCAGTATTCCTAATTGAGCGAGCGACACACAGGTGATTCCGTTTAAACGTAGTGCTTTGCTTTTCTGTTCTTTCGTTGGAAACTTGTTCTTGTGCTGTACAGTGAGATATATCACTTTTCAGTTTTCCTGTATTCCTAATGGAGCGAGTGACACACATGTGATTTAGTTTACAAATTAGTGATTTTCTTTTTTGTTCTTTCATTTGAAACTTGTTCCTGTGCTGTACAATATGATATATCACTTTTCAGTTTTCCTGTTATAATAATTGAACAGGCGACACGTATGTGAATTCGTTTACAAAGTTGTGCTTTGAGTTTCTGTTCTTTCGATGGAAACTTGTTCCTGTGCTGTATAGTGTGTTATATAACTTTTCAGTTTTCCTGTTATAATAATTGAACAGGGGACACGATGTGAATTAGTTTACAAAGTTGTGCTTTGCATTTCTGTTCTTTCTTTGGAAACTTGTTTCTGTGCCATACAGTGCGAGATAAAACTTTTCGGTTTTCCTGTATTCCTAATTGTGCGAGCGACACAAATGTGATTTAATGTACAAAGTAGTGCTTTGGATTTCTGATCTTCGGTTGGAAACTTGTTTCTGTGCTGTACAGTGTGATATATCAGTTTTCAGTTTTCCTGTTGTAATAATTGAACGGGCAATACGTATGTGATTTAGTTTACAAAGTTGTGCTTTGCTTTTCTGTTCTTTCTTTGGAAACTTGTTTCTGTGCCATACAGTGCGAGATAAAACTTTTCGGTTTTCCTGTATTCTTAATTGAGCGAGTGACACACATGTGATTCAGTTTACAAAGTAGTGCTTTTCATTTACGTTCTTTTGTTGGGTTAGGAAAAAGTTAGGGTTAGGGTTAGGGTTAGGGTTAGGTTAGGGCTGGGTAAGGGATAGGGTTAGGGTTAGGGTTAGGTTAGGGCTGGGTAAGGGATAAGGTTAGGGTTAGGTTTAGGGTTAGGGTTAGGGTTAGGGTTAGGGTGAGGGGTTAGGGTTAGGGTTAGATTAGGGTTAGGGACTTAGGGTTAAGGTTAGGGTTAGGGTTATATCACTTTTCAGTTTTCCTGTTATAATAATTGAACAGGCGACACGTATGTGAATTCGTTTACAAAGTTGTGCTTTGAGTTTGTGTTCTTTCGATGAAAACTTGTTCCTGTGCTGTACAGTGCGTTATATAACTTTTCAGTTTTCCTGTTATAATAATTGAACAGGCGACACATATGTGAATTAGTTTACAAAGTTGTGCTTTGCGTTTCTGTTCTTTCGATGGAAACTTGTTCCTGTGCTGTGCAGTGCGTTATATCACATTTCAGGTTTCCTGTTATAATAATTGAACAGGGGACACGTATGTGAATTAGTTTACAAAGTTGTGCTTTGCATTTCTGTTCTTTCTTTGGAAACTTGTTTCTGTGTCATACAGTGTGCTTTAAAACTTTTCGGTTTTCCTGTATTCCTAATTGTGCGAATGACACAAATGTGATTTAGTGTACAAAGTAGTGCTTTGGATTTCTGTTCTTCGGATGGAAACTTGTTTCTGTGCTGTACAGTGTGATATATCAGTTTTCAGTTTTCCTGTTGTAATAATTGAACGGGCGATAGGTATGTGATTTAGTTTACAAAGTTGTGCTTTGCTTTTCTGTTCTTTCTTTGGAAACTTGTTTCTGTGCCATACACTGCGAAATAAAACTTTTCGGTTTTCCTGTATTCTTAATTGAGCGAGTGACACACATGTGATTCAGTTTACAAAGTAGTGCTTTTCATTAACTTTCTTTCGTTGGAAACTTGTTCCTGTTAGGAACAAGTTAGGGTTAGGGTTAGCGTTAGGGTTAGGTTAGGGCTCGGTAAGGGATAGGGTTAGGGTTAGGGTTAGGGTTAGGTTAGGGCTGGGTAAGGGATAGGGATAGGGTTAGGGTTAGGGTTAGGGTTAGGGTTAGGGTGAGGGGTTAGGGTTAGGGTTAGATTAGGGTTAGGGACTTAGGGTTAAGGTTAGGGTTAGGGTTATATCACTTTTCAGTTTTCCTGTTATAATAATTGAACAGGCGACACATATGTGAATTAGTTTACAAAGTTGTGCTTTGCGTTTCTGTTCTTTCAATGGAAACTTGTTTCTGTGCCATACAGTGCGAGATAACACTTTTCAGTTTTCCTGTATTCCTAATTGAGCGAGCGACACACAGGTGATTCCGTTTAAACGTAGTGCTTTGCTTTTCTGTTCTTTCGTTGGAAACTTGTTCTTGTGCTGTACAGTGAGATATATCACTTTTCAGTTTTCCTGTATTCCTAATGGAGCGAGTGACACACATGTGATTTAGTTTACAAATTAGTGATTTTCTTTTTTGTTCTTTCATTTGAAACTTGTTCCTGTGCTGTACAATATGATATATCACTTTTCAGTTTTCCTGTTATAATAATTGAACAGGCGACACGTATGTGAATTCGTTTACAAAGTTGTGCTTTGAGTTTCTGTTCTTTCGATGGAAACTTGTTCCTGTGCTGTACAGTGCGTTATATAACTTTTCAGTTTTCCTGTTATAATAATTGAACAGGGGACACGATGTGAATTAGTTTACAAAGTTGTGCTTTGCATTTCTGTTCTTTCTTTGGAAACTTGTTTCTGTGCCATACAGTGCGAGATAAAACTTTTCGGTTTTCCTGTATTCCTAATTGTGCGAGCGACACAAATGTGATTTAATGTACAAAGTAGTGCTTTGGATTTCTGATCTTCGGTTGGAAACTTGTTTCTGTGCTGTACAGTGTGATATATCACTTTTCAGTTTTCCTCTTGTAATAATTGAACGGGCAATACGTATGTGAATTAGTTTACAAAGTTGTGCTTTGCGTTTCTGTTCTTTCGATGGAAACTTGTTCCTGTGCTGTGCAGTGCGTTATATCACATTTCAGGTTTCCTGTTATAATAATTGAACAGGGGACACGTATGTGAATTAGTTTACAAAGTTGTGCTTTGCATTTCTGTTCTTTCTTTGGAAACTTGTTTCTGTGTCATACAGTGTGCTTTAAAACTTTTCGGTTTTCCTGTATTCCTAATTGTGCGAATGACACAAATGTGATTTAGTGTACAAAGTTGTGCTTTGGATTTCTGTTCTTCGGATGGAAACTTGTTTCTGTGCTGTACAGTGTGATATATCAGTTTTCAGTTTTCCTGTTGTAATAATTGAACGGGCGATAGGTATGTGATTTAGTTTACAAAGTTGTGCTTTGCTTTTCTGTTCTTTCTTTGGAAACTTGTTTCTGTGCCATACACTGCGAAATAAAACTTTTCGGTTTTCCTGTATTCTTAATTGAGCGAGTGACACACATGTGATTCAGTTTACAAAGTAGTGCTTTTCATTTACTTTCTTTCGTTGGAAACTTGTTCCTGTTAGGAACAAGTTAGGGTTAGGGTTAGCGTTAGGGTTAGGTTAGGGCTAGGTAAGGGATAGGGTTAGGGTTAGGGTTAGGGTTAGGTTAGGGCTGGGTAAGGGATAGGGTTAGGGTTAGGGTTAGGGTTAGGGTGAGGGGTTAGGGTTAGGGTTAGATTAGGGTTAGGGACTTAGGGTTAAGGTTAGGGTTAGGGTTATATCACTTTTCAGTTTTCCTGTTATAATAATTGAACAGGCGACACATATATGAATTAGTTTACAAAGTTGTGCTTTGCGTTTCTGTTCTTTCAATGGAAACTTGTTTCTGTGCCGTACAGTGCGAGATAACACTTTTCAGCTTTCCTGTATTCCTAATTGAGCGAGCGACACACAGGTGATTCCGTTTAAACGTAGTGCTTTGCTTTTCTGTTCTTTCGTTGGAAACTTGTTCTTGTGCTGTACAGTGAGATATATCACTTTTCAGTTTTCCTGTATTCCTAATGGAGCGAGTGACACACATGTGATTTAGTTTACAAATTAGTGATTTTCTTTTTTGTTCTTTCATTTGAAACTTGTTCCTGTGCTGTACAATATGATATATCACTTTTCAGTTTTCCTGTTATGATAATTAAACAGGGGACACGTATGTGAATTAGTTTACAAAGTTGTGCTTTGCATTTCTGTTCTTTCTTTGGAAACTTGTTTCTGTGCCATACAGTGCGCTTTAAAACTTTTCGGTTTTCCTGTATTCCTAATTGTGCGAGCGACACAAATGTGATTTAGTGTACAAAGTAGTGCTTTGGATGTCTGTTCTTCGGTTGGAAACTTTTTTCTGTGCTGTACAGTGTGATATATCACTTTTCAGTTTTCCTGTTGTAATAATTGAACGGCGATACGTATGTGATTTAGTTTAAAAAGTTGTGCTTTGCTTTTCTGCTCTTTCAATGGAAACTTGTTTCTGTGCCATACAGTGCGAGATAACACTTTTCAGTTTTCCTGTATTCCTAATTGAGCGAGCGACACACAGGTGATTCCGTTTAAACGTAGTGCTTTGCTTTTCTGTTCTTTCGTTGGAAACTTGTTCTTGTGCTGTACAGTGAGATATATCACTTTTCAGTTTTCCTGTATTCCTAATGGAGCGAGTGACACACATGTGATTTAGTTTACAAATTAGTGATTTTCTTTTTTGTTCTTTCATTTGAAACTTGTTCCTGTGCTGTACAATATGATATATCACTTTTCAGTTTTCCTGTTATAATAATTGAACAGGCGACACGTATGTGAATTCGTTTACAAAGTTGTGCTTTGAGTTTCTGTTCTTTCGATGGAAACTTGTTCCTGTGCTGTACAGTGCGTTATATAACTTTTCAGTTTTCCTGTTATAATAATTGAACAGGGGACACGATGTGAATTAGTTTACAAAGTTGTGCTTTGCATTTCTGTTCTTTCTTTGGAAACTTGTTTCTGTGCCATACAGTGCGAGATAAAACTTTTCGGTTTTCCTGTATTCCTAATTGTGCGAGCGACACAAATGTGATTTAATGTACAAAGTAGTGCTTTGGATTTCTGATCTTCGGTTGGAAACTTGTTTCTGTGCTGTACAGTGTGATATATCACTTTTCAGTTTTCCTCTTGTAATAATTGAACGGGCAATACGTATGTGAATTAGTTTACAAAGTTGTGCTTTGCGTTTCTGTTCTTTCGATGGAAACTTGTTCCTGTGCTGTGCAGTGCGTTATATCACATTTCAGGTTTCCTGTTATAATAATTGAACAGGGGACACGTATGTGAATTAGTTTACAAAGTTGTGCTTTGCATTTCTGTTCTTTCTTTGGAAACTTGTTTCTGTGTCATACAGTGTGCTTTAAAACTTTTCGGTTTTCCTGTATTCCTAATTGTGCGAATGACACAAATGTGATTTAGTGTACAAAGTAGTGCTTTGGATTTCTGTTCTTCGGATGGAAACTTGTTTCTGTGCTGTACAGTGTGATATATCAGTTTTCAGTTTTCCTGTTGTAATAATTGAACGGGCGATAGGTATGTGATTTAGTTTACAAAGTTGTGCTTTGCTTTTCTGTTCTTTCTTTGGAAACTTGTTTCTGTGCCATACACTGCGAAATAAAACTTTTCGGTTTTCCTGTATTCTTAATTGAGCGAGTGACACACATGTGATTCAGTTTACAAAGTAGTGCTTTTCATTTACTTTCTTTCGTTGGAAACTTGTTCCTGTTAGGAACAAGTTAGGGTTAGGGTTAGCGTTAGGGTTAGGTTAGGGCTAGGTAAGGGATAGGGTTAGGGTTAGGGTTAGGGTTAGGTTAGGGCTGGGTAAGGGATAGGGTTAGGGTTAGGGTTAGGGTTAGGGTTAGGGTTAGGGTGAGGGGTTAGGGTTAGGGTTAGATTAGGGTTAGGGACTTAGGGTTAAGGTTAGGGTTAGGGTTATATCACTTTTCAGTTTTCCTGTTATAATAATTGAACAGGCGACACATATATGAATTAGTTTACAAAGTTGTGCTTTGCGTTTCTGTTCTTTCAATGGAAACTTGTTTCTGTGCCGTACAGTGCGAGATAACACTTTTCAGCTTTCCTGTATTCCTAATTGAGCGAGCGACACACAGGTGATTCCGTTTAAACGTAGTGCTTTGCTTTTCTGTTCTTTCGTTGGAAACTTGTTCTTGTGCTGTACAGTGAGATATATCACTTTTCAGTTTTCCTGTATTCCTAATGGAGCGAGTGACACACATGTGATTTAGTTTACAAATTAGTGATTTTCTTTTTTGTTCTTTCATTTGAAACTTGTTCCTGTGCTGTACAATATGATATATCACTTTTCAGTTTTCCTGTTATGATAATTAAACAGGGGACACGTATGTGAATTAGTTTACAAAGTTGTGCTTTGCATTTCTGTTCTTTCTTTGGAAACTTGTTTCTGTGCCATACAGTGCGCTTTAAAACTTTTCGGTTTTCCTGTATTCCTAATTGTGCGAGCGACACAAATGTGATTTAGTGTACAAAGTAGTGCTTTGGATGTCTGTTCTTCGGTTGGAAACTTTTTTCTGTGCTGTACAGTGTGATATATCACTTTTCAGTTTTCCTGTTGTAATAATTGAACGGCGATACGTATGTGATTTAGTTTAAAAAGTTGTGCTTTGCTTTTCTGTTCTTTCGATGGAAACTTGTTTCTGTGCCGTACAGTGCAAGATAACACTTTTCGGTTTTCCTGTATTCTTACTTGAGCGAGTGACACACATGTGATTCAGTTTACAAAGTAGTGCTTTTCATTTACGTTCTTTCGTTGGAAACTTGTTCCTGTTAGGAACAAGTTAGGGTTAGGGTTAGGGTTAGGGTCAGGGTTAGGTTAGGGCTCGGTAAGGGATAGGGTTAGGGTTAGGGTTAGGGTTAGGGTTAGGGTTAGGGTTAGGGTTAGGGGTTAGGGTTAGGGTTAGGGTTAGGGTTAGGGACTTAGGGTTAGGGTTAGGGTTAGGGTTATATCACTTTTCAGTTTTCCTGTTATAATAATTGAACAGGCGACACATATGTGAATTAGTTTACAAAGTTGTGCTTTGCGTTTCTGTTCTTTCAATGGAAACTTGTTTCTGTGCAGTACAGTGCGAGATAACACTTTTCAGTTTTCCTGTATTCATAATTGAGCGAGCGACACACAGGTGATTCCGTTTAAAAGTAGTGCTTTGCTTTTCTATTCTTTAGTTGGAAACTTGTTCTTGTGCTGTACAGTGAGATATATCACTTTTCAGTTTTCCTGTATTCCTAATGGAGCGAGTGACACACGTGATTTAGTTTACAAATTAGTGATTTTCTTTTTTGTTCTTTCATTTGATCCTTGTTCCTGAGCTGTACAATATGATATATCACTTTTCAGTTTTCCTGTTATAATAATTGAACAGGCGACACGTATGTGAATTAGTTTACAAAGTTGTGCTTTGAGTTTCTGTTCTTTCGATGGAAACTTGTTCCTGCGCTGTACAGTGCGTTATATAACTTTTCAGTTTTCCTGTTATAATAATTGAACAGGCAACACATATGTGAATTAGTTTACAATGTTGTGCTTTTCGTTTCTGTTCTTTCGATGGAAACCTGTTCCTGTGCTGTGCAGTGCGTTATATCACTTTTCAGTTTTCCTGTTATAATAATTAAACAGGGGACACGTATGTGAATTAGTTCACAAAGTTGTGCTTTGCATTTCTGTTCTTTCTTTGGAAACTTGTTTCTGTGCCATACAGTGAGAGATAAAACTTTTCGGTTTTCCTGTATTCCTAATTGTGCGAGCGACACAAATGTGATTTAGTGTACAAAGTAGTGCTTTGGATTTCTGTTCTTCGGTTGGAAACTTTTTTCTGTGCTGTACAGTGTGATATATCACTTTTCAGTTTTCCTGTTGTAATAATTGATCGGCGATACGTATGTGATTTAGTTTAAAAAGTTGTGCTTTGCTTTTCTGTTCTATCGATGGAAACTTGTTTCTGTGCCGTACAGTGCAAGATAACACTTTTCGGTTTTCCTGTTTTCTTTATTGAGCGAGTGACACACATGTGATTCAGTTTACAAAGTAGTGCTTTTCATTTATGTTCTTTCGTTGGAAACTTGTTCCTGTTAGGAACAAGTTAGGGTTAGGGTTAGGGTTAGGGTTAGGTTTAGGGTTAGGGTTAGGGTTAGGGTTATGGTTAGGTTAGGGCTCGGTAAGGGATAGGGATAGGGTTAGGGTTAGGGTTAGGTTTAGGGTTAGGATAGGACTGGGTAAGGGATAGGGTTAGGGTTAGGGTAAGGGTTAGGGTTAAGGTTAGGGTTAGGGTTAGGTTAGGGGTTAGGGTTAGGGTTAGGGTTAGGGACTTAGGGTTACGTTAGGGTTAGGGTTATATCACTGTTCAGTTTTCCTGTTATAATAATTGAACAGGCGACACATATGTGAATTAGTTTACAAAGTTGTGCTTTGAGTTTCTGTTCTTTCAATGGAAACTTGTTTCTGTGCCGTACAGTGCGAGATAACACTTTTCAGTTTTCCTGTATTCCTAATTGATTGAGCTATACACAGGTGATTCCGTTTAAAAGTAGTGCTTTGCTTTTCTGTTCTTTCGTTGGAAACTTGTTCTTGTGCTGTACAGTGAGATATATCACTTTTCAATTTTCCTGTATTCCTAATGGAGAGAGTGACACACATGTGATTTAGTTTACAAATTAGTGATTTTCTTTTTTGTTCTTTCATTTGAAACTTGTTCCTGTGCTGTACAATATGATATATCACTTTTCAGTTTTCCTGTTATAATAATTGAACAGGCGATACGTAAGTGATTTAGTTTACAAAGTTGTGCTTTGCTTTTCTGTTCTTTCGATGGAAACTTGTTTCTGTGCCGTACAGTGCAAGATAACACTTTTCGGTTTTCCTGTATTCTTAATTGAGCGAGTGACACACATGTGATTCAGTTTACAAAGTAGTGCTTTTCATTTACGTTCTTTCGTTGGAAACTTGTTCCTGTTAGGAACAAGTTAGGGTTAGGGTTAGGGTTAGGGTTAGGGTTAGGGTTAGGGTTAGGTTAGGGCTCGGTAAGGGATAGGGTTAGGGTTAGTGTTAGGTTAGGGCTGGGTAAGGGATTGGGTTAGGGTTAGGTTTAGGGTTAGGGTTAGGGGTTAGGGTTAGGGTTAGGGTTAGGGTTAGGGACTAAGTGTTAGGGTTAGGGTTATATCACTTTTCAGTTTTCCTGTTATAATAATTGAACAGGCGACACATATGTGAATTAGTTTATAAAGTTGTGCTTTGCCTTTCTGTTCATTCAATGGAAACTTGTTTCTGTGCCATACAGTGCGAGATAACACTTTTCAGTTTTCCTGTATTCCTAATTGAGCGAGCGACACACAGGTGATTCCGTTTAAAAGTAGTGCTTTGCTTTTCTGTTCTTTCATTTGAAACTTGTTCCTGTGCTGTACAGTGTGATATATCAGTTTTCAGTTTTCCTGTTAGAATAATTGAACAGGGGACATGTATGTGAATTAGTTTACAAAGTTGTGCTTTGCATTTCTGTTCTTTCTTTGGATACTTGTTTCTGTGCCATACAGTGCGAGATAACACTTTTTGGTTTTCCTGTATTCCTAATTGTGCAAGCGACACACATGTGATTTAGTGTACAAAGTTGTGCTTTGGATTTTTGTTCTTCGGTTGGAAACTTGTTCCTGTGCTGTACAGTGCGTTATATCACTTTTCAGTTTTCCTGTTAGAATAATTGAACAGGGGACACGTATGTGAATTAGTTTACAAAGTTGTGCTTTGCTTTTCTGTTCTTTCTATGGAAACTTGTTTCTGTGCCATACAGTGCCAGATAACACTTTTCGGTTTTCCTGTATTCTTAATTGAGCGAGTGACACACATGTGATTCAGTTTACAAAGTAGTGCTTTTCATTTACGTTCTTTCGTTGGAAACTTGTTCCTGTTAGGAACAAGTTAGGGTTAGGGTTAGGGTTAGGGTTAGGGTTAGGTTAGGAATGGGTAAGGGATAGGGTTAGGGTTAGTGTTAGGGTTAGGGTTAGGGTTAGGTTAGGAATGGGTAAGGGATAGGGTTAGGGTTAGTGTTAGGGTTCGGGTTAGGGTTAGGTGTTAGGGTAAGGGTTAGGGTTAGGTTTAGGGACTAAGGGTTAGGGTTAGGGTTATATCACTTTTCAGTTTTCCTGTTATAATAATTGAACAGGCGACACATATGTGAATTAGTTTCGAAAGTTGTGCTTTGCGTTTCTGTTCTGTCAATGGACACTTGTTTCTCTGCCGTACAGTGCAAGATAAAACTTTTCGGTTTTCCTGTATTCGTAATTGTGCGAGCGACACAAATGTGATTTAGTGTACAAAGTAGTGCTTTGGATTTCTTTTCTTCAGTTGGAAACTTGTTTCTGTGATGTACAGTGTGATATATCAGTTTTCAGTTTTCCTGTTGTAATAATAGAACAGGCGACACGTATGTGAATTAGTTTACAAAGTTGTGCTTTGCATTTCTGTTCTTTCTTTGGAAACTTGTTTCTGTGCCATACAGTGCGAGATAACACTTTTCAGTTTTCCTGTATTTCTAATTGAGCGAGCGACACACAGGTGATTCCGTTTAAAAATAGTACTTTGCTTTTCTGTTCTTTCATTTTAAACTTGTTCCTGTGCTGTACAGTGTGATATATCAGTTTTCAGTTTTCCTCTTGTAATAATTGAACAGGCGACACGTATGTGAATTAGTTTACAAAGTTGTGCTTTGCGTTTCTGTTCTTTCGATGGAAACTTGTTCCTGTGCTGTACAGTGCGTTATATCACTTTTCAGTTTTCCTGTTAGAATAATTGAACAGGGGACACGTATGTGAAATAGTTTACAAAGTTGTGCTTTGCATTTCTGTTCTTTCTTTGGAAACTTGTTTCTGTGCCATACAGTGCGAGATAACACTTTTCGGTTTTCCTGTATTCCTAATTGTGCGAGTGACACACATGTGATTCAGTTTACAAAGTAGTGCTTTTCATTTATGTTCTTTCGTTGGAAACTTGTTCCTGTTAGGAACAAGTTAGGGTTAGGGTTAGGGTTAGGTTTAGGGTTAGGGTTAGGGTTAGGGTTATGGTTAGGTTAGGGCTCGGTAAGGGATAGGGATAGGGTTAGGGTTAGGGTTAGGTTTAGGGTTAGGTTAGGACTGGGTAAGGGATAGGGTTAGGGTTAGTGTAAGGGTTAGGGTTAAGGTTAGGGTTAGGGTTAGGTTAGGTTTTAGGGTTAGGGTTAGGGTTAGGGACTTAGGATTACGTTAGGGTTAGGGTTAGGGACTTAGGGTTAGGGTTAGGGTTAGGGTTATATCACTTTTCAGGTTTCCTGTTATAATAATTGATCAGGCGACACATATGTGAATTAGTTTACAAAGTTGTGCTTTGCGTTTCTGTTCTTTCAATGGAAACTTGTTTCTGTGTCGTACAGTGCGAGATAACACTTTTCAGTTTTCCTGTATTCCTAATTGAGCGAGCGACACACAGGTGATTCCGTTTAAAAGTAGTGCTTTGCTTTTCTGTTCTTTCGTTGGAAACTTGTTCTTGTGCTGTACAGTGAGATATATCACTTTTCAGTTTTCCTGTATTCCTAATGGAGCGAGTGACACACATGTGATTTAGTTTACAAATTAGTGATTTTCTTTTTTGTTCTTTCATTTGAAACTTGTTCCTGTGCTGTACAATATGATATATCACTTTTCAGTTTTCCTGTTATAATAATTGAACAGGCGATACGTAAGTGATTTAGTTTACAAAGTTGTGCTTTGCTTTTCTGTTCTTTCGATGGAAACTTGTTTCTGTGCCGTACAGTGCAAGATAACACTTTTCTGTTTTCCTGTATTCTTAATTGAGCGAGTGACACACATGTGATTCAGTTTACAAAGTAGTGCTTTTCAGTTACGTTCTTTCGTTGGAAACTTGTTCCTGTTAGGAAAAAGCTAGGGTTAGGGTTAGGGTTAGGGTTAGGGTTAGGGTTAGGGTTAGGTTAGGGCTCGGTAAGGGATAGGGTTAGGGTTAGGGTTAGGTTAGGGCTGGGTAAGGGATTGGGTTAGGGTTAGGTTTAGGGTTAGGGTTAGGGGTTAGGGTTAGGGTTAGGGTTAGGGTTAGGGACTAAGTGTTAGAGTTAGGGTTATATCACTTTTCAGTTTTTCTGTTATAATAATTGAACAGGTAACACATATGTGAATTAGTTTATAAAGTTGTGCTTTGCCTTTCTGTTCTTTCAATGGAAACTTGTTTCTGTGCCATACAGTGCGAGATAACACTTTTCAGTTTTCCTGTATTCCTAATTGAGCGAGCAACACACAGGTGATTCCGTTTAAAAGTAGTGCTTTGCTTTTCTGTTCTTTCATTTGAAACTTGTTCCTGTGCTGTACAGTGTGATATATCAGTTTTCAGTTTTCCTGTTAGAATAATTGAACAGGGGACATGTATGTGAATTAGTTTACAAAGTTGTGCTTTGCATTTCTGTTCTTTCTTTGGATACTTGTTTCTGTGCCATACAGTGCGAGATAACACTTTTCGGTTTTCCTGTATTCCTAATTGTGCGAGCGACACACATGTGATTTAGTGTACAAAGTTGTGCTTTGGATTTCTGTTCTTCGGTTGGAAACTTGTTTCTGTGCTGTACAGTGTGATATATCAGTTTTCAGTTTTCCTGTTGTAATAATTGAACGGGCGATACGTATGTGATTTAGTTCACAAAGTTGTGCTTTGCTTTTCTGTTCTTTCGATGGAAACTTGTTTCTGTGCCGTACAGTGCAAGGTAACACTTTTCGGTTTTCCTGTATTCTTAATTGAGCGAGGGACACACATGTGATTCAGTTTACAAAGTAGTGCTTTTCATTTACGTTCTTTCGTTGGAAACTTGTTCCTGTTAGGAACAAGTTAGGGTTAGGGTTAGGGTTAGGGTTAGGGTTAGGGTTAGGGTTAGGGTTAGGTTATGGCTCGGTAAGGGATAGGGTTAGGGTTAGGGTTAGGGTTAGGTTTAGGTTTAGGTTAGGGCTGGGTAAGGGATAGGGTTAGGGTTAGGGTTAGGGTTAGGGTTAGGGGTTAGGGTTAGGGTTAGGGTTAGGGACTTAAGGTTAGGGTTAGGGTTAGGGTTATATCACTTTTCAGTTTTCCTGTTATAATAATTGAACAGGCGACACGTATGTGAATTAGTTTACAAAGTTGTTCTTTGAGTTTCTGTTCTTTCGATGGAAACTAGTTTCTGTGCCATACAGTGCGAGATAACACTTTTCAGTTTTCCTGTATTCCTAATTGAGCGAGCGACACACAGGTGATTCCGTTTAAAAGTAGTGCTTTGCTTTTCTGTTTTTTCATTTGAAACTTGTTCCTGTGCTGTACAGTGCGTTATATAACTTTTCAGTTTTCCTGTTATAATAATTGAACAGGCGACACATATGTGAATTAGTTTACAACTTTGTGCTTTGCGTTTCTGTTCTTTCGATGGAAACTTGTTCCTGTGCTGTGCAGTGCGTTATATCACTTTTCAGTTTTCCTGTTATAATAATTGAACAGGGGACACGTATGTGAATTAGTTTACAAAGTTGTGCTTTGCATTTCTGTTCTTTCGATGGAAACTTGTTTCTGTGCTGTACATTGCCAGATAACACTTTTCGGTTTTCCTGCATTCTTAATTGAGCGAGTGACACACATGTGATTCAGTTTACAAAGTAGTGCTTTTCATTTACGTTCGTTCGTTGGAAACTTGTTCCTCTTAGGAACAAGTTAGGGTTAGGGTTAGGGTTAGGGTTAGGGTTAGGTTAGGGCTGGGTAAGGGTTAGGGTTAGGTTTAGGTTTAGGGTTAGGGTTAGGTTAGGGCTCGGCAAGGGATAGGGTTAGGGTTAGGGTTAGGGTTAGGGTTAGGTTAGGGCTCGGTAAGGTATAGGGTTAGGGTTAGGGTTAGGGTTAGGGTTAGGGTTAGGGGTTAGGGTTAGGGTTAGGGTTAGGGTTAGGGTTAGGGTTAGGGACTAAGGGTTAGGGTTAGGGTTAGGGTTAGGGTTAGGGTTAGGGTTATGTTAGGGCTGGGTAAGGGTTAGGGTTAGGGTTAGGGTTAGGGTTAGGGTTAGGGGTTAGGGTTAGGGTTAGGGTTAGGGTTAGGGTTAGGGTTAGGGACTTAGAGCTAGGGTTAGGGTTAGGGTTATATCACTTTTCAGTTTTCCTGTTATAATAATTGAACAGGCGACACGTATGTGAATTAGTTTACAAAGTTGTGCTTTGCCTTTCTGTTCTTTCGATGGAAACTTGTTCCTGTGCTGTACAGTGCGTTATAACACTTTTAAGTTTTCCTGTTAGAATAATTGAACAGGGGACACGTATGTGAATTAGTTTACAAAGTTGTGCTTTGCATTTCTGTTCTTTCTTTGGAAACTTGTTTCTGTGCCATACAGTGCGAGATAACACTTCGGTTTTCCTGTATTCCTAATTGTGCGAGCGACACACATGTGATTTAGTGTACAAAGTAGTGCTTTGGATTTCTGTTCTTCGGTTGGAAACTTGTTTCTGTGCTGTACAGTGTGATATATCACTTTTCAGTTTTCCTCTTGTAATAATTGAACGGGCAACACGTATGTGATTTAGTTTACAAAGTTGTGCTTTGCTTTTCTGTTCTTTCGATGGAAACTTGTTTCTGTGCTGTACATTGCCAGATAACACTTTTCGGTTTTCCTGTATTCTTAAATGAGAGATTGACACACATGTGATTCAGTTTACAATGTAGTGCTTTTCATTTAAGTTCTTTCGTTGGAAACTTGTTCCTGTTAGGAACAAGTTAGTGTTAGGGTTAGGGTTAGGGTTAGGGTTAGGTTAGGGATCGGTAAGAGATAGGGTTAGGGTTAGGATTAGGGTTAGGGTTAGGGTTAGGGTTAGGGTTAGGGTTAGGGTTAGGGTTAGAGACTTAGGGTTAGGGTTAGGGTTAGGGTTAAATCACTTTTCAGTTTTCCTGTTATTAGAATTGAACAGGCGACACATATGTGAATTAGTTTACAAAGTTGTGCTTTGCGTTTCTGTTCTTTCAATGGAAACTTGTTTCCGTGCTGTACATTGCCAGATAACAATTTTCGGTTTTCCTGTATTCTTAAATGAGCGAGTGACACACATGTGATTCCGTTTACAAAGTAGTGCTTTTCATTTACGTTCTTTCGGTGGAAACTTGTTCCCGTTAGGAACAAGTTAGTCGTTAGGTTTAGGGTTATGTTAGGGCTCGGTAAGGGATAGTGTTAGAGTTAGGGTTAGGTTTAGTGTTAGTGTTAGGGTTAGGGTTATGTTAGGGCTGGGTAAGGGTTAGGGTTAGGGTTAGGGTTAGGGTTAGGGTTAGGGGTTAGGGTTAGGGTTAGGGTTAGGGTTAGGGTTAGGGACTTAGAGCTAGGGTTAGGGTTAGGGTTATATCACTTTTCAGTTTTCCTGTTATAATAATTGAACAGGCAACACCTATGTGAATTAGTTTACAAAGTTGTGCTTTGAGTTTCTGTTCTTTCATTTGAAACTTTTTCCTGTGCTGTACAGTGTGATATATCACTTTTCAGTTTTCCTGTAGTAGTAATTGAACAGGCGACACGTATGTGAATTAGTTTACAAAGTTGTGCTTTGCGTTTCTGTTCTTTCGATGGAAACTTGTTCCTGTGCTGTACAGTGCGTTTTATCACTTTTCAGTTTTCCTATCAGAATAATTGAACAGGGGACACGTATGTGAATTAGTTTACAAAGTTGTGCTTTGCATTTCTGTTCTTTCTTTGGAAACTTTTTTCTGTGCCATACAGTGCGAGATAACACTTTTCGGTATTCCTGTATTCCTAATTGTGCGAACGACACACATGTGATTTAGTGTACAAAGTAGTGTTTTGGATTTCTGTTCTTCGGTTGGAAACTTGTTTCTGTGCTGTACAGTGTGATATATCACTTTTCAGTTTTCCTGTTGTAATAATTGAAATGGCGACACGTATGTGATTTAGTTTACAAAGTTGTGCTTTGCTTTTCTGTTCTTTCGAAGGAAACTTGTTTCTGTGCTGTACAGTGCCAGATAACACTTTTCCGTTTTCCTGTATTCTTAATTGAGCAAGTGACACATATGTGATTCAGTTTACAAAGTAGTGCTTTTCATTTACGTTCTTTCGTTGGAAACTTGTTCCTGTTAGGATTAGGGTTAGGATTAGGGTTAGGGTTAGGGATAGGGTTAGGGTTAGGTTAGGGCTCGGTAAGGGATAGGGTTAGGGTTAGGGTTAGGGTTAGTGTTAGGGTTAGGATTAGGGTTAGGGTTAGGTTAGGGCTGGGTAAGGGATAGGGTTAGTGTTAGGGTTAGGGTTAGGGTTAGGGTTAGGGTTAGGGTTAGGGTTAGGGGTTAGGGTTAGGGTTAGGGTTAGGTTTAGGGTTAGGGTTAGGGACTTAGGGTTAGGGTTATATCTCTTTTCAGTTTTCCTGTTATAATTATTGAACAGGCGACACATATGTGAATTAGTTTACAAAGTTGTGCTTTGCGTTTCTGTTCTTTCAATGGAAACTTGTTTCTGTGCCGTACAGTGCAAGATAACACTTTTCAGTTTTCATGTATTCCTAATTGAGCGAGCATCACACAGGTGATTTCCTTGAAAAGTAGTGCTTTGCTTTTCTGTTCTTTCATTTGAAACTTGTTACTGTGCTGTACAGTGTGATATATCACTTTTCAGTTTTCCTGTTATAATAATTGAACAGGGGACACGTATGTGAATTAGTTTTCAAAGTTGTGCTTTGCATTTCTATTCTTTCTTTGGAAAATTGTTTCTGTGCCATACAGTGCGAGATAAAACTTTTCGGTTTTACTGTATTCCTAATTGTGCGAGCGACACAAATGTGATTTAGTGTACAAAGTAGTGCTTTGGATTTCTGTTCTTCGGTTGGAAACTTGTTTCTGTGCTGTACAGTGTGATATATCAGTTTTCAGTTTTCCTGTTGTAATAATTGAACGGGCGACACGTATGTGATTTAGTTTACAAAGTTGTGCTTTGCTTTTCTGTTCTTTCGATGGAAACTTGTTTCTGTGCCCTACAGTGCAAGATAACACTTTTCGGTTTTCCTGTACTCTTAAATGATCGAGTGACACACATGTGATTCAGTTTACAAAGCAGTGCTTTTCATTTACATTCTTTCATTGGAAACTTGTTCCTGTTAGGAACAAGTTAGGGTTAGCGTTGGGGTTAGGGTTAGGGTTAGGGTTAGGGTTAGGGTTAGGGTTAGGTTTGGGCTCGGTAAGGGATAGGGTTAGGGTTAGGGTTAGGGTTAGGGTTAGGGTTAGGTTAGGGCTGGGTAAGGTATAGGTTATGGTTAGGGTTAGTGTTAGGATTAGGGTTAGGGGTTAGGGTTAGGGTTAATGTTAGGGTTAGGGACTTAGGGTTAGGGTTAGGGTTATATCACTTTTTAGTTTTCTTGTTATAATAATTGAACAGGCGACACATATGTGAACTAGTTTACAAAGTTGTGCTTTGCGTATCTGTTCTTTCAATGGAAACTTATTTCTCTGACGTACAGTGCGAGATAACACTTTTCAGTTTTCCTGTATTCCTAATTGAGCGAGCGACACACAGGTGATTCCGTTTAAAAGTAGTGCTTTGCTTTTCTGTTCTTTCGGTGGAAACTTGTTCTTGTGCTGTACAGTGAGATATATCGCTTTTCAGTTATCCTGTATTCCTAATGGAGTGAACGACACACATGTGATTTAGTTTACAAATTAGTGATTTTCTTTTTTGTTCTTTCGATGGAAACTTGTTCCTGTGCTGTGCAGTGCGTCATATCACTTTTCAGTTTTCCTGTTATAATAATTGAACAAGGGACACCTATGTGAATTAGTTTACAAAGTTGTGCTTTGCATTTCTGTTCTTTCTTTGGAAGCTTGTTTCTGTGCCATACAGTGCGAGATAACACTTTTTGGTTTTCCTTTATTCCTAATTGAGCGAGCGACACACATGTGATTAAGTTTACAAAGTAGTGCTTTGGATTTCTATTGTTCGGTTGGAAACCTGTTTCTGTGCTGTACAGTGTGATATATCACTTTTCAGTTTTCCTATTGTAATAATTGAACGGCGACACGTATGTAATTAATTTACAAATTGTGCTTTGCTTTTCTGTTCTTTCGATGGAAACTTGTTTCTGTGCCGTACAGTGCCAGATAATACTTATCGGCTTTCCTGTATTCCTAATTGAGCGTGTGACACACATGTGATCCAGTTTACAAAGTAGTGCTTTTCATTTATGTTCTTTCATTGGAAATTTGTTCCTGTTAGGAACAAGTTAGAATTAGGGTTAGGATTAGGGTTAGGGTTAGGATTAGGGTTAGGGTTAGGTGTTAGTGTCAGGGTTAGGGTTAGGGGCTTAAGGTTAGGGTTAGGGTTATATCACTTTTCAGTTTTCCTGTTATAATAATTGAACAGGCGACACATATGTGAATTAGTTTACAAAGTTGTGCTTTGTGTTTCTGTTCTTTCAATGGAAACTTGTTTCTGTGCCGTACAGTGCGAGATAACACTTTTCAGTTTTCCTGTATTCCTAATTGAGCGAGCTACACACAGGTGATTTGGTTTAAAAGTAGTGGTTTGCTTTTCTGTTTTTTCGTTGGAAACTTGTTCCTGTGCTGTACAGTGAGATATATCACTTTTCGATTTTCCTGTATTCCTAATGGAGCGAGCGAAACATATGTGATTTAGTTTACAAATTAGTGATTTTCTTTTTTGTTCTTTCATTTGAAACTTGTTCCTGTGCTGTACAATGTGATATATCACTTTTCAGTTTTCCTGTTTTAATAATTGAACTGGCAACACATATATGAATTAGTTTACAAAGTTTACTTTGCGTTTCTGTTCTTTCAATGGAAACTTGTTTCTGTGCCGTACAGTGCGAGATAACACTTTTCGGTTTTCCTGTATTCCTAATTGTGCGAGCGACACACATGTGATTTAGTGTACAAAGTAGTGCTTTGGATTTCTGTTCTTCCGTTGGAAACTTGTTTCTGTGCTGTACAGTGTGATATATCACTTTTCAGTTTTACTGTTGTAATAATTGAACGGGCGATACGTATGTGATTTAGTTCACAAAGTTGTGCTTTGCTTTTCTGTTCTTTCGATGGAAACTTGTTTCTGTGCCGTACAGTGCAAGGTAACACTTTTCGGTTTTCCTGTATTCTTAATTGAGCGAGGGACACACATGTGATTCAGTTTACAAAGTAGTGCTTTTCATTTACGTTCTTTCGTTGGAAACTTGTTCCTGTTAGGAACAAGTTAGGGTTAGGGTTAGGGTTAGGGTTAGGGTTAGGGTTAGGGTTAGGGTTAGGTTATGGCTCGGTAAGGGATAGGGTTAGGG
Source organism: Meriones unguiculatus (assembly GCF_030254825.1). Classification (NCBI taxonomy): domain Eukaryota; kingdom Metazoa; phylum Chordata; class Mammalia; order Rodentia; family Muridae; genus Meriones; species Meriones unguiculatus. Next base: position 11,611,244 of record NW_026843646.1, on the reverse strand, counting down.
TTAGGGTTAGGGTTAGGTTTAGGTTTAGGTTAGGGCTGGGTAAGGGATAGGGTTAGGGTTAGGGTTAGGGTTAGGGTTAGGGGTTAGGGTTAGGGTTAGGGTTAGGGACTTAAGGTTAGGGTTAGGGTTAGGGTTATATCACTTTTCAGTTTTCCTGTTATAATAATTGAACAGGCGACACGTATGTGAATTAGTTTACAAAGTTGTTCTTTGAGTTTCTGTTCTTTCGATGGAAACTAGTTTCTGTGCCATACAGTGCGAGATAACACATTTCAGTTTTCCTGTATTCCTAATTGAGCGAGCGACACACAGGTGATTCCGTTTAAAAGTAGTGCTTTGCTTTTCTGTTTTTTCATTTGAAACTTGTTCCTGTGCTGTACAGTGCGTTATATAACTTTTCAGTTTTCCTGTTATAATAATTGAACAGGCGACACATATGTGAATTAGTTTACAACTTTGTGCTTTGCGTTTCTGTTCTTTCGATGGAAACTTGTTCCTGTGCTGTGCAGTGCGTTATATCACTTTTCAGTTTTCCTGTTATAATAATTGAACAGGGGACACGTATGTGAATTAGTTTACAAAGTTGTGCTTTGCATTTCTGTTCTTTCGATGGAAACTTGTTTCTGTGCTGTACATTGCCAGATAACACTTTTCGGTTTTCCTGCATTCTTAATTGAGCGAGTGACACACATGTGATTCAGTTTACAAAGTAGTGCTTTTCATTTACGTTCGTTCGTTGGAAACTTGCTCCTCTTAGGAACAAGTTAGGGTTAGGGTTAGGGTTAGGGTTAGGGTTAGGTTAGGGCTGGGTAAGGGTTAGGGTTAGGTTTAGGTTTAGGGTTAGGGTTAGGTTAGGGCTCGGCAAGGGATAGGGTTAGGGTTAGGGTTAGGGTTAGGGTTAGGTTAGGGCTCGGTAAGGTATAGGGTTAGGGTTAGGGTTAGGGTTAGGGTTAGGGTTAGGGGTTAGGGTTAGGGTTAGGGTTAGGGTTAGGGTTAGGGTTAGGGACTAAGGGTTAGGGTTAGGGTTAGGGTTAGGGTTAGGGTTAGGGTTATGTTAGGGCTGGGTAAGGGTTAGGGTTAGGGTTAGGTTTAGGGTTAGGGTTAGGGGTTAGGGTTAGGGTTAGGGTTAGGGTTAGGGTTAGGGACTTAGAGCTAGGGTTAGGGTTAGGGTTATATCACTTTTCAGTTTTCCTGTTATAATAATTGAACAGGCGACACGTATGTGAATTAGTTTACAAAGTTGTGCTTTGCCTTTCTGTTCTTTCGATGGAAAATTGTTCCTGTGCTGTACAGTGCGTTATAACACTTTTAAGTTTTCCTGTTAGAATAATTGAACAGGGGACACGTATGTGAATTAGTTTACAAAGTTGTGCTTTGCATTTCTGTTCTTTCTTTGGAAACTTGTTTCTGTGCCATACAGTGCGAGATAACACTTCGGTTTTCCTGTATTCCTAATTGTGCGAGCGACACACATGTGATTTAGTGTACAAAGTAGTGCTTTGGATTTCTGTTCTTCGGTTGGAAACTTGTTTCTGTGCTGTACAGTGTGATATATCACTTTTCAGTTTTCCTCTTGTAATAATTGAACGGGCAACACGTATGTGATTTAGTTTACAAAGTTGTGCTTTGCTTTTCTGTTCTTTCGATGGAAACTTGTTTCTGTGCTGTACATTGCCAGATAACACTTTTCGGTTTTCCTGTATTCTTAAATGAGAGATTGACACACATGTGATTCAGTTTACAATGTAGTGCTTTTCATTTAAGTTCTTTCGTTGGAAACTTGTTCCTGTTAGGAACAAGTTAGTGTTAGGGTTAGGGTTAGGGTTAGGGTTAGGTTAGGGATCGGTAAGAGATAGGGTTAGGGTTAGGATTAGGGTTAGGGTTAGGGTTAGGGTTAGGGTTAGGGTTAGGGTTAGAGACTTAGGGTTAGGGTTAGGGTTAGGGTTAAATCACTTTTCAGTTTTCCTGTTATTAGAATTGAACAGGCGACACATATGTGAATTAGTTTACAAAGTTGTGCTTTGCGTTTCTGTTCTTTCAATGGAAACTTGTTTCCGTGCTGTACATTGCCAGATAACAATTTTCGGTTTTCCTGTATTCTTAAATGAGCGAGTGACACACATGTGATTCCGTTTACAAAGTAGTGCTTTTCATTTACGTTCTTTCGGTGGAAACTTGTTCCCGTTAGGAACAAGTTAGTCGTTAGGTTTAGGGTTATGTTAGGGCTCGGTAAGGGATAGTGTTAGAGTTAGGGTTAGGTTTAGTGTTAGTGTTAGGGTTAGGGTTATGTTAGGGCTGGGTAAGGGTTAGGGTTAGGGTTAGGGTTAGGGTTAGGGTTAGGGGTTAGGGTTAGGGTTAGGGTTAGGGTTAGGGTTAGGGACTTAGAGCTAGGGTTAGGGTTAGGGTTATATCACTTTTCAGTTTTCCTGTTATAATAATTGAACAGGCAACACCTATGTGAATTAGTTTACAAAGTTGTGCTTTGAGTTTCTGTTCTTTCATTTGAAACTTTTTCCTGTGCTGTACAGTGTGATATATCACTTTTCAGTTTTCCTGTAGTAGTAATTGAACAGGCGACACGTATGTGAATTAGTTTACAAAGTTGTGCTTTGCGTTTCTGTTCTTTCGATGGAAACTTGTTCCTGTGCTGTACAGTGCGTTTTATCACTTTTCAGTTTTCCTATCAGAATAATTGAACAGGGGACACGTATGTGAATTAGTTTACAAAGTTGTGCTTTGCATTTCTGTTCTTTCTTTGGAAACTTTTTTCTGTGCCATACAGTGCGAGATAACACTTTTCGGTATTCCTGTATTCCTAATTGTGCGAACGACACACATGTGATTTAGTGTACAAAGTAGTGTTTTGGATTTCTGTTCTTCGGTTGGAAACTTGTTTCTGTGCTGTACAGTGTGATATATCACTTTTCAGTTTTCCTGTTGTAATAATTGAAATGGCGACACGTATGTGATTTAGTTTACAAAGTTGTGCTTTGCTTTTCTGTTCTTTCGAAGGAAACTTGTTTCTGTGCTGTACAGTGCCAGATAACACTTTTCCGTTTTCCTGTATTCTTAATTGAGCAAGTGACACATATGTGATTCAGTTTACAAAGTAGTGCTTTTCATTTACGTTCTTTCGTTGGAAACTTGTTCCTGTTAGGATTAGGGTTAGGATTAGGGTTAGGGTTAGGGATAGGGTTAGGGTTAGGTTAGGGCTCGGTAAGGGATAGGGTTAGGGTTAGGGTTAGGGTTAGTGTTAGGGTTAGGATTAGGGTTAGGGTTAGGTTAGGGCTGGGTAAGGGATAGGGTTAGTGTTAGGGTTAGGGTTAGGGTTAGGGTTAGGGTTAGGGTTAGGGTTAGGGGTTAGGGTTAGGGTTAGGGTTAGGTTTAGGGTTAGGGTTAGGGACTTAGGGTTAGGGTTATATCTCTTTTCAGTTTTCCTGTTATAATTATTGAACAGGCGACACATATGTGAATTAGTTTACAAAGTTGTGCTTTGCGTTTCTGTTCTTTCAATGGAAACTTGTTTCTGTGCCGTACAGTGCAAGATAACACTTTTCAGTTTTCATGTATTCCTAATTGAGCGAGCATCACACAGGTGATTTCCTTGAAAAGTAGTGCTTTGCTTTTCTGTTCTTTCATTTGAAACTTGTTACTGTGCTGTACAGTGTGATATATCACTTTTCAGTTTTCCTGTTATAATAATTGAACAGGGGACACGTATGTGAATTAGTTTTCAAAGTTGTGCTTTGCATTTCTATTCTTTCTTTGGAAAATTGTTTCTGTGCCATACAGTGCGAGATAAAACTTTTCGGTTTTACTGTATTCCTAATTGTGCGAGCGACACAAATGTGATTTAGTGTACAAAGTAGTGCTTTGGATTTCTGTTCTTCGGTTGGAAACTTGTTTCTGTGCTGTACAGTGTGATATATCAGTTTTCAGTTTTCCTGTTGTAATAATTGAACGGGCGACACGTATGTGATTTAGTTTACAAAGTTGTGCTTTGCTTTTCTGTTCTTTCGATGGAAACTTGTTTCTGTGCCCTACAGTGCAAGATAACACTTTTCGGTTTTCCTGTACTCTTAAATGATCGAGTGACACACATGTGATTCAGTTTACAAAGCAGTGCTTTTCATTTACATTCTTTCATTGGAAACTTGTTCCTGTTAGGAACAAGTTAGGGTTAGCGTTGGGGTTAGGGTTAGGGTTAGGGTTAGGGTTAGGGTTAGGGTTAGGTTTGGGCTCGGTAAGGGATAGGGTTAGGGTTAGGGTTAGGGTTAGGGTTAGGGTTAGGTTAGGGCTGGGTAAGGTATAGGTTATGGTTAGGGTTAGTGTTAGGATTAGGGTTAGGGGTTAGGGTTAGGGTTAATGTTAGGGTTAGGGACTTAGGGTTAGGGTTAGGGTTATATCACTTTTTAGTTTTCTTGTTATAATAATTGAACAGGCGACACATATGTGAACTAGTTTACAAAGTTGTGCTTTGCGTATCTGTTCTTTCAATGGAAACTTATTTCTCTGACGTACAGTGCGAGATAACACTTTTCAGTTTTCCTGTATTCCTAATTGAGCGAGCGACACACAGGTGATTCCGTTTAAAAGTAGTGCTTTGCTTTTCTGTTCTTTCGGTGGAAACTTGTTCTTGTGCTGTACAGTGAGATATATCGCTTTTCAGTTATCCTGTATTCCTAATGGAGTGAACGACACACATGTGATTTAGTTTACAAATTAGTGATTTTCTTTTTTGTTCTTTCGATGGAAACTTGTTCCTGTGCTGTGCAGTGCGTCATATCACTTTTCAGTTTTCCTGTTATAATAATTGAACAAGGGACACCTATGTGAATTAGTTTACAAAGTTGTGCTTTGCATTTCTGTTCTTTCTTTGGAAGCTTGTTTCTGTGCCATACAGTGCGAGATAACACTTTTTGGTTTTCCTTTATTCCTAATTGAGCGAGCGACACACATGTGATTAAGTTTACAAAGTAGTGCTTTGGATTTCTATTGTTCGGTTGGAAACCTGTTTCTGTGCTGTACAGTGTGATATATCACTTTTCAGTTTTCCTATTGTAATAATTGAACGGCGACACGTATGTAATTAATTTACAAATTGTGCTTTGCTTTTCTGTTCTTTCGATGGAAACTTGTTTCTGTGCCGTACAGTGCCAGATAATACTTATCGGCTTTCCTGTATTCCTAATTGAGCGTGTGACACACATGTGATCCAGTTTACAAAGTAGTGCTTTTCATTTATGTTCTTTCATTGGAAATTTGTTCCTGTTAGGAACAAGTTAGAATTAGGGTTAGGATTAGGGTTAGGGTTAGGATTAGGGTTAGGGTTAGGTGTTAGTGTCAGGGTTAGGGTTAGGGGCTTAAGGTTAGGGTTAGGGTTATATCACTTTTCAGTTTTCCTGTTATAATAATTGAACAGGCGACACATATGTGAATTAGTTTACAAAGTTGTGCTTTGTGTTTCTGTTCTTTCAATGGAAACTTGTTTCTGTGCCGTACAGTGCGAGATAACACTTTTCAGTTTTCCTGTATTCCTAATTGAGCGAGCTACACACAGGTGATTTGGTTTAAAAGTAGTGGTTTGCTTTTCTGTTTTTTCGTTGGAAACTTGTTCCTGTGCTGTACAGTGAGATATATCACTTTTCGATTTTCCTGTATTCCTAATGGAGCGAGCGAAACATATGTGATTTAGTTTACAAATTAGTGATTTTCTTTTTTGTTCTTTCATTTGAAACTTGTTCCTGTGCTGTACAATGTGATATATCACTTTTCAGTTTTCCTGTTTTAATAATTGAACTGGCAACACATATATGAATTAGTTTACAAAGTTTACTTTGCGTTTCTGTTCTTTCAATGGAAACTTGTTTCTGTGCCGTACAGTGCGAGATAACACTTTTCGGTTTTCCTGTATTCCTAATTGTGCGAGCGACACACATGTGATTTAGTGTACAAAGTAGTGCTTTGGATTTCTGTTCTTCCGTTGGAAACTTGTTTCTGTGCTGTACAGTGTGATATATCACTTTTCAGTTTTACTGTTGTAATAATTGAACGGGCGATACGTATGTGATTTAGTTCACAAAGTTGTGCTTTGCTTTTCTGTTCTTTCGATGGAAACTTGTTTCTGTGCCGTACAGTGCAAGGTAACACTTTTCGGTTTTCCTGTATTCTTAATTGAGCGAGGGACACACATGTGATTCAGTTTACAAAGTAGTGCTTTTCATTTACGTTCTTTCGTTGGAAACTTGTTCCTGTTAGGAACAAGTTAGGGTTAGGGTTAGGGTTAGGGTTAGGGTTAGGGTTAGGGTTAGGGTTAGGTTATGGCTCGGTAAGGGATAGGGTTAGGGTTAGGGTTAGGGTTAGGTTTAGGTTTAGGTTAGGGCTGGGTAAGGGATAGGGTTAGGGTTAGGGTTAGGGTTAGGGTTAGGGGTTAGGGTTAGGGTTAGGGTTAGGGACTTAAGGTTAGGGTTAGGGTTAGGGTTATATCACTTTTCAGTTTTCCTGTTATAATAATTGAACAGGCGACACGTATGTGAATTAGTTTACAAAGTTGTTCTTTGAGTTTCTGTTCTTTCGATGGAAACTAGTTTCTGTGCCATACAGTGCGAGATAACACATTTCAGTTTTCCTGTATTCCTAATTGAGCGAGCGACACACAGGTGATTCCGTTTAAAAGTAGTGCTTTGCTTTTCTGTTTTTTCATTTGAAACTTGTTCCTGTGCTGTACAGTGCGTTATATAACTTTTCAGTTTTCCTGTTATAATAATTGAACAGGCGACACATATGTGAATTAGTTTACAACTTTGTGCTTTGCGTTTCTGTTCTTTCGATGGAAACTTGTTCCTGTGCTGTGCAGTGCGTTATATCACTTTTCAGTTTTCCTGTTATAATAATTGAACAGGGGACACGTATGTGAATTAGTTTACAAAGTTGTGCTTTGCATTTCTGTTCTTTCGATGGAAACTTGTTTCTGTGCTGTACATTGCCAGATAACACTTTTCGGTTTTCCTGCATTCTTAATTGAGCGAGTGACACACATGTGATTCAGTTTACAAAGTAGTGCTTTTCATTTACGTTCGTTCGTTGGAAACTTGCTCCTCTTAGGAACAAGTTAGGGTTAGGGTTAGGGTTAGGGTTAGGGTTAGGTTAGGGCTGGGTAAGGGTTAGGGTTAGGTTTAGGTTTAGGGTTAGGGTTAGGTTAGGGCTCGGCAAGGGATAGGGTTAGGGTTAGGGTTAGGGTTAGGGTTAGGTTAGGGCTCGGTAAGGTATAGGGTTAGGGTTAGGGTTAGGGTTAGGGTTAGGGTTAGGGGTTAGGGTTAGGGTTAGGGTTAGGGTTAGGGTTAGGGTTAGGGACTAAGGGTTAGGGTTAGGGTTAGGGTTAGGGTTAGGGTTAGGGTTATGTTAGGGCTGGGTAAGGGTTAGGGTTAGGGTTAGGTTTAGGGTTAGGGTTAGGGGTTAGGGTTAGGGTTAGGGTTAGGGTTAGGGTTAGGGACTTAGAGCTAGGGTTAGGGTTAGGGTTATATCACTTTTCAGTTTTCCTGTTATAATAATTGAACAGGCGACACGTATGTGAATTAGTTTACAAAGTTGTGCTTTGCCTTTCTGTTCTTTCGATGGAAAATTGTTCCTGTGCTGTACAGTGCGTTATAACACTTTTAAGTTTTCCTGTTAGAATAATTGAACAGGGGACACGTATGTGAATTAGTTTACAAAGTTGTGCTTTGCATTTCTGTTCTTTCTTTGGAAACTTGTTTCTGTGCCATACAGTGCGAGATAACACTTCGGTTTTCCTGTATTCCTAATTGTGCGAGCGACACACATGTGATTTAGTGTACAAAGTAGTGCTTTGGATTTCTGTTCTTCGGTTGGAAACTTGTTTCTGTGCTGTACAGTGTGATATATCACTTTTCAGTTTTCCTCTTGTAATAATTGAACGGGCAACACGTATGTGATTTAGTTTACAAAGTTGTGCTTTGCTTTTCTGTTCTTTCGATGGAAACTTGTTTCTGTGCTGTACATTGCCAGATAACACTTTTCGGTTTTCCTGTATTCTTAAATGAGAGATTGACACACATGTGATTCAGTTTACAATGTAGTGCTTTTCATTTAAGTTCTTTCGTTGGAAACTTGTTCCTGTTAGGAACAAGTTAGTGTTAGGGTTAGGGTTAGGGTTAGGGTTAGGTTAGGGATCGGTAAGAGATAGGGTTAGGGTTAGGATTAGGGTTAGGGTTAGGGTTAGGGTTAGGGTTAGGGTTAGGGTTAGAGACTTAGGGTTAGGGTTAGGGTTAGGGTTAAATCACTTTTCAGTTTTCCTGTTATTAGAATTGAACAGGCGACACATATGTGAATTAGTTTACAAAGTTGTGCTTTGCGTTTCTGTTCTTTCAATGGAAACTTGTTTCCGTGCTGTACATTGCCAGATAACAATTTTCGGTTTTCCTGTATTCTTAAATGAGCGAGTGACACACATGTGATTCCGTTTACAAAGTAGTGCTTTTCATTTACGTTCTTTCGGTGGAAACTTGTTCCCGTTAGGAACAAGTTAGTCGTTAGGTTTAGGGTTATGTTAGGGCTCGGTAAGGGATAGTGTTAGAGTTAGGGTTAGGTTTAGTGTTAGTGTTAGGGTTAGGGTTATGTTAGGGCTGGGTAAGGGTTAGGGTTAGGGTTAGGGTTAGGGTTAGGGTTAGGGGTTAGGGTTAGGGTTAGGGTTAGGGTTAGGGTTAGGGACTTAGAGCTAGGGTTAGGGTTAGGGTTATATCACTTTTCAGTTTTCCTGTTATAATAATTGAACAGGCAACACCTATGTGAATTAGTTTACAAAGTTGTGCTTTGAGTTTCTGTTCTTTCGATGGAAACTTGTTCCTGTGCTGTACAGTGCGTTATATAACTTTTCAGTTTTCCTGTTTTAATAATTGAACAGACGACACTTATGTGAATTAGTTTACAAAGTTGTGCTTTGAGTTTCTGTTCTTTCATTTGAAACTTTTTCCTGTGCTGTACAGTGTGATATATCACTTTTCAGTTTTCCTGTAGTAGTAATTGAACAGGCGACACGTATGTGAATTAGTTTACAAAGTTGTGCTTTGCGTTTCTGTTCTTTCGATGGAAACTTGTTCCTGTGCTGTACAGTGCGTTTTATCACTTTTCAGTTTTCCTATCAGAATAATTGAACAGGGGACACGTATGTGAATTAGTTTACAAAGTTGTGCTTTGCATTTCTGTTCTTTCTTTGGAAACTTGTTTCTGTGCCATACAGTGCGAGATAACACTTTTCGGTTTTCCTGTATTCCTAATTGTGCGAACGACACACATGTGATTTAGTGTACAAAGTAGTGTTTTGGATTTCTGTTCTTCGGTTGGAAACTTGTTTCTGTGCTGTACAGTGTGATATATCACTTTTCAGTTTTCCTGTTGTAATAATTGAAATGGCGACACGTATGTGATTTAGTTTACAAAGTTGTGCTTTGCTTTTCTGTTCTTTCGAAGGAAACTTGTTTCTGTGCTGTACAGTGCCAGATAACACTTTTCCGTTTTCCTGTATTCTTAATTGAGCAAGTGACACACATGTGATTCAGTTTACAAAGTAGTGCTTTTCATTTACGTTCTTTCGTTGGAAACTTGTTCCTGTTAGGATTAGGGTTAGGATTAGGGTTAGGGTTAGGGATAGGGTTAGGGTTAGGTTAGGGCTCGGTAAGGGATAGGGTTAGGGTTAGGGTTAGGGTTAGTGTTAGGGTTAGGATTAGGGTTAGGGTTAGGTTAGGGCTGGGTAAGGGATAGGGTTAGTGTTAGGGTTAGGGTTAGGGTTAGGGTTAGGGTTAGGGTTAGGGTTAGGGGTTAGGGTTAGGGTTAGGGTTAGGTTTAGGGTTAGGGTTAGGGACTTAGGGTTAGGGTTATATCTCTTTTCAGTTTTCCTGTTATAATTATTGAACAGGCGACACATATGTGAATTAGTTTACAAAGTTGTGCTTTGCGTTTCTGTTCTTTCAATGGAAACTTGTTTCTGTGCCGTACAGTGCAAGATAACACTTTTCAGTTTTCATGTATTCCTAATTGAGCGAGCATCACACAGGTGATTTCCTTGAAAAGTAGTGCTTTGCTTTTCTGTTCTTTCATTTGAAACTTGTTACTGTGCTGTACAGTGTGATATATCACTTTTCAGTTTTCCTGTTATAATAATTGAACAGGGGACACGTATGTGAATTAGTTTTCAAAGTTGTGCTTTGCATTTCTATTCTTTCTTTGGAAAATTGTTTCTGTGCCATACAGTGCGAGATAAAACTTTTCGGTTTTACTGTATTCCTAATTGTGCGAGCGACACAAATGTGATTTAGTGTACAAAGTAGTGCTTTGGATTTCTGTTCTTCGGTTGGAAACTTGTTTCTGTGCTGTACAGTGTGATATATCAGTTTTCAGTTTTCCTGTTGTAATAATTGAACGGGCGACACGTATGTGATTTAGTTTACAAAGTTGTGCTTTGCTTTTCTGTTCTTTCGATGGAAACTTGTTTCTGTGCCCTACAGTGCAAGATAACACTTTTCGGTTTTCCTGTACTCTTAAATGATCGAGTGACACACATGTGATTCAGTTTACAAAGCAGTGCTTTTCATTTACATTCTTTCATTGGAAACTTGTTCCTGTTAGGAACAAGTTAGGGTTAGCGTTGGGGTTAGGGTTAGGGTTAGGGTTAGGGTTAGGGTTAGGGTTAGGTTTGGGCTCGGTAAGGGATAGGGTTAGGGTTAGGGTTAGGGTTAGGGTTAGGTTAGGGCTGGGTAAGGTATAGGTTATGGTTAGGGTTAGTGTTAGGATTAGGGTTAGGGGTTAGGGTTAGGGTTAATGTTAGGGTTAGGGACTTAGGGTTAGGGTTAGGGTTATATCACTTTTTAGTTTTCTTGTTATAATAATTGAACAGGCGACACATATGTGAACTAGTTTACAAAGTTGTGCTTTGCGTATCTGTTCTTTCAATGGAAACTTATTTCTCTGACGTACAGTGCGAGATAACACTTTTCAGTTTTCCTGTATTCCTAATTGAGCGAGCGACACACAGGTGATTCCGTTTAAAAGTAGTGCTTTGCTTTTCTGTTCTTTCGGTGGAAACTTGTTCTTGTGCTGTACAGTGAGATATATCGCTTTTCAGTTATCCTGTATTCCTAATGGAGTGAACGACACACATGTGATTTAGTTTACAAATTAGTGATTTTCTTTTTTGTTCTTTCGATGGAAACTTGTTCCTGTGCTGTGCAGTGCGTCATATCACTTTTCAGTTTTCCTGTTATAATAATTGAACAAGGGACACCTATGTGAATTAGTTTACAAAGTTGTGCTTTGCATTCCTGTTCTTTCTTTGGAAGCTTGTTTCTGTGCCATACAGTGCGAGATAACACTTTTTGGTTTTCCTTTATTCCTAATTGAGCGAGCGACACACATGTGATTAAGTTTACAAAGTAGTGCTTTGGATTTCTATTGTTCGGTTGGAAACCTGTTTCTGTGCTGTACAGTGTGATATATCACTTTTCAGTTTTCCTATTGTAATAATTGAACGGCGACACGTATGTAATTAATTTACAAATTGTGCTTTGCTTTTCTGTTCTTTTGATGGAAACTTGTTTCTGTGCCGTACAGTGCCAGATAATACTTATCGGCTTTCCTGTATTCCTAATTGAGCGTGTGACACACATGTGATCCAGTTTACAAAGTAGTGCTTTTCATTTACGTTCTTTCGTTGGAAACTTGTTCCTGTTAGGAACAAGTTAGGGTTAGCGTTGGGGTTAGGGTTAGGGTTAGGGTTAGGGTTAGGTTAGGGCTCGGTAAGGGATAGGGTTAGGGTTAGGGTTAGGGTTAGTGTTAGGGTTAGGATTAGGGTTAGGGTTAGGTTAGGGCTGGGTAAGGGATAGGGTTAGTGTTAGGGTTAGGGTTAGGGTTAGGGTTAGGGTTAGGGTTAGGGTTAGGGGTTAGGGTTAGGGTTAGGGTTAGGTTTAGGGTTAGGGTTAGGGACTTAGGGTTAGGGTTATATCTCTTTTCAGTTTTCCTGTTATAATTATTGAACAGGCGACACATATGTGAATTAGTTTACAAAGTTGTGCTTTGCGTTTCTGTTCTTTCAATGGAAACTTGTTTCTGTGCCGTACAGTGCAAGATAACACTTTTCAGTTTTCATGTATTCCTAATTGAGCGAGCATCACACAGGTGATTTCCTTGAAAAGTAGTGCTTTGCTTTTCTGTTCTTTCATTTGAAACTTGTTACTGTGCTGTACAGTGTGATATATCACTTTTCAGTTTTCCTGTTATAATAATTGAACAGGGGACACGTATGTGAATTAGTTTTCAAAGTTGTGCTTTGCATTTCTATTCTTTCTTTGGAAAATTGTTTCTGTGCCATACAGTGCGAGATAAAACTTTTCGGTTTTACTGTATTCCTAATTGTGCGAGCGACACAAATGTGATTTAGTGTACAAAGTAGTGCTTTGGATTTCTGTTCTTCGGTTGGAAACTTGTTTCTGTGCTGTACAGTGTGATATATCAGTTTTCAGTTTTCCTGTTGTAATAATTGAATGGGCGACACGTATGTGATTTAGTTTACAAAGTTGTGCTTTGCTTTTCTGTTCTTTCGATGGAAACTTGTTTCTGTGCCCTACAGTGCAAGATAACACTTTTCGGTTTTCCTGTACTCTTAAATGATCGAGTGACACACATGTGATTCAGTTTACAAAGCAGTGCTTTTCATTTACATTCTTTCATTGGAAACTTGTTCCTGTTAGGAACAAGTTAGGGTTAGCGTTGGGGTTAGGGTTAGGGTTAGGGTTAGGGTTAGGGTTAGGGTTAGGTTTGGGCTCGGTAAGGGATAGGGTTAGGGTTAGGGTTAGGGTTAGGGTTAGGGTTAGGTTAGGGCTGGGTAAGGTATAGGTTATGGTTAGGGTTAGTGTTAGGATTAGGGTTAGGGGTTAGGGTTAGGGTTAATGTTAGGGTTAGGGACTTAGGGTTAGGGTTAGGGTTATATCACTTTTTAGTTTTCTTGTTATAATAATTGAACAGGCGACACATATGTGAACTAGTTTACAAAGTTGTGCTTTGCGTATCTGTTCTTTCAATGGAAACTTATTTCTCTGACGTACAGTGCGAGATAACACTTTTCAGTTTTCCTGTATTCCTAATTGAGCGAGCGACACACAGGTGATTCCGTTTAAAAGTAGTGCTTTGCTTTTCTGTTCTTTCGGTGGAAACTTGTTCTTGTGCTGTACAGTGAGATATATCGCTTTTCAGTTATCCTGTATTCCTAATGGAGTGAACGACACACATGTGATTTAGTTTACAAATTAGTGATTTTCTTTTTTGTTCTTTCGATGGAAACTTGTTCCTGTGCTGTGCAGTGCGTCATATCACTTTTCAGTTTTCCTGTTATAATAATTGAACAAGGGACACCTATGTGAATTAGTTTACAAAGTTGTGCTTTGCATTTCTGTTCTTTCTTTGGAAGCTTGTTTCTGTGCCATACAGTGCGAGATAACACTTTTTGGTTTTCCTTTATTCCTAATTGAGCGAGCGACACACATGTGATTAAGTTTACAAAGTAGTGCTTTGGATTTCTATTGTTCGGTTGGAAACCTGTTTCTGTGCTGTACAGTGTGATATATCACTTTTCAGTTTTCCTATTGTAATAATTGAACGGCGACACGTATGTAATTAATTTACAAATTGTGCTTTGCTTTTCTGTTCTTTCGATGGAAACTTGTTTCTGTGCCGTACAGTGCCAGATAATACTTATCGGCTTTCCTGTATTCCTAATTGAGCGTGTGACACACATGTGATCCAGTTTACAAAGTAGTGCTTTTCATTTATGTTCTTTCATTGGAAATTTGTTCCTGTTAGGAACAAGTTAGAATTAGGGTTAGGATTAGGGTTAGGGTTAGGATTAGGGTTAGGGTTAGGTGTTAGTGTCAGGGTTAGGGTTAGGGGCTTAAGGTTAGGGTTAGGGTTATATCACTTTTCAGTTTTCCTGTTATAATAATTGAACAGGCGACACATATGTGAATTAGTTTACAAAGTTGTGCTTTGTGTTTCTGTTCTTTCAATGGAAACTTGTTTCTGTGCCGTACAGTGCGAGATAACACTTTTCAGTTTTCCTGTATTCCTAATTGAGCGAGCTACACACAGGTGATTTGGTTTAAAAGTAGTGGTTTGCTTTTCTGTTTTTTCGTTGGAAACTTGTTCCTGTGCTGTACAGTGAGATATATCACTTTTCGATTTTCCTGTATTCCTAATGGAGCGAGCGAAACATATGTGATTTAGTTTACAAATTAGTGATTTTCTTTTTTGTTCTTTCATTTGAAACTTGTTCCTGTGCTGTACAATGTGATATATCACTTTTCAGTTTTCCTGTTTTAATAATTGAACTGGCAACACATATATGAATTAGTTTACAAAGTTTACTTTGCGTTTCTGTTCTTTCAATGGAAACTTGTTTCTGTGCCGTACAGTGCGAGATAACACTTTTCGGTTTTCCTGTATTCCTAATTGTGCGAGCGACACACATGTGATTTAGTGTACAAAGTAGTGCTTTGGATTTCTGTTCTTCCGTTGGAAACTTGTTTCTGTGCTGTACAGTGTGATATATCACTTTTCAGTTTTACTGTTGTAATAATTGCACGGGCGACACGTATGTGATTTAGTTTACAAAGTTGTGCTTTGCTTTTCTGTTCTTTCGATGGAAACTTGTTTCTGTGCCATACAGTGCCAGATAACACTTTTCGATTTTCCTGTATTCTTAATTGAGTGAGTGACACACGTGATTCAGTTTACAAAGTAGTGCTTTTCATTTACGTTCTTTTGTTGGAAACTTGTTCCTGTTAGGAACAAGTTAGGGTTAGGGTTAGGGTTAGGGTTAGGTTAGGGCTGGGTAAGGGATAGGGTTAGGGTTAGGGGTTAGTGTTAGGGTTAGGGTTAGGGTTAGGGACTTAGGGTTAGGGTTAGGGTTAGGGTCATATCACTTTTCAGTTTTCCATGTTATAATAATTGAACAGGCGACACATATGTGAATTAGTTTACAAAGATGTGCTTTGCGTTTCTGTTCTTTCAATGGAAACTTGTTCCTGTGCTGTACAGTGTGATATATCACTTTTCAGTTTTCCTGTTGTAATAATTGAACAGGTGACACGTATGTGAATTAGTTTCCATAGTTGTGCTTTGCGTTTCTGTTCTTTCGATGGAAACTTGTTCCTGTGCTGTACAGTGCGTTATATCACTTTTCAGTTTTCCTGTTATAATAACTGAACAGGGGACACGTATGTGAATTAGTTTACAAAGTTGTGCTTTGCATTTCTGTTCTTTCTTTGGAAACTTGTTTCTGTGCCATACAGTGCGAGATAACACTTTTCGGTTTTCCTGTATTCCTAATTGGGCGAGCGACACACATGTGATTTAGTGTACAAAGTAGTGCTTTGGATTTCTGTTCTTCGGTTGGAAACTTGTTTCTGTGCTGTACAGTGTGATATATCACTTTTCAGTTTAACTGTTGTAATAATTGAACGGGTGATATGTATGTGATTTAGTTTTCAGAGTTGTGCTTTGCTTTTCTGTTCTTTCGGTGGAAACTTGTTTCTGTGCCGTACAGTGCCAGATAACACTTTTCGGTTTTCCTGTATTCTTAATTGAGCGAGTGACACACATATGATTCAGTTTACAAAGTAGTGCTTTTCATTTACGTTCTTTCGGTGGAAACTTTTTCCTGTGAGGAACAAGTTAGGGTTAGGGTTAGGGTTAGGGTTAGTGTTAGGGAATTAGGGTTAGGGTTAGCGTTAGGGTTATATCACTTTTCAGTTTTCCTGTTGTAATAATTGAACGGGCGACACGTATGTGATTTAGTTTAGAAAGTTGTGCTTTGCTTTTCTGTTCTTTCATTGGAAACTTGTTTCTGTGCCGTACAGTGCGAGATAAGACTTTTCGGTTTTCCTGTATTCCTAATTGAGCGTGCGACACACAGGTGATTCCTTTTAAAAGTAGTGCTTTGCTTTTCTGTTCTTTCATTTGAAACTTGTTCCTGTGCTGTACAGTGTGATATATCACTTTTCAGTTTCCCTGTTGTAATAATTGAACGGGCGACACGTATGTGATTTAGTTTACAAAGTTGTGCTTTGCTTTTCTGTTCTTTCGGTGGAAACGTGTTTCTGTGCAGTAAAGTGCCAGATAACACTTTTTGGTTTTCCTGTATTCTTAATTGAGCGAGTGACTCACATGTGATTCAGTTTACAAAGTAGTGCTTTTCATTTACGTTCTTTCGTTGGAAACATGTTCCTGTTAGGAATAAGTTAGGGTTAGGGTTAGGGTTAGGGTTAGGTTAGGGCTCGGAAATGGATAGGGTTAGGGTTAGGGTTAGGGTTAGGGTTAGGTTAGGGCTGGGTAAGGGAAAGGGTTAGGGTTAGGGTTAGGGTTAGGGAATTAGGGTTAGGGTTAGCGTTAGGGTTATATCACTTTTCAGTTTTCCTGTTATAATAATTGAACAGGCGACACATATGTGAATTAGTTTACAAAGTTGTGCTTTGCATTTCTGTTCTTTCAATGGAAACTTATTTCTGTGCCGTACAGTGCGAGATAACACTTTTCAGATTTCCTGTATTCCTAATTGAGCAAGTGACACACAGGTGATTCCGTTTAAAAGTAGTGCTTTGCTTTTCTGTTCTTTCATTTGAAACTTGTTCCTGTGCTGTACAATGTGATATATCACTTTTCAGTTTTCCTGTTGTAATAATTGAACATGTGACAGGTATGTGAATTAGTTTACAAAGTTGTGCTTTGCTTTTCTGTTCTTTCGATTGAAACTTGTTCCTGTGCTGTACAATGTGATATATCACTTTTCAGTTTTCCTGTTGTAATAAGTGAACAGGGGACACGTATGTGAATTAGTTTACAAAGTTGTGCTTTGCATTTCTGTTCTTTCTTTGGAAACTTGTTTCTGTGCCATACAGTGCGAGATAACACTTTTTGGTTTTCCTGTATTCCTAATTGTGCGAGCGACACACATGTGATTTAGTTTACAAAGTAGTGCTTTGGATTTCTGTTCTTCGGTTGGAAACCTGTTTCTGTGCTGTACAGTGTGATATATCACTTTTCAGTTTTCCTGTTGTAATAATTGAACAGGGGACACGTATGTGAATTAGTTTACAAAGTTGTGCTTTGCATTTCTGTTCTTTCTTTGGAAACTTGTTTCTGTGCCGTACAGTGCGAGATAATACTTTTCGGCTTTCCTGTATTCCTAATTGAGCGTGTGACACACATGTGATTCAGTTTACAAAGTAGTGCTTTTCATTTACGTTCTTTCATTTGAAACTTGTTCCTGTTAGGAACAAGGAACAAGTTAGGGTTAGGGTTAGGGTTAGGGTTTTGGTTAGGGTTAGGTTTAGGGTTAGGTTTAGGTTAGGGCTGGGTAAGGGATAGGGTTAGGGTTAGGGTTAGGGTTAGGGTTAGGGGTTAGTGTTAGGGTTAGGGTTAGGGTTAGGGTTAGGTGTTAGTGTTAGGGTTAAGGTTAGGGTTAGGGGCTTAGGGTTAGGGTTAGGGTTATATCACTTTTCAGTTTTCCTGTTATAATAATTGAACAGGCGACACATGTGAATTAGTTTACAAAGTTGTGCTTTGCGTTTCTGTTCTTTCAATGGAAACTTGTTTCTGTGCCGTACAGTGCGAGATAACACTTTTCAGTTTTCCAGTATTCCTAATTGAGCGAGCGACACACAGGTGATTCCGTTTAAAATTAGTGCTTTGCTTTTCTGTTCTTTCGTTGGAAACTTGTTCTTGTGCTGTACAGTGAGATATATCACTTTTCAGTTTTCCTGTATTCCTAATGGAGTGAGCGACACATATGTGATTTAGTTTACAAATTAGTGATTTTTTTGTTCTTTCATTTGAAAGTTGTTCCTGTGCTGTACAATGTGATATATCACTTTTCACTTTTCCTGTTATAATAATTGAACAGGCGACACGTATGTGAATTAGTATACAAAGTTGTGCTTTGCTTTTCTGTTCTGTCGATGGAAACTTGTTTCTGTGCCGTACAATGCCAGATAACACTTTTCGGTTTTCCTGTATTCTTAATTGAGCCTGTGACACACATGTGATTCAGTTTACAAAGTAGTGCTTTTCATTTACGTTCTTTCATTGGAAACTTGTTCCTGTTAGGAACAAGTTAGGGTTAGGTTTAGGGTTAGGGTTAGGGTTAGGGTTAGGGTTAGGTTATTGCTGGGTAAGGGATAGGGTTAGGGTTAGGTTTAGGGTTAGGGTTAGGGTTAGGTGTTAGGGTTAGGGTTAGAGTTAAGGTTAGGGGCTTAGGGTTAGGGTTAGGGTTATATCACTTTTCACTTTTCCTGTTGTAATAATTGAACAGGCGACACGTCTGTGAATTAGTTTACAAAGTTGTGCTTTGCGTTTCTGTTCTTTCGATGGACACTTGTTCCTGTGCTGTACAGTGCGTTATATCAATTTTCAGTTTTTCTGTTGTAATAATTGAACAGGCGACACGTATGTGATTAATTTACAAAGTTGTGCTTTGCGTTTCTGTTCTTTCGATGGAAACTTGTTTTTGTGCCGTACAGTGCGAGATTACACTTTTCGGTTTTCCTGTATTCCTAATTGAGCGTGTGACACACATTTGCTTCAGTTTACAAAATAGTGCTTTTCATTTACGTTCTTTCATTGGAAACTTGTTCCTGTTAGGAACAAGTTAAGGTTAGGTTTAGGGTTAGGGTTAGGGTTAGGGTTAGGGTTATGGTTAGGTTAGGGCTGGGTAAGGGATAGGGTTAGGGTTAGGGTTAGGGTTAGGGTTAGGGTTAGGGGTTAGGGTTAGGGTTAGGGTTATGTTAGGGCTCAGTAAGGTATAGGGTTAGGGTTAGGGTAAGGTTAGGGGTGGGTAAGAAATAGGGTTAGGGTTAGTGTAGGGGTTAGGGTTAGGGGTATTGTAAGGGTTAGGGTTAGGGTTATATCACTTTTCAGATTTCCTGTTATAATAATTGAACAGGCGACACATATGTGAATTAGTTTACAAAGTTGTGCTTTGCATTTCTGTTCTTTCTTTGGAAACTTGTTTCTGTGCCATACAGTGCGAAATAGCACTTTTCGGTTTTCCTGTTATAATAATTGAACAGGGGACACGTATTTGAATTAGTTTACAATGTTGTGCTTTGCATTTCTGTTCTTTCTTTGGAAACTTGTTTCTGTGCCATACAGTGCGAGATAACACTTTTCGGTTTTCCTGTTGTAATAATTGAACAGACGACATGTATGTGAATTAGTTTACAAAGCTGTGCTTTGCGTTTCTGTTCTTTCAATAGAAACTTGTTTCTGTGCCGTACAGCGCGAGATAACACTTTTCGGCTTTCCTGTATTCCTAATTGAGCTTGTGACACACATGTGATTCAGTTTACAAAGTAGTGCTTTTCATTTACGTTCTTTCATTGGAAACTTGTTCCTGTTAGGAACAAGTTAGGGTTAGGGTTAGGGTTAGGGTTAGGGTTAGGGTTAGGGTTAGGTTAGGGGTGGGTAAGGGATAGGGTTAAGGTTAGGGTAGGGTTAGGGTTAGGGTTAGGGTTAGGTTTAGGTTAGGGGTGGGTAAGGGATAGGGTTAGGGTTAGGGTTAGGGTTAGGTGTTAGGGTTAGGGTTAATGTTAGGGGCTTAGTGTTAGGGTTAGGGTTATATCACTTTTCACTTTTCCTGTTGTAATAATTGAACAGGCGACACGTATGTGAATTAGTTTACAAAGTTGTGCTTTGCGTTTCTGTTCTTTCGATGGAAACTTGTTCCTGTGCTGTACAGTGCGTTATATCAATTTTCAGTTTTTCTGTTGTAATAATTGAAAGGGCGACACGTATGTGATTAATTTACAAAGTTGTGCTTTGCGTTTCTGTTCTTTCGATGGAAACTTGTTTTTGTGCCGTACAGTGCGAGATTACACTTTTCGGTTTTCCTGTATTCCTAATTGAGCGTGTGACACACATTTGCTTCAGTTTACAAAATAGTGCTTTTCATTTACGTTCTTTCATTGGAAGCTTGTTCCTGTTAGGAACAAGTTAAGGTTAGGTTTAGGGTTAGGGTTAGGGTTAGGGTTAGGGTTATGGTTAGGTTAGGGCTGGGTAAGGGATAGGGTTAGGGTTAGGGTTAGGGTTAGGGTTAGGGGTTAGGGTTAGGGTTAGGGTTGTGTTAGGGCTCAGTAAGGTATAGGGTTAGGGTTAGGGTAAGGTTAGGGCTGGGTAAGAAATAGGGTTAGGGTTAGTGTAGGGGTTAGGGTTAGGGGTAGTGTTAGGGCTAGGGTTAGGGTTATATCACTTTTCAGATTTCCTGTTATAATAATTGAACAGGCGACACATATGTGAATTAGTTTACAAAGTTGTGCTTTGCATTTCTGTTCTTTCTTTGGAAACTTGTTTCTGTGCCATACAGTGCGAAATAGCACTTTTCGGTTTTCCTGTTATAATAATTGAACAGGGGACACGTATTTGAATTAGTTTACAATGTTGTGCTTTGCATTTCTGTTCTTTCTTTGGAAACTTGTTTCTGTGCCATACAGTGCGAGATAACACTTTTCGGTTTTCCTGTTGTAATAATTGAACAGGCGACATGTATGTGAATTAGTTTACAAAGCTGTGCTTTGCGTTTCTGTTCTTTCAATAGAAACTTGTTTCTGTGCCGTACAGCGCGAGATAACACTTTTCGGCTTTCCTGTATTCCTAATTGAGCTTGTGACACACATGTGATTCAGTTTACAAAGTAGTGCTTTTCATTTACGTTCTTTCATTGGAAACTTGTTCCTGTTAAGAACAAGTTAGGGTTAGGGTTAGGTTTAGGGTTTGGGTTAGGGTTAGGGTTAGGTTAGGGGTGGGTAAGGGATAGGGTTAGGGTTAGGGTAGGGTTAGGGTTAGGGTTAGGGTTAGGTTTAGGTTAGGGGTGGGTAAGGGATAGGGTTAGGGTTAGGGTTAGGGTTAGGTGTTAGGGTTAGGGTTAGAGTTAATGTTAGGGGCTTAGTGTTAGGGTTAGGGTTATATCACTTTTCACTTTTCCTTTTGTAATAATTGAACAGGCGACACGTATGTGAATTAGTTTACAAAGTTGTGCTTTGCGTTTCTGTTCTTTCGATGGAAACTTGTTCCTGTGCTGTACAGTGCGTTATATCAATTTTCAGTTTTTCTGTTGTAATAATTGAACGGGCGACACGTATGTGATTAATTTACAAAGTTGTGCTTTGCGTTTCTGTTCTTTCGATGGAAACTTGTTTTTGTGCCGTACAGTGCGAGATTACACTTTTCGGTTTTCCTGTATTCCTAATTGAGCGTGTGACACACATTTGCTTCAGTTTACAAAATAGTGCTTTTCATTTACGTTCTTTCATTGGAAGCTTGTTCCTGTTAGGAACAAGTTAAGGTTAGGTTTAGGGTTAGGGTTAGGGTTAGGGTTAGGGTTATGGTTAGGTTAGGGCTGGGTAAGGGATAGGGTTAGGGTTAGGGTTAGGGTTAGGGTTAGGGGTTAGGGTTAGGGTTAGGGTTATGTTAGGGCTCAGTAAGGTATAGGGTTAGGGTTAGGGTAAGGTTAGGGCTGGGTAAGAAATAGGGTTAGGGTTAGTGTAGGGGTTAGGGTTAGGGGTAGTGTTAGGGTTAGGGTTAGGGTTATATCACTTTTCAGATTTCCTGTTATAATAATTGAACAGGCGACACATATGTGAATTAGTTTACAAAGTTGTGCTTTGCATTTCTGTTCTTTCTTTGGAAACTTGTTTCTGTGCCATACAGTGCGAAATAGCACTTTTCGGTTTTCCTGTTATAATAATTGAACAGGGGACACGTATTTGAATTAGTTTACAATGTTGTGCTTTGCATTTCTGTTCTTTCTTTGGAAACTTGTTTCTGTGCCATACAGTGCGAGATAACACTTTTCGGTTTTCCTGTTGTAATAATTGAACAGGCGACATGTATGTGAATTAGTTTACAAAGCTGTGCTTTGCGTTTCTGTTCTTTCAATAGAAACTTGTTTCTGTGCCGTACAGCGCGAGATAACACTTTTCGGCTTTCCTGTATTCCTAATTGAGCGTGTGACACACATGTGATTCAGTTTACAAAGTAGTGCTTTTCATTTACGTTCTTTCATTGGAAACTTGTTCCTGTTAGGAACAAGTTAGGGTTAGGGTTAGGGTTAGGGTTAGGGTTAGGGTTAGGGTTAGGGTTAGGGTTAGGTTAGGGGTGGGTAAGGGATAGGGTTAGGGTTAGGGTAGGGTTAGGGTTAGGGTTAGGGTTAGGTTTAGGTTAGGGGTGGGTAAGGGATAGGGTTAGGGTTAGGGTTAGGGTTAGGTGTTAGGGTTAGGGTTAGAGTTAATGTTAGGGGCTTAGTGTTAGGGTTAGGGTTATATCACTTTTCACTTTTCCTGTTGTAATAATTGAACAGGCGACACGTATGTGAATTAGTTTACAAAGTTGTGCTTTGCGTTTCTGTTCTTTCGATGGAAACTTGTTCCTGTGCTGTACAGTGCATTATATCACTTTTCAGTTTTCCTGGATATTAGTCCTCTGTCAGATAAAGGGTTAGTGAAGATTCTTTCCCAATCTGTAGGCAGTCGTTTTGTTTTGATGATGGTATCCTTTGCTTTACAGAAACTTTTCAGTTTCATGAGGTCCCATTTATTGATTGTTGCTCTTAGAGCCTGTGCTGTTGGTGTTCTGTTCAGGAAGTTGTCTCCTGTGCCAATGAGTTCTAGGCTGTTCCCCACTTTTTTTTCCAATTGATTTAGCGTATCTGGTTTTATGTTGAGGTCCTTGATTCACTTTGACTTTAGTTTTGTGCAGGGTGATAAATATGGATCTATTTTCATTTTTCTGCATGTAGACATCCAGTTGGTCCAGCACTATTTGTTGAAGATGCTGTCTTTTTTCCATTGAATGGAATTGGCTTCTTTGTCGAATATCGAGTATTCATAGGTGTGTGGATTTAGTTCTGGGTCTTCTATGTGGTTCCATTGATCCTCCTTTCTGTTTCTATGCCAATACCATGCAGTTTTTATTACTGTTGCCCTGTAGTACAGCTTGAGATCAGGAATGGAGATACCTCCAGATGATCTGTTGTTGTACAGGATCGTTTTGGAGATTCTGGGTTTTTTGTTTCTCCATATGAAGCTGAGAATCTTTTTTTCGAGGTCTGTAAAGAATTGAGTTGGTATTTTGATGGGAATTGCATTGAATCTGTAGATTGCTTTTGGCAGTATGGCCATTTTCACAATGTTAATCCTACCAATCCATGAGCACGGGAGATCTTTCCATCTTCTGATATCTTCTTCGATTTCTTTCTTCAGAGACTTGAAGTTTTTCTCAAAC
Source organism: Meriones unguiculatus (assembly GCF_030254825.1). NCBI lineage: Eukaryota > Metazoa > Chordata > Mammalia > Rodentia > Muridae > Meriones > Meriones unguiculatus. Next base: position 11,587,910 of record NW_026843646.1, on the reverse strand, counting down.
AGGTCTTTCACTTGCTTGGTTAGAGTCACACCAAGGTACTTTATGTTATTAGTGGCTATTGTGAAGGGTGTTGTTTCCCTAATTTCTTTCTCAGCCTTTTTGTCTTTGGTATATAGGAGGGCTTCTGATTTTTTTGAGTTGATTTTGTATCCTGCCACTTTGCTGAAAGTGTTTATCAGCTGAAGGAGTTCTCTGGTTGAATTTTTGGGGTCGCTCATGTATACTATCATATCATCTGCAAATAGTGACACTTTGACCTCTTCCTTTCTGATTTGTATCCCCTTGATCTCCTTTAGTTGTCTTATTGCTCTGGCTAGGACTTCAAGTACTATGTTGAAGAGATATGGGGACAATGGACAGCCTTGTCTTGTCCCTGATTTCAGTGGGATTGATTTAAGTTTCTCTCCATTGAGTTTGATGTTAGCTATAGGCTTGCTATATATTGCCTTTACTATGTTTAGGTATGTGCCTTGTATCCCTGATCTCTCCAAGACTTTAAACATGAATGGGTGTTGAACTTTGTCAAATGCTTTTTCGGCGTCTAAGGAGATGATCATGTGGTTTTTCTCCTTCAGTTTGTTTATGTGGTGGATTACATTGATGGATTTCCGTATGTTGAACCACCCTTGCATGCCTGGGATGAAGCCTACTTGGTCATGGTGGATGATATCTTTGATGTGTTCTTGGATTCGGTTTGCAAGTATTTTATTAAGTATTTTTGCGTCAATGATCATAAGAGAGATAGGCCTAAAGTTCTCTTTTTTTGTTGGGTCTTTGTGTGGTTTAGGTATTAAGGTGACTGTGGCTTCATAGAATGAGTTTGGTAGTGTTCCTTCTGTTTCTATTTTGTGGAATACCTTGAGAAGAATTGGAGTTAGCACTTCTTTGAAGGTCTTGTAGAATTCTGTGCTGAAGCCATCTGGTCCAGGGCTTTTTTTGGAGGGGAGACTGTTAATAACTGCTTCGATTTCCTTGGGAGATATAGGGCTATTCAGTCTTTCTACCTGATCTTGACTTAGTTTTGGTAGATGGAATCTTTCAAGAAAATTATCCATTTCATTCAGATTCTCAAATTTTGTGGCATATAGGCTTTTGTAGTATATCACTTTTCAGTTTTCCTGTTATAATAATTAAACAGGCAACACATATGTGAATTAGTTTACAAAGATGTGCTTTGCGTTTCTGTTCTTTCAATGGAAACTTATTTCTCTGACGTACACTGCGAGATAACACTTTTCAGTTTTCCTGTATTCCTAATTGAGCGAGCGACACACAGGTGATTCCGTTTAAAAGTAGTGCTTTGCTTTTCTGTTCTTTCATTTGAAACTTGTTCCTGTGCTGTACAATGTGATATATCACTTTTCAGTTTTCCTGTTATAATAACTGAACAGGCGACACTTATGTGATTTAGTTTACAAAGTAGTGCTTTGGATTTCTGTTCTTCGGTTGGAAACTTGTTTCTGTGCTGTACAGTGTGATATATCAATTTTAAGTTTTCCTGTTGTAATAATTGAACGGGCGACACGTATGTGATTAATTTATAAAGTTGTGCTTTGCGTTTCTGTTATTTCGATGGAAACTTGTTTCTGTGCCGTACAGTGCGAGATAACACTTTTCGGTTTTCCTGTATTCCTAATTGAGCTAGTGACACACATGTGATTCAGTTTACAAAGTAGTGCTTTTCATTTACGTTCTTTCGTTGGAAACTTGTTCCTGTTAGGAACAAGTTAGGGTTAGGGTTAGGGTTAGGGTTAGGGTTAGGGTTAGGGTTAGCGTTAGGTTAGGGCTGGGTAAGGGATAGGGTTAGGGTTAGGGTTAGTGTTAGGGTTAGGTTAGGGCTGGGTAAGGGATAGGGTTAGGGTTAGGGGTTAGGGTTAGGGGTTAGTGTTAGGGTTAGGGTTAGGGTTAGGTTTAGGTGTTAGGGTTAGGTTTAGGGTTAGGGTTAGGGGCTTAGGGTTAGCGTTAGGTTAGGGATGGGTAAGGGATAGGATTAGGGTTAGGGTTAGGTTTAGGGTTAGGATTAGGGGTTAGGGTTAGGGTTAGGGTTAGGGGTTAGGGTTAGGGTTAGGGTTAGGGTTATATCACTTTTCAGTTTTCCTGTTATAATAATTGAACAGGCGACACATATGTGAATTAGTTTACAAAGTTTTGCTTTGCATTTCTGTTCTTTCTTTGGAAACTTGTTCCTGTGCCATACAGTGCAAGATTACACTTTTCGGTTTTCTTGTATTCCTAATTGAGCAAGCGACACATATGTGATTTAGTTTACAAAGTAGTGTTTTGGATTTCTGTTCTTCTGTTTGAAACTTCTTTATGTGCTGTAGAGTTTGATATATCACTTTTTAGTTTTCCTGTTCTAATAATTGAACAGGCGACAAGTATGTGATTAATTTAGAAAGTTGTGCTTTGTGTTTCTGTTCTTTCGATTGAAACTTGTTCCTGTGCTGTACAGTGCGTTATATCACTTTTCAGTTTTCCTGTTATAATAATTGAACAGGGGACACGTATGTGAATTAGTTTACAAAGTTGTGCTTTGCATTTCTGTTCTTTCTTTGGAAATTTGTTTCTGTGTCATACAGTGCGAGATAACACTTTTCGCTTTTCCTGTATTCCTAATTGAGTGAGTGACACACATGTGATTTAGTTTACAAAGTAGTGCTTTGGATTTCTGTTCTTCGGTTGGAAACTTGTTCCTGTGCTGTACAGTGTGATATATCAGTTTTCAGTTTTCCTGTTGTAATAATTGAATGGGCGACACGTATGTGATTTAGTTTACAAAGTTGTGCTTTGCGTTTCTGTTCTTTCGATGGAAACTTGTTTCTGTGCCGTACAGTGCGAGATAACACTTTTCAGTTTTCCTGTATTCCTAATTAGGAAAATTGAGCGAGTGACACACATGTGATTCAGTTTACAAAGTAGTGCTTTTCATTTAGGTTCTTTCGTTGGAAACTTGTTCCTGTTAGGAACAAGTTAGGGTTAGGGTTAGGGTTAGGGTTAGGGTTAGGGTTAGGGTTAGGTTAGGGCTGGGTAAGGGAAAGGGTCAGGGTTAGGGTTAGGGTTAGGGTTAGGGGTTAGTGTTAGGGTTAGGGTTAGGTATTAGGGTTAGGGTTAGGGTTAGGGTTAGGGGCTTAGGGTTAGGGTTAGGGTTATATCACTTTTCAGGTTTCCTGTTATAATAATTGAACAGGCGACACATATGTGAATTAGTTCACAACGTTGTGCTTTGTGTTTCTGTTCTTTCAATGGAAACTTGTTTCTGTGCCGTACAGTGCGAGATAACACTTTTCAGTTTTCCTGTATCCCTAATTTAGCGAGGGACACACAGGTGATTCCGTTTAAAAGTAGTGATTTGCTTTTCTTTTCTTTCGTTGGAAACTTGTTCTTGTGCTGTACAGTGAGATATATCACTTTTCAGTTTTCCAGTTATAATAATTGAACAGGGGACACGTATGTGAATTAGTTTACAAAGTTGTGCTTAGCTTTTCTGTGCTTTAGATGGAAACATGTTCCTGTGCTGTACAGTGCATTATAACACTATTCAGTTTTCCTGTTAGAATAATTGAACAGGGGACACGTATGTGAATTAGTTTCCAAAGTTGTGCTTTGCATTTCTGTTCTTTCTTTGGAAACTTGTTTCTGTGCCATACAGTGCGAGATAACACTTTTCGGTTTTCCTGTATTCCTAATTAGGCGAGCGACACACATGTGATTTAGTTTACAAAGTAGTGCTTTGGATTTCTGTTCTTCTGTTTGAAAGTTGTTTCTGTGCTGTACAGTTTGATATATCACTTTTCAGTTTTCCTGTTGTAATATTTGAACGGGCGACAAGTATGTGATTAATTTACAAAGTTGTGCTTTGCATTTCTGTTCTTTCAATGGAAACTTATTTCTGTGCCGTACAGTGCGAGATAACACTTTTCAGATTTCCTGTATTCCTAATTGAGCAAGTGACACACAGGTGATTCCGTTTAAAAGTAGTGCTTTGCTTTTCTGTTCTTTCATTTGAAACTTGTTCCTGTGCTGTACAATGTGATATATCACTTTTCAGTTTTCCTGTTGTAATAATTGAACATGCGACAGGTATGTGAATTAGTTTACAAAGTTGTGCTTTGCTTTTCTGTTCTTTCGATTGAAACTTGTTCCTGTGCTGTACAATGTGATATATCACTTTTCAGTTTTCCTGTTGTAATAAGTGAACAGGGGACACGTATGTGAATTAGTTTACAAAGTTGTGCTTTGCATTTCTGTTCTTTCTTTGGAAACTTGTTTCTGTGCCATACAGTGCGAGATAACACTTTTTGGTTTTCCTGTATTCCTAATTGTGCGAGCGACACACATGTGATTTAGTTTACAAAGTAGTGCTTTGGATTTCTGTTCTTCGGTTGGAAACCTGTTTCTGTGCTGTACAGTGTGATATATCACTTTTCAGTTTTCCTGTTGTAATAATTGAACAGGGGACACATATGTCAATTAGTTTACAAAGTTGTGCTTTGCATTTCTGTTCTTTCTTTGGAAACTTGTTTCTGTGCCGTACAGTGCGAGATAATACTTTTCGGCTTTCCTGTATTCCTAATTGAGCGTGTGACACACATGTGATTCAGTTTACAAAGTAGTGCTTTTCATTTACGTTCTTTCATTTGAAACTTGTTCCTGTTAGGAACAAGGAACAAGTTAGGGTTAGGGTTAGGGTTAGGGTTTTGGTTAGGGTTAGGGTTAGGGTTAGGTTTAGGTTAGGGCTGGGTAAGGGATAGGGTTAGGGTTAGGGTTAGGGTTAGGGTTAGGGTTAGGGTTAGGGGTTAGTGTTAGGGTTAGGGTTAGGGTTAGGGTTAGGTGTTAGTGTTAGGGTTAAGGTTAGGGTTAGGGGCTTAGGGTTAGGGTTAGGGTTATATCACTTTTCAGTTTTCCTGTTATAATAATTGAACAGGCGACACATGTGAATTAGTTTACAAAGTTGTGCTTTGCGTTTCTGTTCTTTCAATGGAAACTTGTTTCTGTGCCGTACAGTGCGAGATAACACTTTTCAATTTTCCTGTATTCCTAATTGAGGGAGCGACACACAGGTGATTCCGTTTAAAATTAGTGCTTTGCTTTTCTGTTCTTTCGTTGGAAACTTGTTCTTGTGCTGTACAGTGAGATATATCACTTTTCAGTTTTCCTGTATTCCTAATGGAGTGAGCGACACATATGTGATTTAGTTTACAAATTAGTGATTTTTTTGTTCTTTCATTTGAAAGTTGTTCCTGTGCTGTACAATGTGATATATCACTTTTCACTTTTCCTGTTATAATAATTGAACAGGCGACACGTATGTGAATTAGTATACAAAGTTGTGCTTTGCTTTTCTGTTCTGTCGATGGAAACTTGTTTCTGTGCCGTACAGTGCCAGATAACACTTTTCGGTTTTCCTGTATTCTTAATTGAGCCTGTGACACACATGTGATTCAGTTTACAAAGTAGTGCTTTTCATTTACGTTCTTTCATTGGAAACTTGTTCCTGTTAGGAACAAGTTAGGGTTAGGTTTAGGGTTAGGGTTAGGGTTAGGGTTAGGTTTAGGTTATTGCTGGGTAAGGGATAGGGTTAGGGTTAGGTTTAGGGTTAGGGTTAGGGTTAGGTGTTAGGGTTAGGGTTAGAGTTAAGGTTAGGGGCTTAGGGTTAGGGTTAGGGTTATATCACTTTTCACTTTTCTTGTTGTAATAATTGAACAGGCGACACGTCTGTGAATTAGTTTACAAAGTTGTGCTTTGCGTTTCTGTTCTTTCGATGGAAACTTGTTCCTGTGCTGTACAGTGCGTTATATCAATTTTCAGTTTTTCTGTTGTAATAATTGAACAGGCGACACGTATGTGATTAATTTACAAAGTTGTGCTTTGCGTTTCTGTTCTTTCGATGGAAACTTGTTTTTGTGCCGTACAGTGCGAGATTACACTTTTCGGTTTTCCTGTATTCCTAATTGAGCGTGTGACACACATTTGCTTCAGTTTACAAAATAGTGCTTTTCATTTACGTTCTTTCATTGGAAACTTGTTCCTGTTAGGAACAAGTTAAGGTTAGGTTTAGGGTTAGGGTTAGGGTTAGGGTTAGGGTTATGGTTAGGTTAGGGCTGGGTAAGGGATAGGGTTAGGGTTAGGGTTAGGGTTAGGGTTAGGGTTAGGGGTTAGGGTTAGGGTTAGGGTTATGTTAGGGCTCAGTAAGGTATAGGGTTAGGGTTAGGGTAAGGTTAGGGGTTGGTAAGAAATAGGGTTAGGGTTAGTGTAGGGGTTAGGGTTAGGGGTATTGTAAGGGTTAGGGTTAGGGTTATATCACTTTTCAGATTTCCTGTTATAATAATTGAACAGGCGACACATATGTGAATTAGTTTACAAAGTTGTGCTTTGCATTTCTGTTCTTTCTTTGGAAACTTGTTTCTGTGCCATACAGTGCGAAATAGCACTTTTCGGTTTTCCTGTTATAATAATTGAACAGGGGACACGTATTTGAATTAGTTTACAATGTTGTGCTTTGCATTTCTGTTCTTTCTTTGGAAACTTGTTTCTGTGCCATACAGTGCGAGATAACACTTTTCGGTTTTCCTGTTGTAATAATTGAACAGGCGACATGTATGTGAATTAGTTTACAAAGCTGTGCTTTGCGTTTCTGTTCTTTCAATAGAAACTTGTTTCTGTGCCGTACAGCGCGAGATAACACTTTTCGGCTTTCCTGTATTCCTAATTGAGCGTGTGACACACATGTGATTCAGTTTACAAAGTAGTGCTTTTCATTTACGTTCTTTCATTGGAAACTTGTTCCTGTTAGGAACAAGTTAGGGTTAGGGTTAGGGTTAGGGTTAGGGTTAGGGTTAGGGTTAGGTTAGGGGTGGGTAAGGGATAGGGTTAGGGTTAGGGTAGGGTTAGGGTTAGGGTTAGGGTTAGGTTTAGGTTAGGGGTGGGTAAGGGATAGGGTTAGGGTTAGGGTTAGGGTTAGGTGTTAGGGTTAGGGTTAGAGTTAATGTTAGGGGCTTAGTGTTAGGGTTAGGGTTATATCACTTTTCACTTTTCCTGTTGTAATAATTGAACAGGCGACACGTATGTGAATTAGTTTACAAAGTTGTGCTTTGCGTTTCTGTTCTTTCGATGGAAACTTGTTCCTGTGCTGTACAGTGCGTTATATCAATTTTCAGTTTTTCTGTTGTAATAATTGAACGGGCGACACGTATGTGATTAATTTACAAAGTTGTGCTTTGCGTTTCTGTTCTTTCGATGGAAACTTGTTTTTGTGCCGTACAGTGCGAGATTACACTTTTCGGTTTTCCTGTATTCCTAATTGAGCGTGTGACACACATTTGCTTCAGTTTACAAAATAGTGCTTTTCATTTACGTTCTTTCATTGGAAGCTTGTTCCTGTCAGGAACAAGTTAAGGTTAGGTTTAGGGTTAGGGTTAGGGTTAGGGTTAGGGTTATGGTTAGGTTAGGGCTGGGTAAGGGATAGGGTTAGGGTTAGGGTTAGGGGTTAGGGTTAGGGTTAGGGTTATGTTAGGGCTCAGTAAGGTATAGGGTTAGGGTTAGGGTAAGGTTAGGGCTGGGTAAGAAATAGGGTTAGGGTTAGTGTAGGGGTTAGGGTTAGGGGTAGTGTTAGGGTTAGGGTTAGGGTTATATCACTTTTCAGATTTCCTGTTATAATAATTGAACAGGCGACACATATGTGAATTAGTTTACAAAGTTGTGCTTTGCATTTCTGTTCTTTCTTTGGAAACTTGTTTCTGTGCCATACAGTGCGAAATAGCACTTTTCGGTTTTCCTGTTATAATAATTGAACAGGGGACACGTATTTGAATTAGTTTACAATGTTGTGCTTTGCATTTCTGTTCTTTCTTTGGAAACTTGTTTCTGTGCCATACAGTGCGAGATAACACTTTTCGGTTTTCCTGTTGTAATAATTGAACAGGCGACATGTATGTGAATTAGTTTACAAAGCTGTGCTTTGCGTTTCTGTTCTTTCAATAGAAACTTGTTTCTGTGCCGTACAGCGCGAGATAACACTTTTCGGCTTTCCTGTATTCCTAATTGAGCGTGTGACACACATGTGATTCAGTTTACAAAGTAGTGCTTTTCATTTACGTTCTTTCTTTGGAAACTTGTTCCTGTTAGGAACAAGTTAGGGTTAGGGTTAGGGTTAGGGTTAGGGTTAGGGTTAGGGTTAGGTTAGGGGTGGGTAAGGGATAGGGTTAGGGTTAGGGTAGGGTTAGGGTTAGGGTTAGGGTTAGGTTTAGGTTAGGGGTGGGTAAGGGATAGGGTTAGGGTTAGGGTTAGGGTTAGGTGTTAGGGTTAGGGTTAGAGTTAATGTTAGGGGCTTAGTGTTAGGGTTAGGGTTATATCACCTTTCACTTTTCCTGTTGTAATAATTGAACAGGCGACACGTATGTGAATTAGTTTACAAAGTTGTGCTTTGCGTTTCTGTTCTTTCGATGGAAACTTGTTCCTGTGCTGTACAGTGCATTATATCACTTTTCAGTTTTCCTGGATATTAGTCCTCTGTCAGATAAATGGTTAGTGAAGATTCTTTCCCAATCTGTAGGCAGTCGTTTTGTTTTGATGATGGTATCCTTTGCTTTACAGAAACTTTTCAGTTTCATGAGGTCCCATTTATTGATTGTTGCTCTTAGAGCCTGTGCTGTTGGTGTTCTGTTCAGGAAGTTGTCTCCTGTGCCAATGAGTTCTAGGCTGTTCCCCACTTTTTTTTCCAATTGATTTAGCGTATCTGGTTTTATGTTGAGGTCCTTGATTCACTTTGACTTTAGTTTTGTGCAGGGTGATAAATATGGATCTATTTTCATTTTTCTGCATGTAGACATCCAGTTGGTCCAGCACTATTTGTTGAAGATGCTGTCTTTTTTCCATTGAATGGAATTGGCTTCTTTGTCGAATATCGAGTATTCATAGGTGTGTGGATTTAGTTCTGGGTCTTCTATGTGGTTCCATTGATCCTCCTTTCTGTTTCTATGCCAATACCATGCAGTTTTTATTACTGTTGCCCTGTAGTACAGCTTGAGATCAGGAATGGAGATACCTCCAGATGATCTGTTGTTGTACAGGATCGTTTTGGAGATTCTGGGTTTTTTGTTTCTCCATATGAAGCTGAGAATCTTTTTTTCGAGGTCTGTAAAGAATTGAGTTGGTATTTTGATGGGAATTGCATTGAATCTGTAGATTGCTTTTGGCAGTATGGCCATTTTCACAATGTTAATCCTACCAATCCATGAGCACGGGAGATCTTTCCATCTTCTGATATCTTCTTCGATTTCTTTCTTCAGAGACTTGAAGTTTTTCTCAAACAGGTCTTTCACTTGCTTGGTTAGAGTCACACCAAGGTACTTTATGTTATTAGTGGCTATTGTGAAGGGTGTTGTTTCCCTAATTTCTTTCTCAGCCTTTTTGTCTTTGGTATATAGGAGGGCTTCTGATTTTTTTGAGTTGATTTTGTATCCTGCCACTTTGCTGAAAGTGTTTATCAGCTGAAGGAGTTCTCTGGTTGAATTTTTGGGGTCGCTCATGTATACTATCATATCATCTGCAAATAGTGACACTTTGACCTCTTCCTTTCTGATTTGTATCCCCTTGATCTCCTTTAGTTGTCTTATTGCTCTGGCTAGGACTTCAAGTACTATGTTGAAGAGATATGGGGACAATGGACAGCCTTGTCTTGTCCCTGATTTCAGTGGGATTGATTTAAGTTTCTCTCCATTGAGTTTGATGTTAGCTATAGGCTTGCTATATATTGCCTTTACTATGTTTAGGTATGTGCCTTGTATCCCTGATCTCTCCAAGACTTTAAACATGAATGGGTGTTGAACTTTGTCAAATGCTTTTTCGGCGTCTAAGGAGATGATCATGTGGTTTTTCTCCTTCAGTTTGTTTATGTGGTGGATTACATTGATGGATTTCCGTATGTTGAACCACCCTTGCATGCCTGGGATGAAGCCTACTTGGTCATGGTGGATGATATCTTTGATGTGTTCTTGGATTCGGTTTGCAAGTATTTTATTAAGTATTTTTGCGTCAATGATCATAAGAGAGATAGGCCTAAAGTTCTCTTTTTTTGTTGGGTCTTTGTGTGGTTTAGGTATTAAGGTGACTGTGGCTTCATAGAATGAGTTTGGTAGTGTTCCTTCTGTTTCTATTTTGTGGAATACCTTGAGAAGAATTGGAGTTAGCACTTCTTTGAAGGTCTTGTAGAATTCTGTGCTGAAGCCATCTGGTCCAGGGCTTTTTTTGGAGGGGAGACTGTTAATAACTGCTTCGATTTCCTTGGGAGATATAGGGCTATTCAGTCTTTCTACCTGATCTTGACTTAGTTTTGGTAGATGGAATCTTTCAAGAAAATTATCCATTTCATTCAGATTCTCAAATTTTGTGGCATATAGGCTTTTGTAGTATATCACTTTTCAGTTTTCCTGTTATAATAATTAAACAGGCAACACATATGTGAATTAGTTTACAAAGATGTGCTTTGCGTTTCTGTTCTTTCAATGGAAACTTATTTCTCTGACGTACACTGCGAGATAACACTTTTCAGTTTTCCTGTATTCCTAATTGAGCGAGCGACACACAGGTGATTCCGTTTAAAAGTAGTGCTTTGCTTTTCTGTTCTTTCATTTGAAACTTGTTCCTGTGCTGTACAATGTGATATATCACTTTTCAGTTTTCCTGTTATAATAACTGAACAGGCGACACTTATGTGATTTAGTTTACAAAGTAGTGCTTTGGATTTCTGTTCTTCGGTTGGAAACTTGTTTCTGTGCTGTACAGTGTGATATATCAATTTTAAGTTTTCCTGTTGTAATAATTGAACGGGCGACACGTATGTGATTAATTTATAAAGTTGTGCTTTGCGTTTCTGTTATTTCGATGGAAACTTGTTTCTGTGCCGTACAGTGCGAGATAACACTTTTCGGTTTTCCTGTATTCCTAATTGAGCTAGTGACACACATGTGATTCAGTTTACAAAGTAGTGCTTTTCATTTACGTTCTTTCGTTGGAAACTTGTTCCTGTTAGGAACAAGTTAGGGTTAGGGTTAGGGTTAGGGTTAGGGTTAGGGTTAGGGTTAGCGTTAGGTTAGGGCTGGGTAAGGGATAGGGTTAGGGTTAGGGTTAGTGTTAGGGTTAGGTTAGGGCTGGGTAAGGGATAGGGTTAGGGTTAGGGGTTAGGGTTAGGGGTTAGTGTTAGGGTTAGGGTTAGGGTTAGGTTTAGGTGTTAGGGTTAGGTTTAGGGTTAGGGTTAGGGGCTTAGGGTTAGCGTTAGGTTAGGGATGGGTAAGGGATAGGATTAGGGTTAGGGTTAGGTTTAGGGTTAGGATTAGGGGTTAGGGTTAGGGTTAGGGTTAGGGGTTAGGGTTAGGGTTAGGGTTAGGGTTATATCACTTTTCAGTTTTCCTGTTATAATAATTGAACAGGCGACACATATGTGAATTAGTTTACAAAGTTTTGCTTTGCATTTCTGTTCTTTCTTTGGAAACTTGTTCCTGTGCCATACAGTGCAAGATTACACTTTTCGGTTTTCTTGTATTCCTAATTGAGCAAGCGACACATATGTGATTTAGTTTACAAAGTAGTGTTTTGGATTTCTGTTCTTCTGTTTGAAACTTCTTTATGTGCTGTAGAGTTTGATATATCACTTTTTAGTTTTCCTGTTCTAATAATTGAACAGGCGACAAGTATGTGATTAATTTAGAAAGTTGTGCTTTGTGTTTCTGTTCTTTCGATTGAAACTTGTTCCTGTGCTGTACAGTGCGTTATATCACTTTTCAGTTTTCCTGTTATAATAATTGAACAGGGGACACGTATGTGAATTAGTTTACAAAGTTGTGCTTTGCATTTCTGTTCTTTCTTTGGAAATTTGTTTCTGTGTCATACAGTGCGAGATAACACTTTTCGCTTTTCCTGTATTCCTAATTGAGTGAGTGACACACATGTGATTTAGTTTACAAAGTAGTGCTTTGGATTTCTGTTCTTCGGTTGGAAACTTGTTCCTGTGCTGTACAGTGTGATATATCAGTTTTCAGTTTTCCTGTTGTAATAATTGAATGGGCGACACGTATGTGATTTAGTTTACAAAGTTGTGCTTTGCGTTTCTGTTCTTTCGATGGAAACTTGTTTCTGTGCCGTACAGTGCGAGATAACACTTTTCAGTTTTCCTGTATTCCTAATTGAGCGAGTGACACACATGTGATTCAGTTTACAAAGTAGTGCTTTTCATTTAGGTTCTTTCGTTGGAAACTTGTTCCTGTTAGGAACAAGTTAGGGTTAGGGTTAGGGTTAGGGTTAGGGTTAGGGTTAGGGTTAGGTTAGGGCTGGGTAAGGGAAAGGGTCAGGGTTAGGGTTAGGGTTAGGGTTAGGGGTTAGTGTTAGGGTTAGGGTTAGGGTTAGGTGTTAGGGTTAGGGTTAGGGTTAGGGTTAGGGGCTTAGGGTTAGGGTTAGGGTTATATCACTTTTCAGTTTTCCTGTTATAATAATTGAACAGGCGACACATATGTGAATTAGTTCACAACGTTGTGCTTTGTGTTTCTGTTCTTTCAATGGAAACTTGTTTCTGTGCCGTACAGTGCGAGATAACACTTTTCAGTTTTCCTGTATCCCTAATTTAGCGAGGGACACACAGGTGATTCCGTTTAAAAGTAGTGATTTGCTTTTCTTTTCTTTCGTTGGAAACTTGTTCTTGTGCTGTACAGTGAGATATATCACTTTTCAGTTTTCCAGTTATAATAATTGAACAGGGGACACGTATGTGAATTAGTTTACAAAGTTGTGCTTAGCTTTTCTGTTCTTTAGATGGAAACATGTTCCTGTGCTGTACAGTGCATTATAACACTTTTCAGTTTTCCTGTTAGAATAATTGAACAGGGGACACGTATGTGAATTAGTTTCCAAAGTTGTGCTTTGCATTTCTGTTCTTTCTTTGGAAACTTGTTTCTGTGCCATACAGTGCGAGATAACACTTTTCGGTTTTCCTGTATTCCTAATTAGGCGAGCGACACACATGTGATTTAGTTTACAAAGTAGTGCTTTGGATTTCTGTTCTTCTGTTTGAAAGTTGTTTCTGTGCTGTACAGTTTGATATATCACTTTTCAGTTTTCCTGTTGTAATATTTGAACGGGCGACAAGTATGTGATTAATTTACAAAGTTGTGCTTTGCATTTCTGTTCTTTCGATGGAAACTTATTTATGTGCCCTACAGTGCGAGATAACACTGTTCGGTTTTCCTGTATTCCTAATTCAGCGAGTGACACACATGTGATTCAGTTTACAAAGTAGTGCTTTTCATTTACGTTCTTTGGTTGGAAACTTATTCCTGTTAGGAACAAGTTAGGGTTAAGGTTAGGGTTAGAGTTAGGTTAGGCTTAGGGTTAGGTTAGGGATGTGTAAGGGATAGGGTTAGGGTTAGGGTTAGGGTTAGGGTTAGGGGTTAGGGTTAGGGTTAGGGTTAGGGTTATATCACTTTTCAGTTTTCTTCTTATAATAATTGAACAGGCGACACATATGTGAATTAGTTCACAACGTTGTGCTTTGTGTTTCTGTTCTTTCAATGGAAACTTGTTTCTGTGCCGTACAGTGCGAGATTACACTTTTCGGTTTTCCTGTATTCCTAATTGAGCGAGAAACACACATGTGATTTAGTTTACAAAGTAGTGCTTTGGATTTCTGTTCTTCTTTTTAAAACTTGTTTCTGTGCTGTACAGTTTGATATATCACTTTTTAGTTTTCCTGTTGTAATAATTGAACGGGCGACAAGTATGTGATTAATTTACAAAGTTGTGCTTTGCGTTTCTGTTCTTTCGATTGAAACTTGTTCCTGTGCTGTACAGTGCGTTATATCACTTTTCAGTTTTCCTGTTAGAATAATTGAACAGGGGACACGTATGTGAATTAGTTTCCAAAGTTGTGCTTTGCATTTCTGTTCTTTCTTTGGAAACTTGTTTCTGTGCCATACAGTGCGAGATAACACTTTTCGGTTTTCCTGTATTCCTAATTAGGCGAGCGACACACATGTGATTTAGTTTACAAAGTAGTGCTTTGGATTTCTGTTCTTCTGTTTGAAAGTTGTTTCTGTGCTGTACAGTTTGATATATCACTTTTCAGTTTTCCTGTTGTAATATTTGAACGGGCGACAAGTATGTGATTAATTTACAAAGTTGTGCTTTGCATTTCTGTTCTTTCGATGGAAACTTATTTATGTGCCCTACAGTGCGAGATAACACTGTTCGGTTTTCCTGTATTCCTAATTCAGCGAGTGACACACATGTGATTCAGTTTACAAAGTAGTGCTTTTCATTTACGTTCTTTGGTTGGAAACTTATTCCTGTTAGGAACAAGTTAGGGTTAAGGTTAGGGTTAGAGTTAGGTTAGGCTTAGGGTTAGGTTAGGGATGGGTAAGGGATAGGGTTAGGGTTAGGGTTAGGGTTAGGGTTAGGGGTTAGGGTTAGGGTTAGGGTTAGGGTTATATCACTTTTCAGTTTTCTTCTTATAATAATTGAACAGGCGACACATATGTGAATTAGTTCACAACGTTGTGCTTTGTGTTTCTGTTCTTTCAATGGAAACTTGTTTCTGTGCCGTACAGTGCGAGATTACACTTTTCGGTTTTCCTGTATTCCTAATTGAGCGAGAAACACACATGTGATTTAGTTTACAAAGTAGTGCTTTGGATTTCTGTTCTTCTTTTTAAAACTTGTTTCTGTGCTGTACAGTTTGATATATCACTTTTTAGTTTTCCTGTTGTAATAATTGAACGGGCGACAAGTATGTGATTAATTTACAAAGTTGTGCTTTGCGTTTCTGTTCTTTCGATTGAAACTTGTTCCTGTGCTGTACAGTGCGTTATATCACTTTTCAGTTTTCCTGTTAGAATAATTGAACAGGGGACACGTATGTGAATTAGTTTACAAAGTTGTGCTTTGCATTTCTGTTCTTTCTTTGGAAACTTGTTTCTGTGCCATACAGTGCGAGATAACACTTTTCGGTTTTCCTGTATTCCTAATTAGGCGAGCGACACACATGTGATTTAGTTTACAAAGTAGTGCTTTGGATTTCTGTTCTTCTGTTTGAAAGTTGTTTCTGTGCTGTACAGTTTGATATATCACTTTTCAGTTTTCCTGTTGTAATATTTGAACGGGCGACAAGTATGTGATTAATTTACAAAGTTGTGCTTTGCATTTCTGTTCTTTCGATGGAAACTTATTTATGTGCCCTACAGTGCGAGATAACACTTTTCGATTTTCCTGTATTCCTAATTCAGCGAGTGACACACATGTGATTCAGTTTACAAAGTAGTGCTTTTCATTTACGTTCTTTGGTTGGAAACTTATTCCTGTTAGGAACAAGTTAGGGTTAAGGTTAGGGTTAGAGTTAGGTTAGGCTTAGGGTTAGGTTAGGGATGGGTAAGGGATAGGGTTAGGGTTAGGGTTAGGGTTAGGGTTAGGGTTAGGGGTTAGGGTTAGGGTTAGGGTTAGGGTTATATCACTTTTCAGTTTTCTTCTTATAATAATTGAACAGGCGACACATATGTGAATTAGTTCACAACGTTGTGCTTTGTGTTTCTGTTCTTTCAATGGAAACTTGTTTCTGTGCCGTACAGTGCGAGATTACACTTTTCGGTTTTCCTGTATTCCTAATTGAGCGAGCAACACACATGTGATTTAGTTTACAAAGTAGTGCTTTGGATTTCTGTTCTTCTTTTTAAAACTTGTTTCTGTGCTGTACAGTTTGATATATCACTTTTTAGTTTTCCTGTTGTAATAATTGAACGGGCGACAAGTATGTGATTAATTTACAAAGTTGTGCTTTGCGTTTCTGTTCTTTCGATTGAAACTTGTTCCTGTGCTGTACAGTGCGTTATATCACTTTTCA
The DNA here is from genome assembly GCF_030254825.1 of Meriones unguiculatus. NCBI lineage: Eukaryota > Metazoa > Chordata > Mammalia > Rodentia > Muridae > Meriones > Meriones unguiculatus. Next base: position 11,572,033 of record NW_026843646.1, on the reverse strand, counting down.
GTTTTCCTGTTAGAATAATTGAACAGGGGACACGTATGTGAATTAGTTTACAAAGTTGTGCTTTGCATTTCTGTTCTTTCTTTGGAAACATGTTTCTGTGCCTTACAGTGCGAGATAACACTTTTCGGTTTTCCTGTATTCCTAATTGAGCCAGCGACACACAGGTGATTCAGTTTACAAAGTATTGTTTTTTATTTATGTTCTTTCGTTGGAAACTTGTTCCTGTTAGGAACAAGTTAGGGTTAGGGTTAGGGTTAGGGTTAGGGTTAGGGTTAGCGTTAGAGTTAGGGTTAGTTTAGGGCTGGGTAAGGGACAGGGTTAGGGTTAGGGTTAGGGTTAGGGTTAGGGTTAGGGTTAGGGTTAGTTTAGGGCTTGGTAAGGGATAGGTTTAGAGTTAGGGTTAGGGTTAGGGTTAGGGGTTAGGGTTAGGGTTAGGTTTAGGGTTAGGGTTAGGGGTTACGGTTAGGGTTAGTGTTAGTGGCTTAGGGTTAGGGTTAGGGTTAGGGTTATATCACTTTTCAGTTTTCCTGTTATAATAATTGAACAGGCGACACATATGTGAATTAGTTTACAAAGGTGTGCTTTGCGTATCTGTTCTTTCAATGGAAACCTATTTCTGTGAGGTACAGTGCGAGATAACACTGTTCAGTTTTCCTGTATTCCTAATTGAGCGAGCGACACACAGGTGATTCTGTTTAAATGTAGTACTTTGCTTTTCTGTTCTTTCGTTGGAAACTTGTTCTTGTGCTGTACAGTGAGATATATCACTTTTCAGTTTTCCTGTATTCCTAATGGAGCGAGCGACACATGTGATTTAGTTTACAAATTAGTGATTTTCTTTTTTGTTCTTTCATTTGAAACTTGTTCCTGTGCTGTACAATGTGATATATTACATTTCAGTTTTCCTGTTATAATAATTGAACAGACGACACGTATGTGAATTAGTTTACAATGTTGTGCTTTGCGTTTCTGCTCTTTCGATGGAAACTTGTTACTGTGCTGTACAGGGCGTTATATCACTTTTCAGTTTTCCTGTTATAATAATTGAACAGACGACACGTATGTGAATTAGTTTACAATGTTTTGCTTTGCGTTTCTGTTCTTTCGATGGAAACCTGTTACTGTGCTGTACAGGGCGTTATATCACTTTTCAGTTTTCCTGTTATAATAATTGAACAGGCGACACATATGTGAATTAGTTTACAAAGTTGTGCTTTGTATTTCTGTTTTTTCTTTGAAAACTTGTTCCTGTGCCATACAGTGCAAGATTACACTTTTCGGTTTTCCTGTATTCCTAATTGAGCGAGTGACACACATGTGATTTAGTTTAAAAAGTAGTGCTTTGGATTTCTGTTCTTCTGTTTGAGACTTGTTTCTGTGCTGTACAGTTTGATATATCACTTTTTAGTTTTCCTGTTGTAATAATTGAACGGGCGACAAGTATGTGATTAATTTACAAAGTTGTGCTTTGCGTTTCTGTTCTTTCGATGGAAACTTGTTTCTGTGCCTTACAGTGCGAGATAACACTTTTCGGTTTTCCTGTATACCTAATGGAGCGAGTAACACACATGTTATTCAGTTTACAAAGTAGTGCTTTTCATTTACATTCTTTCGTTGGAAACTTGTTCCTGTTAGGAACAAGTTAGGGTTAGGGTTAGGGTTAGGGTTAGGGTTAGGGTTAGGGTTAAGGTTAGGGGTTAGGTTTAGGGTTAGGTTTAGGGGTAAGGGTTAGGGTTAGGGTTAGGGTTAGGGGCTTAGGGTTAGGGTTAGGGATAGGGATATATCACTTTTCAGTTTTCCTGTTGTAATAATTAAACGGGCGACACGTATGTGATTTAGTTCACAAAGTTGTGCTTTCCTTTTCTGTTCTTTGGATGGAAACTTGTTTCAGTGCCTTACAGTGCGAGATAACAGTTTTCGGTTTTCCTGTATTCCTAATGGAGCAAGCGACACACATGTGATTTAGTTTACAAAGTAGTGCTTTGGATTTCTGTTGTTCTGTTGAAAACTTGTTTCTGTGCTGTACAGTATGATATATCACTTTTCAGTTTTCCTGTTATAATAATTGAACGGGCGACACGTATGTGATTTAGTTTACAAAGTTGTGCTTTGTGTTTCTGTTCTTCCGATAGAAACTTGTTTCTGTGACATACAGTACGAGATAACACTTTTCGGTTTTCCTGTATTCCTAATTGAGCGAGTGACACACATGTGATTCAGTTTACCAAGTAGTGCTTTTCATTTACGTTCTTTCGTTGGAAACTTGTTCCTGTTAGGATTAGGGTTACGGATAGGGTTAGGGTTAGAGTTAGGTTAGGGCTGGGTAAAGGATAGGGTTAGGGTTAGGGTTAGTGTTAGGGTTAGGGTTAGGTTAGGGCTGGGTAAGGGATAGGGTTAGGGTTAGGGTTAGGGTTAGGGTTAGGGTTAGGGACTTAGGGTTAGGGTTAGGGTTAGGGTTATATCACTTTTCAGTTTTCCTGTTATAATAATTGAACAGGCGACACATGTGAATTAGTTTACAAAGTTGTGCTTTGCGTATCTGTTCTTTCAATGGAAACTTATTTCTGTGAATGTTTACCAAGTAGTGCTCTGCTTATCTGTTCTTTCGATGAAAACTTCTTTCTTTGCCGTACAGTTCGATATATATCACTTTTCAGTTTTCCTGTATTCCTAATTGAGCTAGTGACACACATGTGATTCCGTTTATAAAGTAGTGCTTTGCTTTTCCGTTCTTACGTTGGAAACTTGTTCCTGTGCTGTAGAGTGCGATATATCACTTTTCAGTTTTCCTGTATTCCTAATTGAGCGAGCGACACACATGTGATTTAGTGTACAAAGTAGTGCTTAGCTTTTCTGTTTTTCCGTTTGAAACTTGTTCCTGTGTTGTACAGTGCGATATATCACATTTCATTTTTACTGTTATAATAATTGAACAGGCGACACATATGTGAATTAGTTTACAACGTTATGCTTTGCGTTTCTGTTCTTTCGATGGAAACTTGTTTCTGTGCCGTACAGTGCAATATATCACTTTTCAGTTTTCCTGTATTCCTAATTGAGCAAGTGATACATATTTGATTCTTTTTACAGTGTAGTGCTTTGCTTTTCTGTTCTTTCATTGCAAATTTGTTCCTGTGCTGTAGAGTGCGATATATCACTTTTCAGTTTTCCTGTATTCCTAATTGAGCGAGCGACACAAATGTGATTTAGTTTACAAAGTTGTGCTTTGCATTTCTGTTCTTCTGTTGGAAACTTGTTTCTGTGCTGTACAGTGTGATATATCACTTTTCAGTTTTCCTCTTATAATAATTGAACGGGTGACACGTATGTGAATTAGTTTACAAAGTAGTGCTTTGCTTTTCTGTTCTTTCGTTACAAACTTCTTCCTTTGTTGTACAGTGCTATATATCACATTTCCGTTTTCCTGTTATAATAATTGAACATGCGACACATATGTGAATTAGCTTACAAAGTTATGCTTTGCTTTTCTGTTCTTTCGATGGAAACTTGTTTCTGTGCCATACAGTGGGAGATATCACTTTTCAGTTTTATTGTATTCCTAATTGAGTGAGCGACACACATGTGATTCCCTTTACAAAGTAGTGCTTTGCTTTTCTCTTCTTTTGTTGGAAACTTGTTCCTGTGCTGTACAGTGCGATATATCACTTTTCATTTTTCCTGTTTTCCTAATTGAGCGAGCGACACATATGTGATTGAGGTTACAAAGTAGTGCTTTTTCGTTTATGTTCTTTTGTTGGAAACTTGTTCCTGTTTGGAACAAGTTAGGGTTAGGGTTAGGGTTATATCACTTTTCAGTTTTCCTGTTATAATAATTGAACAGGTGACACGTATATGAATTAGTTTACAAAGTAGTGCTTTGCTTTTCTGTTCTTTCGTTGGAAACTTGTTACTGTGCCTTACAGTTGGAGATAACACTTTTCAGTTTTCCTGTATTCCTTTTTTTTGTTTGTTTCTTTTTTTTATTTTTTTATCAGTTACATTTTATTAACTCTGTATCCCAGCCGTGTCCGGATCCCTCATTCCCTCCCGGTCCCTCCCTCCTTCCCTCATCTCCACCGTGCCCCTTTCCAAGTCCACCTGATAGGGGGGACCTCCTCCCCATTCATCTGATCCTTTTTTATCAGGTATCTTCAGGACTGGCTGCAAAGCCCTCCTCTGTGGCCCAACAGGAGTGCTCCTCCCTTCGGGGGTGGGGAGACCAAAGAGCCAGTCATTGAGTTCCTGTTAGAAATAGTCCCTGTTCCCCTCACTTTGGGAAACCAATTGGTTACTGAGCTACCACAGGCTACATCTGAGTGGAGGTTCTAGGTTATATCCATTCATGGTCCTTGGTTGAATGTCAGTCTCAGAAAAGACCCTGTGCCCAGATATATTTGGTCCTTGTGGAGCTCCTATCCTTTCCCCATCAGACTAATTCCCCTTCTTTCTTATGATTCCCTGTACTCTGCCAAAGGTTTGGTCATGAGTCTTTGCTTTGAAAACACTGCTAGTTAGAGTCTTTCAGATGCGCTCAGTAGACTCCTGTCATACGTTCAATGCATATCCCATCTGTCTTTCTAAATGAGGATTGATCATCTTACCCCATGTCCGCTCAATTGATTATCTTTTTTAGGTGTATAGATTTCATTATGTTTATCATATCTTATAGGTCTATATAAGTGAGTATATCCCATGTTTGTCTTTCTCCTTCTGGGATATTTCACTCAGAATGATCTTTTCTAGATCCCACCATTTGCCTGCAAATTTCATGATTTCCTCCTTTTTCATTGCTGAGTAGTATTCCATTGTATAAAAATACCACAATTTCTGTACCCATTCCACCGTTGATGGACATCTGGGTTGTTTCCAGGTTCTGGCTATTACAAATAGAGCTGCTATAAACATGGTTGAGCAAGTGTTCTTTTTGTGTACTTGAACGAACTTTGGGTATATACCTAGCAGTGGTATAGCTGGGTCTGGAGGAAGCACTATTCCTATTTGTCTTAGAAAGCGCCAGATAGCTTTCCAGAGTGGTTGTACCAGTTTACATTCCCACCAGCAGTGGAGGAGGGTTCCCCTTTCTCCACAACCTCTCCAGCATGTGTTATCGCTTGAGTTTTTCATCTTGGCCATTCTGATGGGTGTAAGGTGATATCTCAGGGTCGTTTTGATTTGCATTTCCCTGATGGCTAATGAGGATGAGCATTTCTTTAAGTGTTTTTCTGCCATTCGATATTCCTCTGTGGAGAATTCTCTGTTTAGCTCTGTTCCCCATTTTTTAATTGGATTACTTGGATTGCTGCTTTTCTGCTACTTATTTCTTTGTATATACTGGATATTAGTCCTCTGTCAGATAAAGGGTTAGTGAAGATTCTTTCCCAATCTGTAGGCAGTCGTTTTGTTTTGATGACGGTATCCTTTGCTTTACAGAAACTTTTCAGTTTCATGAGGTCCCATTTATTGATTGTTGCTCTTAGAGCCTGTGCTGTTGGTGTTCTGTTGAGACATGGTTTTAACACAGCCCAAGCTGTCCTCCAGCTAACAGGGTAGCCTAGGCTGGCATCAAACTCTGAATTTTCCTACCTCATCTTACAGAGTGCAGGGAAAACTAGTGTGTAATACTGAGCTTACAAATACTCTCTCTTTCTGCATTGCACTCATTAAATTTCCGAAGCTGTCAAGAAAATCTAAACCATTACTAAAATCTCATTTGATAAAAACCCAATGAACTGCTCCTGGCATCCACATCCCTCTATTCTTTTACCCCATTTTTAAAAAGATGTTCTTCTACTGCCAGTTTGTGTGCTGGCTTCTGTTGAACAGCATCAAGATGAAATAGACCTCCTCCTGAGACTGTAGCTCAGTTGGTAGAGTGACTAACTACCATTCATGAAGCCCTGGGTCTGATCCTCTGCACTTTTGTAAGAGAGATATGATAGTAAACACCTGTAGTTTCCAGCACAGGGGAGGTGGAGGCAGCAAGACAGAAATTTAAGGTCATCCTCAGCTACATAGAGAGATTTTGGCCAGTCTAGGTTACATGGAACCATGTCTACAAAGGGGAGGAGCACCTGACCAGATGGGTCATGAGTTTAAACTGATAGTGGCTCTTGCACAGTACCTTAGTTTGCTTCCCAGCAACCATATCTCATTGCTCATGGCCACCTCTAACTCCAGGTTTAGGGTATCCAATGCAGGGTAATTATTTTGAAAACTAATTTAAATTATCATATTCATTTATTTTTTTATTTGTTTGTTTTTGTTTTTCAAGACAGGGTCTCATTATGTAGTCCTGGCTGTCCTGAAATTACTCTGTAGACCATGGCTGAACTTGAACTCACAGGTATCTGTCTGCCTCTTTTTCCCCAGGGCTGGGATTAAAGACTGTATTTTTTTGTTTATTTGTTTGTTTTAGTTCCTTTCCTATGTTTGTCATCTGAGGAGATCAGAAGAATTCATGGGATCCTGTAGAGGTGGACCAGGTGCCGTGAGCCAGCTTAAGTGGATACTGTGAATTAAACTTAGGTTTATTTTTGGAATAGCCGGAAGTATTCTTATCCACTGAGCCATTCCTTTAGCCCTCTCAGTTTTTTTTAAGTTGATATAAGTAAATTTGGGGAATCTGAGGATTTAGCTCAATAGAAGAAAGCATGCTCTACATGTATGAGAGCAAAGATTTCATCCTCCATGCTGCAAAAAAAAAAAAATGCTTGTTTTGTTTTGCTTTATATTTTCAGACAGGACTTCTTTTAGCCATTGATAGTCATAAACTCACTAGCCAAGGATATCCTTGAACTTCTGATTGTTCCACCTGTACCTCCTAAGGGCACTGATTACAGGTAATACCACTGTGTCAAGTTTTATGTGGTGTTGGGCATGAACCCATAGCTTCATGCATGCTAGGCAAGCACCATGCCAACTGAGTTCCATCCCCAGCCATTTTTTTTCTGTGAAGTCACAGAAAAAAATAATCTCATTGCATTTTCTAAAACCTCTCTTTAATCTTTAATACTCTTGGCACCCTTCCACCTGTGGGACAGATTGTTCACTTTGCCACATGTTGACTAAGGCTGTACGGTATTCACCTTAATTCCAGGAGGAGGAGGGAAATTGCCTACTGAGTGCTGGAAGACAAAAGGTAGGCTATGAAACGACAGGCGTAAATGATACTGAAATAAAAATCTCTGAAGATCTGGAAAAGGTGTGGCCCCCAAATGAAATCCAAGGCCAGAAATCACTGAGCCCGTCCCTTCAGTACACTGTAATCCCAAGGCAGGTGCACATGTCACTTAAGACTCACTGGCCAAGGTGGCAGCGCCAGGAGAACACTACTTCTGAGGACCAGGACAACATTTTCTGTACAGCAACCAATTGACTGAACTCTGGGCCCTAAAACAATAGTGATCATGTTTCCCAGGTGAGAGGAAACCCCCACAGTGTGGGAATCAGTCAGGTCCACTCTCAGCTCACCCAGCCAGAACCCGGAAGAGATCCCAGGTCGTGCAGCCACTAGGTTGCCAGACCAGAGCCACATGCCTGTGTATCCTGATCACCTTCCCAGGCTGAATGGTGGGTACAAAAACACCAGAGAATGGGAGTCCCAGTTGCGAGAAAAACCCACAGGGAAGGAAGGAAAAGGATCTAGCCTCCGGTCAGCCAGTCTTTCCCTGGAAAAGATCTCACAGAATGGTGGGTGTGCACCACCAGCACTGAACTGGGCTCCAGCTGTGAGCACAGAGACTTGCTGCATGCCCAACTCTCCATCACAGACAGAACTGTGCACTGCAGGGCAACAGAGGCTGGGAGTCCCTGTTGGGAGAAAACCCCACAGGAAGGAAGCAGATGGGGACTGAATTAGGTCATCCAGTATATCCCTGGAAAAGGTCCCATAGACTAGCAGGCACTCGTGCTGTCAGCCCAGAGACCTGCTGTGCACAGTTGTTCAGTAGAGACAGAACTGTGTGCCCCAGGGCACTAGAGACTTGGAGTCCCTGTCAGGGAAAAAAACTTACAGGGAAGGAAGCAAATGCAGATGGATGGAGGCCACCCAATATATCCCTGAAAAAGGTCCCACAGACCAGCGTGCCTGCCAAGCCAGGGACCTGCTGTGCACCAGCTAGCCTGCTGCTCCCAGGAGAGCGGTACTCACCTGCCACTGATTACCACTTGGGTACTGGGGCACAGAGCCCCAACCTCAGACCTACAGAAGCCTGGGATCCCCGAGATCAACCCCCAGATACTTCTCCAAGGGGCAACCAGTTATCCCTAAACAAACCATACCACGGGCTACCCAGGTTACAGCAACAGCTCACTAAATTACAGCAAGAAACCCAGAAGCAGGGCAGCTGTGACTTCTCCGAGTGAGAGGAGAGCCCTCTCCACTAACAAGGACCACAGTTACCACTCAGGTCTGTACACCTGAGGTGATCTGTGGCAACTCCTGAAAAACACCGGCCATTCAGTGACCATACCCAAAAAGCTGAGGAGGCGTCCTTCAGAAAAAAAGAAACATTCCTGCCAATGGGATTCTCTCCACCACAGGATTCCAGGAACCACCAAAAACTAACACCCAACACCGAAGATAGCCCAATGGGTAGAGCCAAGGTAAAAGCTCAACCAACAAAAGACAGAGCAGTATGGCATCTCCAGAACCCAGTTATACAAAGGCAAGTAGCCCTGGACACCCCAGCATAACTGAAATTCAAGAAGATGACCTAACATCTATGCTCATGAAGAGGAAAATAGAGGAAACAAAATGTGTAAAGACCTAGAAGAACATAAAGACATAACAGCTTATGACCATTTGTAAAGAAATAGAGGAAGATAAATACAAACAGATTATGGTCATCTGTAAAGAAAGATGGGAAGTTGCAGCCAGTTTGTGGCCTTTAAAGAGGAAATATTTAAATCACTGAAAGAAATAAAAGAAACAGAGGATTGTTCAAACAAACAGCTGAAGGAATTGAAGGAAAATACAGTCAGACAGGTGAAGGAAATCAACAAAATGGCTCAAGATCTGAAGATAGAATTGGAAAAATTAAAGAAAACACAAATGGAGGAAATCATGGAGAGAAAGAACTTGGGGAAGAAAATAGGTACTACACAGGTAAGCATAACTAATAGACTTCCAACAAGAGATGGAAGAAAGAATCTCAGGTGTGCAGGATAAAATGGAAGAAATCAATGTATCCCTCAAAGAAAATGTTAAATATTAAAAATTCCTGACACAGACCATCCAAGAAATTCATGACAACATAAAAAGACAAAACCTAAGAAGAATAAGAATAGAGGAAAAAGAAGACTCCCTCCTCCAAGGCCCAGTAAATATTTTCAACAAGATCATTGAAGAAAATTTCCCCAACTTAAAGGAGAGGCCAATAAGAATACAAGAGGTCTACAGAACACCTAATAAATCAGACAAGGAAATCTTCCCATCACATAATAATCACAACAGTAAGTATACAGAACAAAGAAAAAATACTAAAAGCTGCAAGGGAAAAAGGCCAAGTGACATATAATGGCAAACCCATTAGAATCACACCTGACTTCTCAACAGAGACTATGAAAGCCAGAAGAGCCTGGATGTATCCATCCAGACCCTAAGAGAACACAGATGTCAGCATAGGCTACTGTACCCAGCAAAACTCTCAGTCCTCATAGATGGAGAAAACAAGATATTCAATGACAAAAATTTCAACAATACCTACACACAATTCCAGTGTTACAGAAGATGCTAGAAGGAAAAATACAACCCAAGAAAACGAACTACTTTCAAAAAAAACAAAAACAAAAACAAAACAAAAACAAAACAAAAACAAAACAGGAAATAAATAACTTCACTACAGCAAAACAAAAACAAGTAGCCAAACACACTATCGTAGCCAACATCAATATCAAAGGATCTAAGAGCCACTGGTCATTAATCTCCCTCAACATCAGTGGACTCAATTCTCCAATAAAAAGACACAGACTAACAGAATGGATGCGTAAACAAGACCCAACAATCTGTTGCATACAAGAAACACACCTAAATCACAAAGATAGACATTACCTGAGAGTAAAGGGCTGGAAGACGGTTTACCAAGCAAATGGACCCAAGAGGCAAGCAGGAGTAAGTAAGCCATTCTAATATCTAATAAAAGATATTTTCAACCAAAATTAATCAAAAGAGATAGAGAAGGACACTTCATAATCATCAAGGGAAAAATTCACCAGGAAGATATCACAATCCTGAACATCTATGACCCAAATGCAAGGGCACCCACATTTGTAAAAGAAACTTTAATAAAGCTTAAACCACACATAGACCCCCACACATTAATAGTGGGAGACTTCAACACCCCACTCTCAACAAAGGACAGGTCAACAAAACAGAAATTAAACAAAGAAACAATAACTCTGACAGGTCATGAATCAAATGGACCTCGTGGACATCTACAGAACCTTTCACCCAAACAAAAAAAAAATTACCTTTTTCTCAGCACCTCATGGAACCTTCTCCAAAGTAGACCATATAGTGGGTCACAAAGCAAGACTCAACAGATATAAGAAGATTGCTTTTTTATGACAACAACTACATTTCAACTAAACATAAAGTTTAAATACATGGATGAAGTGTTGTTAATAAGGCACTTTAAAAAATACATATTAATATTTTTGCTTCAATAAAGAAACAAAAAGTTATCAGCATTCTCTTTTGTTTAAATTAGCACAGCTTTTGATTATCTGAAACCAGAAAATTATAAACATCTAAAAAATATTTTTCTTAGTTACGCTGGAATCTGCATCAGTTAATAGTGTTAATTCACTCTAAACTTAATAGTTAACACTCTAAACAAATAATTCAGAGTCAATTATATACTTATAAAGTCAACAAAAATAAGAAAATGTGTAACTACCCCATTTTTTAATTGGATTACTTGGTTTGTTGGAGTTTAACTACTTGAGTTCTTTATATATTCTGGATATTAGCCCTTTGTCAGATATAGGGTTGGTGAAGATCCTTTCCCAATCTGTAGGCTGTCATTTTGTTCTGATGACAGTGTCCTTTGCCTTATAGAAGCTTTTTTTTTTCCTGGGGTCTCATTTATTGATTGATGATCTTAGAACCTGTGTTCTCGATGTTCTGTGCCAGTGAGGTCAAGGCTCTTCCCCTCTTTTTTTTCTAATAGATTTAGTGTGTCTGGTTTTATGTTGAGGTCTTTGATCCACATGGACTTTAGTTTTGTGCAGGCTGATAAATACGGGTTTATTTGCATTTTTCTGCATGTAGACATCCAGTTAGAACAACATCATTTGTTGAAGATGCTATCTTTTTTCCATTGCATGGTTTTGGATTCTTTGGAACTTTTCTGGCATGAACCAAGTGGCAGTCTCTCTGATCCCCTCCCGTTTATTAGTTGATGGTCTTCATGTTTTTTGCATGTTCCATTTTAGTCCTGATCAGAAAATTCTTTCCTGAAAATTCCAACGTATCTCTTATTTTTCTTTTGTTAGTTTCAGGATATCATGAAAAAGATTGCAGTTCTTCTATGATACCTCTGGAATTGTTTTGTGCATGGTGAGAGATATGGACAGTTTCATTTTTATGTGGAGGTAAATAGTTCAGCAAGTACTACTGAAGGTGCTCTTTTCCCTAATTTTCAAAAGCTGTAGGAGTGCAGCTTTGTGTGGTGGTCCTCAATTCTATTCCAATGGTCAGTAAGCCCATTTTTAAGACAGTACCATGCTGTTTTTATTACTATAGCTCTGTAATGTAACCTGACACATGAAATGGAGATACCTGCAGAAGTATTTTTGATGTTAAAGACAGTTTTTGTTGTTTTGGATTTTTTTTTCTTACAAATGGATTTCAAGAACATTTTCAGTTTCTTTGAGGAACTATATTGGAAATTGGTGGAGACTGCATTGAATATATGAATAGCTTTTGGTAGAGTGGGCATTTACACAACATTATTCTTATAAAACCCTAAGCATGTGCAGTCTTTCCATCTTCTGGTTTCTTATCTAATGTCTTAAAATTTGCCTTGTGTTTGTTAGGTGCATTTGATTTATGGTGTCTTTAAATTCCACAGTTCCTTGGATTAGTTTGTTTCCAGATAACCAGTTTATTAGCAGAAGGAATTATTGATTATCACTGTTTTGGAGCAAATCTGTTGTTTCATATGTAATTTTTTCTTTTAGGAAACTGAGTACACTTGTTTTTGATGTCTGTGTGTTGGGATTGTAATATCTTTTTGTTTGTTTTTTTTTTCCCAGACAGGTGTCTCTGTGTAGCTCTGGCTCTCCTGGACTTGCATTTTAGGCCAGGGAGGATTTGAACTCACTGTGACCAAGCCTCCTCTGCCTCCAGGATTGCTGGGATTACAAGTGCACACTGCCACCACTACCAAACTGATTGTAATATCTTTTGGTGGATTTTTCTTGAATGAGTATGAAGTGCCCCCCTAACTACTTTTGTCTTGAAGTACATTTGGTCAGACAATAAAATACCTATATATATGGTGGTTTTCTGGTTCCATTTCATTGGAATCTTATCAAATCTATTTCCACAAGTAAGTGTCTGTATTTAACGTTGATGTAAGGTTCTTAGAGGCAGAAAACAGATGTATCCTGTTTCTTATCCAGTCTGGTAGTTCATGCGTATTTATTGAGAAATTGAGACCAGTAATATAGTTATTATGAAAGCTGTGTATTGATTTTTGTTATTTTCTTGATTTCATGCTTTTTTCTTGAATATATTTGACAATTAAACATTGTACATGCAATATTTTTTAGTACCTTGTGATATCTTGGTCATTCTTCTTTTTACATTGATATATTCCTCCTAATTTTTTTCATAGTGCTGTTTTGTACACATGAATTCTTTTAATGAGTGTTTACTGTAAAAGCTTATTCCTCCTGCAGTTTTAATACATATTTTTGTTGAGTATAACTTCTTGTCTAACAGTTACGATGTTTCAGGGGTTAGAGTATATCCTTTGATTTCCTTCTGTGGTTAAGTTTATGTGAAACTCTTTTGTATTATTCTAATAAGTGGGCTACCTTTTTAAGTTACTTTATCTTCCTCAGTGTAAAATTTAATACCATTTTTAAATTTTGTGTTTCTAGTATTTTAACTATACTACATTGTTAAAATCTCTATGCCAATCTCCCTCTTTCTCTCTCTGTTTGGCAGGGTTCCAATGTTCAGGATATGACTTGTGACAGGATGAAGAATCCCTGTTCAATTTATCTCTTGAGTGGTCAGGTAAAAGGGACTGGATACACTGTTGCTAAGGCAGAAAACTTAACTTGGCCACCTGTTTTGTTTTCACTGATTGAACTTGTCAAAATCTGCTCTGGCCCAAACTGGAAGAGTCCTACTCAGTTAGGTTCTGAATCTATTCACTTATTTGTGGATCGATAGGAAAAGGAAGAAAAAAAAGGAAAGTAAGCACAGACTGTTCCTATACACATGCTCAACAGAAAGGGTAGATGAAATTAAAACCTTATAGTTCATCTTAAACAAATTTTCAAGAGTTTACATGTGATGATGTTGTTGCTTTTAGCTAGCAACTCCTCTGTAGAAACTGCGTCAGGCTTCTGGTCCCACAGTACACACCCATATATACATATAGACAAACAATCAGACATATGGATTTGTACATATTACTAGACACATTCCATGGTTGATAAAAGTGGAGCTCCTGACCTGCAAACAATTGACATACACTCATATAAAATCACTGGCCATAAAAAACTCATTTATTATCTATTTATACTTTTATATTTCTGAGGCAAAGGAATTACCTCATAGTCAATAAGACAATTGATCACAAAATAAGATGAATTCTAAAATACAACAGTTTACACATTTTAAAACTAAACATTTCTTATTTATGTATCCTTTACATGTGTTCATAGTTTAGAATGACAAAGGCTGAAAAGGGTCTCAAAGTTCCAAGAATATATGTATTTTCAGTTAGGACTAACCTGGCTACACCTTTCAGCTCTCTCTAAGTTTATACTGAGTTCAAGATAATAATTCTTTTTTGCTTCAAATTCTAAGAAACAACGTTTATTTAAAATGATAGTATGCCATTAGTTGACAAGGTATAAGAAATTACAACAAAATAGTTTATATTTAATGGCATCAATATTTGTACTTGATTTAGACATTTTATGGTAGCTCTATTATATTTTGGGTTCATGGGAAGTTTAAAATGACTTGCCTGTACCTATGGTGTATACCAGGGTTCGTGGCATCATCTGGAATAAAGGCTATCTGAGAGGTCACAAATGTGCCTCATATCTGTCTCCTAGTAATGTATCTGGAGGTTCACAAAGCTGTTTATTGCAGTCATAAACATTCTAAAGTTGTTTTAGAAGTTTGAAAGCAATTTAACTTTAAAATTATTTGAATCAAATCAGGAATTCCATAATTAGGAAATAATCCAGTTAAAAAGCAGTACATCTTCAATAAGATTGTTCAATTAGAGTGGGTAAATCCCCAGAAAGTGATGGTTCAAACCATGCCAGGTTTTAGGGAGATGCAGCAGTGCACAAATGATGGTGTTGTTAGAGGTTGGAATCAGTTCTGTGGTGCATGACAGTACAGTCCTTGCAAAATACAGGATTCCCTTCCAGAGAGCTCTCCTACCTACTGAATTTTCCCAAATCAGTGGCTCTTGACATCATTTCAGATGCTGGAAGCATTTCTGTGGCTGCATCACAGTACAGATGCAAAATACTGGACAACCTTCCAGAAGGCTCACATTCCTAAAGAGCTCCTTTTACAGAAGGGCTCCTGACAATACGTCATGGAGAATTTGTTTTCTAGTCTTATGTAATTGGCATTCTGTAGTTCTCTCACAACTTGGTAGGCATCCCTTTTATTAGCTTTTGGAAATTTTCTTCAATACCTTTACTGAAGATACTTTATATGACTTTGCTAATGTTTTTATGCTCCTCTTTTTATAAATATACTTTAGGTGTTTGATATTTTCTTTGTATCCCCAAACTCTGTCATTTCCATTCATATATGCTTTTAAGTTTCTCATTTTCTTTTATTGAGTCTTCTGGTTCCTCTACTTGGTCTTCTTTCCTAAACTCTCTCTTTTCAACAAGATCAATTCTGTTAGTGTGACTTTACACTGAGATTTGTATTTCCTTGACTGGGTTTTCCTATTTAGCATTGTTTCAGTTTGAGTTTTTGAAAAAAAAATTAATTTATTTTATTTTTATTATTAGTTACATTTTATTAACTCTGTATTCCAGCTGTATTCCACTCCCTCATTCCCTCCCAACCCTACCCTCCCTCCCTCATCTCTTCCCTGCCCCTTTCCAAGTCCACTGATTGGGAAGGACCTCCTCCCCTTTTATTTGACCCTGTTTTATCAGGTATTTTCAGGACTGGCTGCAAAGTCCACCTCTGTGGCCTATCAGGACTGCTCCTCCCTTGTGGGGTGGGGAGGTCAAAGAGCCTGCCATTGAGTGCCTGTCAGAAATAGTCCCTGTTCCCCTTACTGTGGGAAACCAATTGGTTAATGAGCTACCACAGACTACATCTGAACAGAGGTTCTATGTTATATCCATACATGGTCCTGGGTGGAGTGTCAGTCTCAGAAAAGACCCCTTTGCCCAGATATATTTGGTCCTTGTGGAGCTCCTATCCTTTCCACGTCATAAAAACTCCCTTCTTTCATATGATTCCCTGCACTCTGCCAAAGGTTTGGATATGAGTCTTAATATCTGTTTTGATACACTGCTAGGTAGAGTCTTTCAGAGGCCCTCTGTGGTAGGCTCCTGTCCTGTTACTTGTTTTCTCCTATGTCTAATGCCCATCCCATTTGTCTTTATAAGTGAGGAGTGTATAGATTTCAGTATGTTTTATCATCTTGTAGGTCTATATAAGTGAGTATATACCGTGTGTGTCTTTCTCCTTCTGGGATACCTCATTTAGAATGATATTTTCTACATCCCACCATTTGCCTGCAAATTTCATGATTTCCTTGTTTTTTTATTGCTGAGTAGTATTCCATTGTGTGAAAATTGCCACAATTTCTGTATCCATTCCTCCGTTGATGTTGATGGACATCTGGGTTGTTTCCAGGTTCTGGCTATTACAAATAAAGCTGCTACAAACATGGTTGAGCAAATGTCCTTGTTGTGTACTTGAGCAAATTTTGGGTATATGCCTAGCAGTGGTATAGCTTGGTCTTGAGAAAGCACTATTCTTAATTGTCTGAGAAAGCACCAGATTGACTTCCAAAGTGGTTGTACCAGTTTACATTCCCACCAGCAATGGAGGAGGGTTCCCCTTTCTCCACAACCTCTCCAGCATGTGTTGTCATTGGAGTTTTTGATCTTAGCCATTCTGATGGGTGTAAGGTGAAATCTCAGGGTCGTTTTGATTTGCATCTCCCTGATGGCTAAGGATGTTGAGCATTTCTTTAAGTGTTTCTCTGTCATTCTATATTCCTCTGCTGAGAATTCTCTGTTTAGTTCTGTATCTCATTTTTTAATTGTATTACTTGTTTTGTTGGTGTTTAACTTCTTTAGTTCTTTATATATTCTGTATATTAGCCTTCTGTCAGATGCAGGGTTAGTGAAGCTCTTTTCCCATTCTGTAGGATGTCGTTTTGTTCTGATTGATGGTGTCCTTTGCTTTACAAAAGCTTTTCAGTTTCATAAGATCCCATTTATTAATTATTAATCTTGGAGCTAGTAGTGTTGGTGTTCTCTTCAGGACATTGTCTTATGTGTAAATAAAGTCAAGGCTCTTCCCAATTTTTTCTTCTTACAGGTTTAGTGTGTCTGGTTTCATGTTGAGTTCTTTGATTCACTTAGACTTTAGTTTTGTGCAGGTTGATAAATATGGGTCTGTTTGCATTTTTCTACTTAGACATTCAATTAGACTAGCATAATTTGTTGAAAATGCTGTTTCTTTTCCATTGTGTGGTTTTAGGTTCTTTGTCAAAATTTAAGTTTTCTTAGATGTGTGGATTTATTTCTGGGTTTTCTGTTTGAGTACAATAATCTACCAATCTGTTTGTATGCCATTACCGTGCCATTTTTATTAGTGTTGCTCCATAGTACAGCTTGAGATCTGGGATGGAGATACCTCCAGAATTTCTGTTATTGTACAGGATTGGTTTTAGGAATTCTATGGTTGTTTTTTGTCTTTTTAATTTGTTTTGTTTTGTGAAATTGAGAATTGTTCTTTCAATGTTTGTAGAAAATTCTGTGGTATTTTTACGGGAATTGCATTAAATCTGTAGATTGTTTTTGGTAGCATGGACATTTTCACTATGTTAATCTTACAGTTCCATGAGCATGGGAGATTTTTAAATCTGTTATTGTACAGGATTGTTTTTAGGAATTCTGTAGGTTTTTTTTATTTTGTTTTGTGAAATTGAAAATTGTTCTTTCAATGTCTGTAGAAAATTTTGTGGTATTTTGATGGGAATTGCATTAAATCTGTAGGTTGCTTTTGGAAGCATAGACATTTTCAATATGTTAATCCTACAGCTTCATGAACATGGGAGATCTTTTCATCTTCTGATATCTTCTTCAATTTCTTTCTTTAGACACTTGAAGTTTTTTTTCCCCTGTGCTTCTTTCATTTTTTTGGTTAGAGTTACACCAAGGTTCTTTAAGTTCTTTGTAGCTATTGTGAAGGGAGTTGTTTCCCTAATTTCTTTCTCAGCCTTTTGTCTTTTGTATAAGGAGGGTTTCAGATTTTTTTTTGAGATATTTTTTATCCAGCCACTTTGCTGAAGGCATTTATCAGCTGAAGGGGTTCTCTGGTAGAATTTTTGGGGTCACTGATGATCTTCCAATAGTGATACTTTGACCTCTTCCTTTGCAATTTGCAATTCCTTAATCTTAATCTTAATTCTTCCTTTGAAATTCCCTTAATCCCCTTTAGTTGTCTTATTGCTCTATCTAGGGCTTCCAGTACGATGTTGAAAAGATACAGAGTGGGCAGCCTTCCCTTGTCCCTGATTTCTGTGGGATTGATTTAAATTTCTGTCCAATTAATTTGATGTTGGCTGTAGGGTTGCTGTACACTGCTTTTACTATGTTTCGGTATGTGCCTTGTATCCATGATCTCTCCAAAGCTTTAAACATGAATGGGTGTTGAACTTTGTAAAATGTTCTTTCAGCATCAAAGGAGATGCTCATGTGTTTGTTTACTTTTTCAGTTTGTTTTTATGGTGGATTACATTGATTTTTTTTTATGTTTAACTACTCCTGCATGGCTAAGATGAAGCCTACTTGGTTGTGGTGATCGATATCTTTAATATGCTTTGCATTCAGTTTACAAGTATTTTATTGAGTAATTTTGCATCAATGTTCCTAAGTGAATTTGGTCTAAATTTCTCTTACTTTGTTGGGTCTTTGTGTGGTTTTGCTATCAGCATGACTGTGGCCTCACAGAATGAGTTTGGCAACATCCCTTCTGTTTCTGTTTTGTGGAACAGTTTGAAGAGTATTTGTATTAGCACATAGTTGAAGGTCTGGTAAAATTCTGCACTGAAACAATATGGCCCTGGGTCTTTTATGGATCGGAGATTTTTGATGAAACCTTCTATTTCCTTATGTGATATAGGACTGTTTAATTTATTTACCTGATCTTGATTCATCTTTGGTAAATGGAATCTGTCAAGCAAATTTTCCATTTAGTTACATTTTCAAATTTTGTTGCATATAGCCTTTTGAAGAAGGACCTAATGATTCCTTAAATTTCCTCAGTGTCTGTTGTTATCTTCTCCTTTTCACTTTTGATTGTGTTGATTTGTACAATGTTCCTTTGCCTTTTAGTTAATTTGGCTAAGGGTTTGTCTGTCTTGTTCATTTTCTCAAAGAACCAGTTCTTGAATTTGGTGATTCTTTGACTCGTTCTCTTTGTTTCTAATGTATTTATTCCATCCCTGAGTTTGATCATTTTTAGTTGTATACTCTTCTTAGGTGGCTCTGCTTCTTTATTTCTAGTATTTTAAGGTGTGCCATTAAGTTGCTTGTTTGAGATGCCTTGAATTTTCTTATGAAGGCACTTAGTGCTATGAACTTTCCTCTTAGTACTGTTTTCATTGTATCCCATAAATTTGGGTGCCTTCATTTTCATTGAGTTTTAAGAATTCTCTGATTTCTTCTTTTTTATTTCTTATCTGATCTTGCTGTTGTTGAGTAGAGAGTTGTTTAGTTTCCATGCATATGTAGGCATGTTGTTATTTCTGTTGTTGTTGAGGTCTAGTTTTGGGCCATGGTGGTCTGATAGGATACAAACGATTGTTTAAATCTTCCTATATCTGTGAAGGCTTGCTTTGTGCCTGGCTGTATAGTCAGTTTTGGAGAAGGTTCCACGAGGTGCTGAGAAGAATGTATACTCTTTTGTGTTTGTGTGAAAGTGTCTATAGACATCTATTAGGTCCATTTGATTTAAGACCTCTGCAAGTGTCATTATTTCTCTATTTAACTTCTATCACAATGATCTATCCTTTGGCAAGAGTGGGGTGTTGAAGTCTCCCTCTAATAAAGTATTGGGATCAATGTGTGATTTAAGATTTAATAAAGTTTTTTTGACATATCCTTGTGTTTTGGTGCATTGATGTTCAGGATTGTGATGTTCTCCTGATGTATTTTTCCTCTGATGAGAATGAAGTATCCTTCTTCATCTCTTTTGATTAATTTTGGTTGAAAGCCTATTTTATTAGATATTAGGATGGCTACACAAGCTTCCTTCTTGTGTCCATTTGCTTGGAAAACTTTCTTCCAACTCATTACTCTGAGGTAGTGGCGACTTTTGTTGCAGAGGTGTTTCTTAAATGCAACAGAATGTTGGATCCTGTGTCTGCAACAAGTCTGTTTGTCTGAGTCTTTTTATCGGAGAGTTGAGACTATCAATGTTAATAGATATTAGTGACCAATGATTTTTAGTTCCTTTTATTGTTGAGTTGTTGATGATTTTGTGTTTGTGTGTTTGCTTTCTTTTGTTTTTTGATGTGAGGTGTGTTTATTCTCTGTATTGGGTGTACTTGATCTCATTGGGTTGAAATTTTCCTTCTAGTATCTTCTGTAGGGTTGGATTGCTGCATGTATATTGTTTAAATTTAGTTATGTCATGGATGATTTTGTTTTCTCCATCTTTGTTGATTGAAAGTTTTGCTGGATATAGTAGTCTGGGTTGTCATCTATGATCTCTAATCTCTGCATGATATCTGTCTAGGCCCTTCTGGCTTTCATAGACTCTGTTGTGAAGTCTGGTGTGATTCTGATAGGTTTGACTTTATATGTTACTTGGCTTTTTTCCCTTGCCACTTTTAATAATTTTTTTTTCATTTTTCTGTAGATTTAGTGTTTTGATTATTATGTGACAGGAGGAATTTCTTTTCTGGTCTAGCTTATTTGGGCTTGCTGATTTTGTCATATGTGAGCCAAAGTGTTGGAGCAATGGCAGGTAGATCTCTTTGCCTAGAACTGCCCCAGTGTCCCACAGGCTTCACTTAGATGGTGGGGAATAGAACCTTAGTCCAAAGCCTAGGTTAGCTCTGCTGTGTTCACTGTCTGTGCTGTGCTGGCTGATTCTGACCTGGGTGAGCCACACAGAAGAGGATTAGGCATAAAGGAGCTGTACGTTCTCCACAGCACCAGAATGTATCCCCTCCAATGGGCAGAGAGAGTCAGTTACACTAACTGCTGTGACTAGGAAGGTGTCCAAAGAATGTTGAGTGTGGTCTCCCGGGTTTGGAATCAGGAGCCTTTATTACCGAGAAGGTGTCCACAGTACTGTGATGGTAAGCATCCAGGTTTGGAGTCTCACCCACAATACAGGCAGTGAGTGCCCAAGGTCAGAGCTGTCTTACTCTGATTCTAGGAAGATATCCACAGAAAGTGGTCTTAGGCAGTGGGAGGCAAGTTATCCACAGATGGAGTGTTTTGGCAGGTGGGTGGCCTAAGGCTGTAGGGTTGGACCCCAGTGTGCTTGCTGCTTGTCCCAGAAAAGTACTCACTGATAGGGGGAGGGGTTCCAATGGTTTCCTGTGCTTCCGGGTCAGATCCAAGCCCACTGCTCCTGCCAGTATTTTAGCATCAATTTTCATAAGCTAGATAGGTATGAAGTTCTTTTTTTGTTGGATCTTTGTGTGGTTTAGGTTTCAAGGTTACTGTGGCCTCATAGAATGAGTTTGGCAATGTACCTACACATGCATGTCAACTAAACAACTCTCTACCCAATGACAGATTGGTCAGGGAAGAAAAAAAAAGAAATTAGACACTTCTTGAAATTCAATGAAAATGAAGGCAAAATTCACACAACTTATGGGACACAATGAAAGCAGTGCTAAGAGGAAAGTTCATAGTACTAAGTACCTTCAGAAAGAAGTTTGAGACATCTCATATAAGCAACTTAAAGGCTTACCTGAAAGCCCTAGAAAAAGAAGAAGCTGGAATACCCAGTAGGAGCAGACAGCTGGAAATAATCAAACTCATGGCTGAAATCAATCAATTAGAAACAAATAAAACAATTCAAAGAATCAATGAAACCAAGAGCTGGTTCTTTGAGAAAATCAACAAGATAGACAAACCCTTAGCTAAACTAACAAAAAGGCAGAAAGAAAATATCCAAATCAGCAAAATCATAAACAAAAAGGAAGATATAATGACAGACACTAAGGAAATTCAAAGAGTAATTAAGTCTTACTTCAAAAGCTTTTACACAACAAAACTTGAGAATCTAAATGAAACATAATTTTCTTGATAGATTCCATTTACGAAAGCTAAACTAAGATCAGGTAAATAAATTAAACAGTCCTATATCCCTCCAAGCAAATAGAAGCCGTCATCAAATGTCTTCCTGTCAAAAAAAATGCCAGAGTCTGATGGTTTCAGTGCATAATTCTACCAGATGCTCAAAGAAGAGCTGCCACCAATTCAAACAATTCCACAAAATAAAAACAGAATATTTGTTACTTTTAAACTTAATAGATTTGTCTAGAAACTTCACACAAAATGAATCGGAACAAGAGATATTGTATATATCATAATTTAAAAGTGGTAAGTAAGAATGCAATTGTATTTAGCAGGATGAGATCATGAAAACCACAAAATTGAGGAGCACTGTGACAGTCTACAAAGACTAAAGTAGGACTGTAGAGACTAACAATAAAAATATTTTAAGTAAAATTCTATTATGAAGAAATCTTAAATCAAAACACCAGGCACCAAAATTAACCAGACCAGAATTCTGTACATTTCAGAGAAATTGTATACATTTAATATGTGCATTCTGAGTCACATTAACAAATATAAATATCATGTATCTTTCATGTTTATTATCTATAATATGTATCAGGAAGCTACAAGATTGTATACTACAGAACTTAATGTCAAGACTCCATTGCTGAAGATACCAGAAAACTTGAGTTAATGAACATGGAGAAATCAAGCTATTAATCACCTGGATGCTTTATCTTTGCTGGCTATATTTCATAGTGCTGGAAGGTGCTATATATCCTACCAAAGGAAATAAAGGTAATATCACTTTATCTGTGAACCAAGAGGGATACAGTTATGATGGGCCTTATATGATATACAGTCTGGTTCAGTAATAGGCACACATATTTTATGTGTAATTAATCTTTCTCTGATTCGATTTTTAAGGTCCCCTCATGATATAGAACACATGCTTGGCATTCAAAATCGCCATAATCTGTGACTAGGTAGGTCATAGACTCAAGTGGTGTACAAGTTTATGACATACTATGGTTTTCAAAACATGAATCTAAAATAAAGTGGTGAAGTCTTCCATTTCTTTATCACTGCTGTGTGTGTGGAGGATTGGAGCCCCTCTGCTACTTTATCATGAACTATGAAGTAGTGATTGCAGTCTATAATGTGTTTGCAATCCTTTACTTACATGCATAAAGTTGTGTAAAATGATATATATCATATGTATGTAGATATACATTTGGATCTATGCTGTCCTTTGGCAAGAACTACTATTTATTTTTCTTGTTTCTCACAATTTCAACAATGCCCTTCCATCACACATTTAATTTTATTTTGGTCTTTAAATATATATTGTTTAATATTTTAGTGCAAACATTTTGGTCATATTCACCAACACCACCACTTCCATATCCGCCTACATTAAGCCCCCTACCTATCTGACTTTGTGTTTCCTTTATTCTCCCAGTCAAGGGCAGTGAGTGTTCTATAAGTACTATTTTAACTGGAGCCTTCTTGTGTGTGTGGATGGCCACCTAGTGATCATAACAGTGAAGAAACTCTCTTCACTTTTCCAGTAACTCGCAAATCTCAGTAACTCTCTTTCCCAGTAACTATCAAATCCCAATCAAATTTCAGCTAGCAGTGATATTTTCTTCCCCTCTCCTTCTTCATGCTGGTATTTTGTTTTGTTTAAGTACACATGATCTGGCACATCTTTTCATAATTATTGTGAATTTACATGTGCAAGTAGCCTGCTGTGGACAGAAAATGTTGTTTTCTTGAGGTTATCCAAGCCTCTGGCTCTTACAATCTACCCAGGTCTCTTCAGCCATGACCCCTCATCCTTATTGAAATGGGTGTGATATGTAAGCCACATTTGTGTCTGAGCACTTCATAGTCTATTATGATATGTACCATGAGCAGTTTCTATACCTTGAACAGTCACTGATTTCTGCATTATTTTCCATCTACTGCAAAAAGAACAAAAGCTACGCTGATGAAGGCTCAGGGATGCACTAATCCACGGTGCAACAACAAATGAGTTGATTTCATATATAGTCCATTTTGTAGAATAACAGCATTAAGTTCAATCCTTGGGTCTTTGCTGTATCTAGTCACCGATTCTGGCTATTTTTATGGTGCCAAGTGTGTGTTCCATTCCATTGAGGAGACCTTAAAATCAAATCAAACAAAGGTTGATTCCATATATAATATGTTTGCCCATTATTGGACCATAGTACATATGATGTAAAGCCCATCATAACTACATACCTCATAGTTCATGGAAGAATAGGAGTTGGTGTTACCTTTATTTTCATTGGTAGCAAGTGTAGAACCTTCTAGCATTATGAAATATAGCCAAGATAGATAAAACATCCAGGTGATTAATAGCTTGATTTCTCCATGTTTAGCAACTCAAGTTATGTAGTATCCTCAGCAGTGGAGTCTTGACATCAAGTTTGCAAGTTTCCAATATCGTATCTTCCTGACACACATTATAGATAATAAATATGAAAGATGAATGATATTTAAATTACCTTTTTATTAATTAAAATTTATATAATTTGTATCCTGGCTGTAGTCCCCTCCCTTGTCTCCTCCCAGTCTCCCATTTGCTCCTCCTTTTTCCCCTATGTCCCTCCACTAGTCCACTGATAAGAAAGGTCCCTCTCCCCTTCTCTCTGATCCTGGCCTATCAGGTCTCATCAGGACTGGCTTCATTGTCCTCTTCTGTGGTTTGGCAAGGCTAAATCCCACAAGGGGAGGTGATCAAGAGTCTGGCCAATGAGTTCATATCAGGTGTTTTTTTGAAATTTTACTTTATTTATTTTTAATAAATTACACTTTGTATCCCAGCTGTAGCTCCCTCTTTCATCCCATCCTAATCCCACCCTCAATCCCACAACACCTCCCAGTCCCCTCCCAAAGTGCACTGGTAGGGTGGTCCTCTTGCTTTTCCATTTGAGTCTAGCCTATCAAGTCTCATCATGTCTGGCTGCATTGTCTTCCTCTGTGGCCTGATAAGGCTACTCCCCCATTAGGGGGAGGTGAGAAAAGAGCCAGCCACTGAGTTCATGTCAGAGACAGTCCCTGTTACTATTATTAGGGAGACCACTTGGAGACTGAGCTGCCTTGGACTACATCTCTTACCTCCATACATGGTCCTTATTTAGAGTATCAGTCTCAGAAAAAAACCCTGTGCCCAGATGTTTTGGTTCTGTTGCTCTCCTTGTGAAACTCCTGTCCACTCCAGGTCTTTCTATCTCCCACTTCATTAATAGGATGCCCTGCCCAAAGTTTGGCTATGAGTCTCAGCATCTGCTTAAATACTCTGCTGGGTAGAGTTCTTCAAAGGCCATCTGTGCTAGACTCCTGTCCTATTCCCTATATTCTCACACTTCCAATGTCCATTAAATTTGCTTTTCTTAAGTGAGGATTGATCATCTTTCCCAGGCTCCTCCTTCTTGCTTAGCTTCTTTAGGTCTACAGATTTTAACATGATTATCCTATTTTATATGTCTAATATCCATTTATTAGTGAATATACACCATGTGTGTCTTTCTGCTTCTAGGATACCTCACTCAGAATGATCTTTTCTACTTCCCACCATTAGCCTGAAAATTTCATGGTTCCCTTGTTTTTAAAAACCGAGTATTATACCATTGTGTAAGTGTATCACAATTTCTGTATTTATTCCTCAATTGAGGGACATCTGAGTTGTTTTAGATTCTGGCTATTACAAATAAAGCTGCTCCAAAAATGGTGAGCAAATGTCATTTTTGTATACTAGAGCATATTTTGGATATATGCCTAGGAGTGCTATGGCTGAATCTTTAGGTAGCACAATTCCTAATTGTCTGAGAAAGTGCCAGACTGATTTCCAAAGTGGTTGTACAAGTTTACATTCCCACCAGCAAAGGAGTAGGGTTCCCCTTCCTCCACATCCTCTCCAGCATCTGTTGTCACTTGAGTTTTTGATCTTAGCCATTCTGATGGATGTAAGGTGAAATCTCTGGGTCATTTTTATTTGCATTTCCCTGATGACTAAAGATGTTGAGCATTTCTTTAAGTGCCATTTTATATTCCTCTATTGAGAATTCTCTTTTTAGCTCTGTATGCCATTTTTTAATTAGATTACTTGTCATGTTGGTGTTTACCTACTTAAGTTCTTTATTTATTCTGGATATTAGCCCTCTATCAGATATAGGGTTGTTGAAGATCCTTTCCCAACTGTACTATATTTTCTGTATCTAGTACTCTGGTTAGGGACATGTAGGGTTTTCCAGATTCTGGCTATTACAAATAAAACTATGAAGATGGATGAGCAAAGGCTCTTATTGAATGGTGGAGCATCTTTTGGGAATATGCCAAGGAGTTTTATAACTGCGTCTAGAGGAAGTACTATTGTAAATTGTCTGAGAAAGCACCAGATTGATTTCCAAAGTGGTTGTAGAATTTCCAACAGAAATGGAGGAGGGTTCCCCTCTCTCCACATCCTCTCTAGCATGTGTCTTCACTTGAGTTTTTGATCTTCATCTTTCTGATCAGTGTAAAGCGAAATCTCTGCGTCGTTTTGATTTGCATTTCCTGATTACTAACAATGTCGAGCATTTCTTTAAGTGTTTATCTGTCATTCAATATTCCTTGATAGAGAATTATCTTTTTAGCTCTGTACCCCATTTTTTAATTGGATTACTTGATTTGTTGCTGTTTAACTTCTTGAGTATTTGTAGATTCTGGATATTATCCATCTATCAGATAGAGGGTTGGTGAAGATTCTTTTCCAATCTATAGGCTGTCCTTTGGTTCTGACAACAGTGTCCTTTGCATTACAGATTTTTAGTTTCATGAGGTCCCATTTATTGATTGTTTAGGATCTTAGAACCTGTGCTGTTGGTGTTCTGTTCAAGAAGTTGTCTCTTGTACCAATGATTTCAAGGCTCTTCCCCACTTTTTCTTCTAACAGGTTTAATGTGTCCACTTTTATACTGAGGTCTTTGATCCCCTGGGTGATAAGTATGAATCTATTTGCATTTTTCTACATGTAGACATCCAGTTTTACCAGCACCAATTGTTGAAGATACTGCCCTTTTCTATTGTATGGTTTTGGGTTTTTTGTCAAAAAGCAAGTATCCATAGGTGTGTGGGTTCATTTCTGAGTTTTCTATTCTATTCCACTGATCCACCATTCTGTGTCTATGCCAATACCATGCAGTTTTTATTACTATTGCTCTGTAGTACAGTTTGAGATCACGGATGAAGATACCTCCAGACTATCTGTTGTACAGGATTGTTTTAGTAAGTCTGTTTTTTTTTTTCCATATGAAATTGAGACTTGTTCTTTCAAGGTCTGTAAAGAATTGTGTTCGTATTTTTATGGGAATTGCATTGAATCTGTAGATTGCTTTTGGCAGGATGTCTGTTTTTCACTGTGTTAATCATACTAATCCATGAGCATGGGAGATCTTTTCATCTTCTGATCTTCAATTTCTTTCTTCAGAGACTTGAAGTTTTTTCTAACAGGTCTTTCCCTTGCTTGGTTAGAGCCAGACTAAGGTACTTTATGTAATTTGTGGCTCTTGTGAAAGTTGTTATTTCCCTAATTTCTTTCTCAGCACATTTGTCATTTGTATACAGAAGGGCTACTGATTTTTTTTTATTTAATTTTGTGTCCAGCCACTTTGATGAAGGTGTTTATCAGCTGAAAGAGTTCCTGAGTAGAATTTTTTGGGTCATTCATTATATTGTCATATCATCTGCAAATAGTGATACTTTGTCATCTTCCATTCCAATTTGTATCCCTTGTTCTCCTTTAGTTGTCTTATTGCTCTAGCTAGAAATTCAAGAACTATGTTTAAAAGATAACAAGAGATTGGCCAGCCTTGCCTTGTCCCTGATTTCAGTGGGATTCATTTAAGTTTCTCTCCATGTATTTTGATGTTGACTATAGACTTGCTATATATTGTTTTTACTGTATTTAGGTATGTGATTTTTATCCCTGATCTCTCCAAGACTTTAAGTATGAATGGTGTTGGATTTTGCCATATGTTTTTTAGGCATCTAAGGAGATGATCATGTGGTTTTTCTCCTTCAGTTTGTTCACATGGTGGATTACATTGATGGTTTTCCATATTTTGAACCACCCCTACATGCCTGGGATGAAGCCTACTTTGTCATGTTGGATGATATCTTTATGTTTTCTTGAATATGGTTTGCATGTATTTTAGAGTATTTTTGCATCAATATCCAAAGAGAGATAGGTCTGAAGTTCTCTTTTTTTGTTGGGTCTTTGTGTGGTGTAGGTATTAAGGGCTTCATAGACTGAGTTTGGCAATATTCCTTTTGTTTCTATTTTGTGGAATAATTTGAAGAGAATTGGAGTTAGCTCTTCTTTGAAGGTCTGGTAGAATTCTGCACTGACACCATTTGTCCCTAGTCTTTTTGTTTGTTTGTTTGTTTGTTTAAGAGAGACTTTTGATGACTCCTTCTATTTCTTTGGGGTGGATAGGACTATTTAATGTATTTACCCAATCTTGATTTAATTTTTAATTTGGAAAAGAAAATTAGAGATTTCATTTAGATTTTCACATTTTGTGGTATACAGGTTTTATAGTAAGACCTAATGATTGTTTGGATTTCCTCAGGGTCTATTGTTATGTCCCCCTTTTCATTTCTGATTTTGATGATTTGAATAGTTTCTTTCTGCCTTTTCATTAGTCTGGCTGTGGGTTTGTCTATCTTATTGATTTTCTCAAAGAACCAGCTCTTGGTCACATTGATTCTTTGATTTTTTTAATTTTTACTTTTTATATTAATTATAGGTTCCTCCTCCCCTTCCATCTGACCCTAGACAATCAAGTCTCATCAGGACTGGCTTCTTGTCCTCCTGTTTGGCTTGGCTCCCCTCTTAGGGGGAGGTGATCAAATGTTCATAGCAGCTTTATTCTTAATAGCCACAACCTGGAAACAACCCAGATGTCCCCCAACTGAGGAATGAATACAGAAATTGTGGTACATTTACACAATGGAATACTACTCAACAATTAAAATCAAAGAATTCATGAAATGTGCAGGCAAATGTTAGAATCGAGAAAAGATCATCCTGAGTGAAGTAGTTAACAAGCATAAAAACACACATGGTATATACTTACTTATTATTGGATGTTTTCTTTGTTTCCAATTCATTAATTTCACCTCTGAGTTTGATTATCTCTGATAGTAGTTATTACTTTTAAATTATGACATCACAATATTTTCATTTTGTTTCATATTTTTGTGAAGTTCCTAGACAAATTTATTAGATTTATAAGAAACATAACTCAGAAACACAATCTGTACATCAGAGCAGATTCATAGAAAAGGGCTTTAGGTTTGGAAAGAAAAAAAAATACAATGTACTTGGAGCCTGTGTGCATGTCAGATATGTGAGAGAAATGCAGTTTTTCAAAGGAAAATTTTTTTAGAAAAGGAATAAGAAATCACAAAGACAGCATCTTCAACAAATGGGCTGGTCCAACTGGATGTCTACATGTAGAAAAATGAAAATAGATCCATATTTATCACCCTGCATAAAACTAAAGTCCAAGTGGATCAAAGATCCAGCTACACTAAATCGGTTAGAAGAAAAAGTGGGTAAGACGTTGGAACTCATTGGCACAGGAGACAACTTCCTAAACAGAACACCAACAGCACAGGCTCTTAGAGCAACAATCGATAAATGGGACCTTATGAAACTGAAAAGCTTCTGTAAAGCAAAGGATATAGTCATCAAAACAAAATGACAGCCTACAGACTGGGAAAGGATCTTCACCAGCCCTACATCTGACAGAGGGCTGATATCCAGAATATATAAAGAACTAAAGAAGTTAAAAAGCAGCAAATCAAGCAATCCGATTAAAAAATTGGGTACAGAGCTAAACAGAGAATTCTCAGTGGAGGAATACAGAATGGCAGAGAAACACTTAAATGCTCAATGTCCTTAGCCATCAGAGAGATGCAAATCAAAACGACCCTGAGATTTCACCTGACACCCACCAGAATGGCTAAGATCAAAAACTCAAGTGACAACACATGCTGGAGAGGTTGTGGAGAAAGGGGAACCCTCGTCCATCATTGGTGGGAATGCAAACTTGTACAAACACTTTGGAAATCAATCTGGCGCTTTCTCAGACAATTAGGAATAGTGCTTCCTCAAGATCCAGCTATACCACTCCTAGGCATATATGCAAAAGGGGCTTAAGTACACAACAAGGACATTTGCTCAACCATGTTTGTAGCAGCTTTATTCGTAATAACTAGAACCTGAAAACAACCCACATGTCCCTCAGTTGAGGAATGGATATAGAAATTGTGGTACTTTTACACAATGGAATACTACTCAGCAATTAAAAATGAGGAAATCATGAAATTTGCAGGCAAATGGTGGGACCTAGAAATGATCATCCTGAGTGAGGTATCCCAAAAGCAGAAAGACACACATGGTATATACTCACTTTTATAGACCTATAAGATAGGATAAATATACTGAAATCTATCCACCTAAAGAAGATAAACAAGAAAGAGGAACCAGGGTGTGATGATCAATCCTCACTTAGGAAGACAAATGGGATGGACGTTGGATGTAGGAGCAAACAAGTAACAGGACAGGAGTTGTACCACAGAAGGCCTCTGAAAGACTCTACCTAGCAGTGTATCAAAACAGATATTAAGACTCATAACCAAACCTCTGGCAGAATGCAGGAAACCAAAAAAAGGGGGGGAGTTAATACGACCTGGAAAGAACAGGAGTTCCACAAGGACCAAATATATCTGGGCACAGGGGTCTTTTATGAGACTGATTCTCCAAACAAGGACGATGTATGGATGCAACCTAGAGCCCCTGCTCAGATGTAGCCCTTGGTAGCTCAGTATCCAAGTGAGTACCCTAATAAGGGGAACAGGGACTGTTTCTGACATGAACTCGATTGTGGGCTCTTTGACCTCCCTGCCTCCCAGGGAGAAGCAGCCTTGCTAGGCCACAGAGGAGGACTTTGCAGCCAGTCCTGAAGACACCTGATAAATCAGTATCAGATGTAAGGGGAAGGGGTTCTCCCTTATCAGTGGACTTGGAAAGGGGCAGGGAGGAGATGAGGGTGGGAAGGTGGGATTGGGAGGGAAAGAGGGAGTGGGATACAGCAGAGATTCAAATTTAACAAACTGTAACTAATATTAAAAAATAAAAATTAAAAAAAGAAAGCACAAAGAATCAGCAATACAAACAATGTAGAAAAACAGCAACAGAAAAAACTGTGACTAGAAAAACATAATTACGCAAAAATTCTACATCTAAGGGTACACTCTTTGTTTCTTTTCAAGTATGTAGAATTTAATCTTCTTTAATGTAGAATTAATCTTCTTTCCTATAGATCTTTCCAAAATATAAAAAAATATTACTTTTCCAGAAAACTCTGAAAATATATTAATATGTAGCATTTCTATAGAAGATCAATTTACTAAATAGAAAGTTAAGAAAACTTTTTTTGTGAACAGCACACTTTGACACTAAATGAAATGCTATTCCTGGTGTGTGGGACTTTTGGCATCATGAAGAATGTGAAATCTTTCCTCACCATATTATTGTTAGCATTATTATTACATAATAAGATAAATTGCTCCAGGTGCAAGTGTGAGGATCTAAGTTCAGATCTCCCCCCAAACATAAATGTACTATTATAATCCAATGATCACATAGCAGGAAGAACCCAAGAGAGGAGACCCTCTACAAGTTTGCTGTTCACAGTGGCAGGCTTATGTGGTGAAAACAATGAAGTCAGTTAGTGTGGTACTCTGCCTTCTGCACAGCAGTGGGTAAGGAGAGGCAGAAAGAATCTTAGTGATTTCAAGGCCAGAGTATGTTCCAGGTCAGCCAGTGCTACATGGTCAGACTCTGTCTCAGTCAATCAAATAAGTCAGTCAGTCAGTAAGTGAATAATTAACAAATGATAAAGAACCACTGTGAAATAATGTGGACAGCTAGGACTGACCCTGGATATTCTTTCTGCCTTGCACTAATAGTTATTGACACTCATAAACCTGTACATGCACAGAGAGACTCACATCTACAATAGTGTTGCACAGTTCATCAATACACAAAATGTTAACATAAATTTAAATATGGATTCACATGAATTAATCCCAGTAATTGAATGCAGAGACAAGAAATATTCCCATGAGATCAAGGGCATCCTTGTCTACATGCTGTGTTCCAGGCCACACTATTGAGAAAATATCATAGAAATGGCAACTGCAGCAATATATTATTTGAATTAACTTTGTGCTATACTTTAAGTAAGTTATTTTCTAAAACCTGAGTGATTGTATCAAGACATAATGACATTTCTTAATTGTTAAAGTAGAAGGGCCAAATTCCAGACACCAAAAGTTGTGATGTTTTGTCAGAACCCAATTTCTTATTCATGGACAGTTTAAGTTTATTTTTCTGCACATAAAAGATAAATAAAGCAATGTAATAAAAAATTATATTTCCTGAGACCATAAATAATAAAGGTTAATAATGTAGGATCTTACCTAGTCTTATCTACTTAAATTGCCCATGTTAATTCCAATCATTCATGAGAATATACTTAAAAAAGTGTTGTATAGAAACATGGGCTTTTGAGTTATAAAAGCCATTGCACTAAATATGTGGGTTTATATTCTATGTCTTTTTCCTATATGTTTTTGTATTGTTTTGTTTTAATCTGTTCAGGTATGAGTTTAAGAACTACCAGTTTGTTCTGGCCCTGGTACTTGCCATTGAGGAAATGAACAGAAACCGTATTCTTCTTCCCAACACAACTCTGGGCTTCGCTCTGTATAATGCTGCACCTTTGGAAACGAGTATCCTTTATGCTCCCTTTATTTGGCTCACACGTTGAGGGTACCTCTAGCTAATTTCAACAGTGGACTGAAGAGAATGTCATCTGCTGCACTCACAGGAACATCATGGAAAATATCTTCCCACCTTGGGAAACTGTTTCAAATTTACAAAATACCACAGGTGAGGGCTGGGGTGTTGGAACTCAGGGTCAAATGTCAGTTTTGATAGTATTGGTTGATTGAAAATGTAAAATAGGAGGTCTAGAATAAGTCATCTAACAAAGTAAAGTACAAAGGTGCTTCATGATAGATCCACATTTCCATTACTTGAAATATAAAGAAGGAGAAGTTGATGAGAACAGCTACCTTACTGAAACTTGAGAATAGTCAGTAATTTTTTTGGAAAAGTCTCCGTTTGGGTTTGCCTTTTAAAATATGACAAAACCATCTTCATACCAACTGTTTATGCTTGTTGATTCAGGACTGATAATCTGTTTGATGCCAATGTTTTTCTTCTTTTTTTTTTCAATTTTCTTTTTCTACAGCTCACTTTTGGACTTTTTGATTCTAGCTTAAATAACAGAGGTCAGTTTAATTCTATCAGATGGCCCCCAAGGACACATTTCTGTCACTTACCATAGTTTCTTTGATGCATCGTTTCAAATGGTCCTGGGTTGGTCTGATTCTCCGATGGCCACCAGAGAGAATCAGATTCTTTCAGACTTGAGAGAAGATATGGAGAGTACTGGCATCTGCATAGCCTTTTTGAAAATGATTTGTGGTTCCTGGAATTCATATTCCAGTGCATTATGGAAGGATCTGGTAATGATTCCGGAATCATCAGCAAATGTGATATTTATGGGGATGTTGTTTCTTTGCAAGGTTTAATGCGACATATTGAGCAGCAGTTAGTGACATGGAAAGTCTGGATCTTGAACTCTCAATGGGATGTTGATCACAATTATGGTAGAGTCATTTCATGGGAGTCTCATTTTTTCACACCACCATGAAGAGATGGTTGACTTTACAAATTTTATTTAAACAGTTAATCCCTACAAATATCCAGAAGACACTTATCTTCCTAAGTTTTGGTTTCTGTTCTTCAAGTGCTCATTTTCTGAGTTCGATTGTCAACTTTTAGAAAACTGCCAACCCAATGCTACTTTGGAGTTACTGCCAAGACACTATTTTGACCC
The DNA here is from genome assembly GCF_030254825.1 of Meriones unguiculatus. Taxonomy (NCBI): domain Eukaryota; kingdom Metazoa; phylum Chordata; class Mammalia; order Rodentia; family Muridae; genus Meriones; species Meriones unguiculatus. The sequence goes on along the minus strand of NW_026843646.1, from coordinate 11,538,266 downwards.
AGTTATGAATGCAGAGAGCTTCAATATATACAGTGCTATGCATGCTGTGGCCTACAGTCTCCATGAGATGAATCTTCAGCAAATACAGACATAACCACATGTTAATGGAGATGGAAAGGAATTCTTCCCCTGGCAGGTAATATCCCTTCCTGTGTTGTTTTAACATCAGCAATGTGAGGTATTTTTAGGCATTTAGGCATTTAAATTAGGTATCACAGGGTTTTTAGAATACATTGTCAACAAGCAAGGATGTATTCCTCAGAGCAGAGGTAGTAGCAGTAGATCCTTAAGGTTTAAAATGCTTCTGAGCACTACCACAGGATTATGAAGTTAAGGATCACTTTAATGTGTACTTTCCACCCCAGGGCCCTCGTCTAAGGATGGCAGCTTTGTATATATTCTGAAAGTTGGTTAGCTTTCCAAAGGAACTTGAATCAGCAGAATCCACATTACGTTGTTTATTGCTGACTTAGTTGTTCCTAGTGCAAGGTTTTATCTTGAAGAAAATGTGGTTTCCAAATTTTAATGCATTTCAGTCCAAGTATTGTTCATTTACTCAGCCACACGGATACCTCCTTTAAGGTGCTTTTTATTCTAGTTCCCACCGATGGCCTGCAAATGTCATGATTTCCTTATTTTAATTGCTGAGTAGTATTCCACCATGTAAATGTACCACAATTTCTGTATCTATTCCTCAGTTGAGGGAAATATGAGTTGTTTCCAGATTCTGGATATTAAGAATAAAACTGTTGTGAACATTGGCAAGCAAATGTCCTTGTTGTATACTTGAGCACATTTTGGATATATGCCTAGGAGGAAGTATAGCTGGATAGCTGGATCTTGAGGTAGCATTATTCCTCATTGTCTGTGAAAGCATCAGATTGATTTCCAAAGTGGTTGTAAAAGTTTACATTCAAAACACCAATGGTGGAGGGTTCCCCTTTATCCACATCCTCTCCAACATATATTGTCACTTGAGTTTTTGTTCTTACACATTCTGATGGATGTAAGGTGAAATCTCAGGGTTTTGTGATTTGCATTTCCCTGATGACCAAGGACATTGAGCATTTCTTTAAGTGTTTCTCTGCCATTCGATATTCCTGTATTGAGAATTCTCTGTTTAGCTCTGTACCCCAATTTTTATTGGAGTACTTTATTTGTTGCTGTTTAACTTGTTGAGTTCTTAATATATTCTGGATATTAGCCCACTATCAGTTATAGGGTTGGTGAAGATCATTTCCCAGTCTGTAGCCTGTCATCCTGAGTGAGGTATCCCAGAAGCAGAAAGACACACATGGTATAGACTCATTTAAAAGTAGATATTAGACAAATAATATAAGATAAATTATATGAAAATCTTTATACCTAAAGAATCTAAGAAAGAAGGAGGACTCTGGGTAAGATGACCAATCCTTATGCAGAAAGGGAAAGGTGAAATACATTAGAAGAGGGAGAAAACAGGGAACAGGACTGAAGCCTACCACAGAGGGCCTCTGAAAGACTCTAACCGGCAGGGTATCAAAGCAGATGCTGAGACTCACAGTCAAACTTGGAGCAGAGTACAGGGAATCTTATGAAAGAAGGGAGAGATAAAAAGATATGGAGTGAACAGGAGAGCTACAAGAAGAGCAACAGAACCAGAATATCTGGCCATAGGGGTTTGTTCTGAGACTGATACTCCAAAGAAGGGCCATTCAAGGAGATAACCTAGTACCCCTTCTCAGTCTTCAAGTGGTTCCCTAGTAAGGGGAACAGGGGCTGTCTCTGACATGAAGTCAGTGGCTGGCTCTTTGATCACATCCCACTGAGAAAGGACTTCCTTACAAGACCGCAGAGGAAGACAATGCAGACAGTCCTTATGAAACCTGATAGGCTAGGGTCAGATGAAAGGGAAGGAGGACCTTCCTTATCAGTGGACTAGGGAAGGCGCAGAGGACTAAAAGAGGGACATAGCAGGGGTTTGGGAGAGAATGAGGGAGGGTCCTACAGCTTGGATACAAATTGAATAAATAGTAATAAATAAAAAATAAATTTTAAAAATTATCCTTTTATAATGATTCTTTGTACTACTTTTTAAATAAAATGTTTTTAGTATCTTAGATGTACTTCAAACTATATTCCTACATCTCTTTCAGTTCCTTTATTTCCTAAAGAATGACCTACTGAAAAATCTCTTGAGAGGTCACAAAATACTGGATGGGAGAAAATGCCTAGATTCAGAGTATGACATTCTCAATTTTTGGAATTTTCCAAAGGGTCTTGGATTAAAGGTTAAAGTATGCACCATTTTCATATGCACCATTTTCTTCAGATGCTCCTCTTGGTCAACAGTTGTCTATGTGAGCAGATGATTCAATGGCCTACAAAGTTTATAAAGGTGAGTCATGACTTATCTCATTTTGATCTTTAATAAAAACAAAAGTAGTTTTCAGGATGTTATGATCTTTTGACACTTATTCAGTACCAATTATTATTCAGCAACCATTTAGGCAGTTAAACAGCCAACATAAACTGTTTTCTCATTTCCTGACTCTGATCAATGGAAAAGTTTGTTTTTAAATCTTAGTATGCCAACATATTTCTTATGAATAAGTTAAGTTTCTGTCATAGCCTGAAAACACTGATAGAAGATTTATTTAGTGACAGAGCCTTAGAAATTTTAGTGAGAAGTAAAGTGGCATTTTTTTTTTCAATGCAGTTTATTCAGGAACATTGAACAATCCTCGGACCCTGGGGAAAGCCAGCCCACAGCTTAAATAGCCTCTGGGTAGCCAACCCAGGCGTGCCACGGGGGCAATGCAGATAGGTCCACATACATGGAAGCAAGCCAGATCCTCGGCCTTAGCCAAATGTGGAGTTGTTCGTGACAGAGAGCACTCACCATCGGGAAGGTGGAAGGCAGAAACCAGCTCCATCTTTAAGGCATAGCATTCCGCAGCTCTCTACAGTTCCCCCTTTTTGTTTTAGACGCATCAGGCAAGAGTAGAGGTCTGATCTCTGATATTAGAAATATATTGGGACTTTGTACAGATGTTCATTTAGGTGTCATCCACCCAAAGAGCATCATACCCTTCCAATACCTTTTTCTCAGAGGCGGGACCTGGGGCATCAACCCGCATGCAATCAGACATGCTCTTCTCTGGGTCCAAAGCGGCTGACCCTGAGTGCAGTGCTTAGCCTCGCATCCTGAGCGTACCATTTTAGCTTTTTATGGTATCCAACCATGCTTGGGGAGAATGTCCTGCTTCAATGGCTGTAAAGGCCTGAATGATCATGGCTGCCTCACACTGTTGTGAGACTCTAATCTTGCATATATACCACAGGCAAACCAAGGGGTAAAGTGGCATTTTTATTGTCAGCCTTTAAAAAAGATAGATTAGGATGACAAGTGTGTGTGTGTGTGTGTGTGTGTGTGTGTGTTTGCTTTGCTACCTCAAATAAATAGTCAACAAAACAACTGAAGGGAGAGCAGGTTTGTTTTTGCTGACTCTGTGAGCAATCAGTCTTACCCTAGTGGGAAAATAATGTTTTAGGAGCCAGAGAATGTGATGACACTAAACTCACAGTAGCCAATTAATTATTGACCCCCATTTTGTGGTAGCTTTTTCCACATCAGGTAAATGTTTCTCTACAACTCCTCACAGAAATGCCCAAAGACTTGTTTCCATGATGAATCCAAGCCCTATAGAGTTGTCAATCAACATTCACAACTACATTGGATATTAAAGTTCCCTAGTAGCCAGTAAAATTGAGACAGTTTAAATCTGAAGTCATACTGTGACCTTCTAGAACACTACTTTAATGACAACAGCTTCATATATTGAACCAAGGTTTAAATATGTGGGTTTTGTATTGCAAAATGTTCTAAAATTAGTATCACTAATACCCATTACCTTTCATTTTATGTGTAAGCATTTCCAGATTAATATTTGATAATACTTAGAAACATGCCACTCACTCAAAAATTTCACAAAAATCCAAACATTTGCTAATAGTTTTCATTTCTCTTAGATTCCACAGTCTGTGTGCAGTGAGAGCTGTATGCCTGGATTAAGGAAGTCTGCCCAGGAAGGCAAGGCTGCTTGCTGCTTTGATTGTACTCCTTGTGCTGAAAATAAGATTTCCAATGAGACAGATAAATACAGGCTGATAGAGAACTTCCCAACTTGTCCATAGAAGTCTGAAATACCTAAGCCAAAGGAAAAGGACTAGCGAGAAGATATAGACTTTTGTTCCTTGATTAGAAATTTAAAGTTTCCCAAGAGGAAACAAAAGAGTCAGAGACACACTCATCCTCAAAGTCAGAAGTCTCATTGTCATACTAAGCTAAAATACATGCAGAAGACCAGGTGTACTCATGTAGGCCTTATGCTTGCTGTTTCGGTCTCTGTGAGTTCATATGCACCATTTTTGTAGTTGATTCAGAGGGCTTTGTTTTCCTGGTGCCTTCCATCCCCCCAACTTTTATAATCCTCCCACCTCCTGCTCTCAGTGGAATCCCTGAGCTCTGCAGGGAGGGCTTTGATGGAGACCTCCAATTTAGACACTCTTCACACAGTCTGGCTGTGGATTTCTGAATCCACTCTGAATTCTTGCCAGAGGAAACTTCTGATGATGATGATTGGATAAGGCATTCAACTATGAATGTAGTAGAATATCACTAGGATATTCTAATTAGGATATTCCTAATCATTAGGCATCATTTTATTGAGGTTTTCTTAGATCAGTTATATTTCATTTTACCCTAGGTTCTGGAATATCCAATCTCCTGCTCTTGGTTACCCAAGAAGTGTCATTCATGCTCTGCTTCTCCTTGAGTGGTCCTTAAATCAGATCAAATAATTCTTGGCTACTTCCATGACTTCTTTTTCATTTTTCATTTATTTATTTTTAATTTATTACAGTTTCTTCACTTGGTATTCCAGCTGTAGCTGTCTCCCTTGTCCCTGTCCAATCCCACCCTCTTCTCTTCTCCCCCTATGTCCCTCCCCCAGTCCACTGATAGGGGAGGTCCTCCTCCCCTTCAGTCTGACCCTAGCCTATCAGGTCTCATCAGGACTGGATGCATTGGTTTTTGTTGTTTTTTTTTTCCTGTTGCCTGGAAGGACTGCTCCCCCATCAGGAGGAGATGATGAAAGAGGCAGTCATTGAGTTCATGTCAGAGACAGTCCCTCTTCTCTGACTAGGGAAGCCACTTGGAGACTGAGCTGACATGGGCTACATCTATGCAGGGGTTCTAGTTTATCTCCTTGCATGGTCATTGGTTGCAGTATCAGTCTCAGAAAAGATCCCTGTGTGTGTGGTCAATGGAATGTTGTTTGGTTGTTATTAATCTAAGGGCTACTCTCCACTTTGAAGTGGTACTCAACAAACTTGTCTTTATAGGTCTGGATTATCTCACTCAGGATGTTTTTTTTTTCTCGTAATATCCATCTTTTTGCTAATTTCATAATGTCTTTTAAAAAAACAGCTGAGTAATAATCTAATGTGTAAGTGTACCAGATTTCTTTATCTATTTTTCTGTTGAGGGATATCTAGAATATTTCTAGTCTCTAGATATTATGGATAAAGCTACAATGAACATGGTTGAACAAGTGTTATTGTGGTTGGATGTTGCATTCTTTGGTTATATGCCCAAAAGTTATATGTCTAGATACTGTGATAGATCAATTCCCAACATTCTGAGGAACTGCGGTATTCATTTACTTAGAGCTATTTTTGTATTCACATCAACATTTAAGAGATGTTCTTACTCCACATCCTTGCCAACATGAGGTGTCCATTATGGTAGAAATAGGAATGTCAAAGTATTTTTGATTTGCATTAGATATTTTGATGCCTAAAAATATTGAACACTTCTTTAAGGTTTTTTTTTTCCAGCTATTTGTATACCTCTATTACACACTCATTGTTTAGGTCTGCACATCAATTTTATTTTTGTTTTTTTGAAATCAGGTTTTTTAAGTCCTTTATATAATCTTTACAATTAGTACTCTATCAGATGTGAAGTTTGTGTAAATAATTTCTCTTTATGTAGGAAGCTGCCTGGCTTAAATAACTGTGTCCTTTGCCTTACAGAAATTTTCAATTCCATGAGATGCCATTTATTAATTGTTCACCTTGGTGCCTTTCCTTTCAGTGTTCTAGTCAGAAAAGCTTTGCCTGTTCCAATGCATTCATGGCTATTCCAAACTTTATCTTCTATACAGTTCAGTGTATCTTCTTTTATCTTGAGATCTTTTATCCACTGATAGTTGGGTTTTGTGCAAGGTGATGAATTTGTTATTTGCATTATTATATTATTATATATTATTATATATATTATATATATTTTATAGTAATCTAGTTTTAGTACTATCATTTGATGAAGATGCTGTTTTTTTATCCTTGTAGGTAACTTTGGATATTTTTATAAAAATATCAGGTAGTAATATGTGTTTGGATTTATATTTATTTCTTTAAAAATTTTTAATTATCTTTTATTAAAATTTGTTCAATTTGTATCACAGTTGTGGTTCTCTTCCTTGTCTACCTCCAGTTCCACCTTCCCTCCCTCTTCTTGCCATATGCCCCTCATCTAATATGCTGATAAGGGAGGTCCTCTTCCCCTTTTCTTTTGACTCTACTATCAGGTCTCATCAGGACCATTGAATTGCCTTCCTCTGTGGTCTAGCATGACTGAACCCTGCAGGGGTAGGTGATCAGAGAGCCTGCCACAGAGTTCATTTCATAGAAAGTCCCTGCAATCCTTATTAGGGACTCCACTTGGATGCTGAGTCTATGGGCTACATATGAGAGTGGGTTAAATGTCCTCTACACGTCCTTGGTTAGGTTATCAGTCTCTGCAGGCCCCCTTCCAGGGCTCAGATTTTTTGGCTCTGTTGGTCTCCTTTTGGAGCTTCTTTCCCCTCCTGGTCTTTCTATTTAATCCAGGCATTTTGCCCAAAGTTTGGCTACGAGTTTCTGCCCCTGCTTTGATACCTAGATCAGTACAGACTTTCAGAGGCCTACAATTGTAGGCTCCTGTCCTGTTACCTGGTTTCTCCTGCTTCCAATGTCTATCACATTTAACCTTCTGAATGAATATTGAGCATCTTCCCTAGGGTACTCCTTCTTGTTTACTTTCTTTAGGAGTATAGATTTTAGTATGTTTATCCTATATTATATGGCTAATATCCACTTACAAGTGAGTATATACCATGTGTGTTTTTCTGCTTCTAGGTTACCTAACTCAAGATGGTCTTTTCTAGTTCCCACAATTTGTCTGCAATTTTCATGATTTCCTTGTTTTTAATTGTTGAGTAGTATTCCATTGTGTAAAGTACCACAATTTCTGTATCCATTTCTCCATTGAAGGACATCTAGGTTGTTTCAAGCTTTTTATTTTTAATAATATAGCTGCTACAAACATGGTTGAAGAAATGTCCTTGTTGTTTACTTCAGAATATATGCTCATCTAATATGCTGATAAGGGAGGTCCTCTTCCCCTTTTCTTTTGACTCTACTATCAGGTCTCATCAGGACCATTGAATTGCCTTCCTCTGTGGTCTAGCATGACTGAACCCTGCAGGGGTAGGTGATATACTTAAATTTACTTTGGATATATGCCTAGGAGTGGTATAGCTGGATCTTGCAGCAGCACTATTCCCAATTTTCTGAGAAAGCACTAAATTGATTTCCAAGGTGATTGAACAAGTTTAAATTCCCACCAGCAATGGAGAAATGTTCCCTTCTCCACATCCTTTCCAGCATGTGAGTTTTTGATCCTAGCCATTCTGATGGGTGTGAGGTGAAATCTCAGGGTTTTTTATTTGCATTTTCCTGTTGACTATGTATGTTGAGCATTTCTCTGTTTCTCTGCCATTTGATATTGCTCTATTGAGAATTCTCTGTTTAGCTCTGTACCCCATTTTTAATGGGATTAATTGGTTTGTTGGTGTTTAACTTTTTAAGTTTTTTATATATTCTGGATATTAGCCTTCTGTCAGCTGTAGGATTGGTGAAGATCTTTTCCCAGTCTGTAGTCATTTGGTTCTGATGACAGTGTCCTTTGCTTTATAGAAGCTTTTCAGTTTCATGAGGTCCCTTTTATTGATCTTAGAGTCTGTGCTGTTGGTGTTCTCTTCATGAAGTTGTCTCATGTAACAATGAGTTCAAGGCTCTTCCCCACTTTTTCTTCTAATGGGTTTAGTGTGTCTGGTTTTATGTTGAGGTCTTTGATCCACTTGGACTTTAGTTTTGTGCAGGGTAATAAAAATGGATCTATTTGCATTTTCTACATGTAGCCTTCCAATTAGGACAGTACCATTTGTTAAATATGCTATCTTTTTCCATTGTATTGTTTTGGCATCTTTGTCAAAAATCAAGTATCCATAGGTGTATGGGTTTATTCTGGGTTTTTTCTATTTTATTTCATTGATTCACCAGTCTGTTTCTATGTCAGTACCATGCAGTTTTTATTACTATTGCTCTATAGCACATGTTGAAAACAGTTTGTACCGGATTGTTTAAGCAATTCTGAATTTTTTTCCCCATATGAGACTTGTTCTTTCAAGTTCTGTAAATAATTATGTTGGTGTATTGATGGGAATTGAGTTGAATCTGTAGACTGCTTTTGGTAGGATGGCCATTTTCATGTTAATCCTACAGATCCATGAGAATGGGAGCTCTTTGCATCTTCTGATATCTTCAATTTATTTTTTTATTTTTTATTCATTACAACTTATTCACTTTGAATTCCAGCTGTTAGCCCCTTCCCTCATCTATTGCTAATACTGCCCTCCCTCTCTCTTCTCCTCCCATGTCCCCCCTTGCATCTGACCCTAGTCTATCAGGTCTCATCAGGACTGTCTGCATTGTCTTCCTCTGTGGCCTGGTTAGACTGTCCCTGCCTTCAGGGGGAGTTGGTGATCAAAGAACCAGCCACTGAGTTCATGTCAGAGACAGCCCCAGTTCCCATTACTAGGGAAACCACTTGAAGACCGAGCTGCCATGGTCTACATCTGTGCAGAGGTTCTAGGTTAACACCATTCATGGTCCTTGGTTGTAGTATCAGTCTCAGAGAAGATCCCTGTGCCCAGATTTTCTGGCTTTGCTACTCTCCTTGTAGAGCTCCTGTCTCCTCTACATCTTTTGCTCTCCCCCTTCTTTAGAATCCCTGCACTCTGTCCAGAGTTTGGCTATGAGCCTCAGCATCTGCTTTAATACCCTGCTGGATAGTCTTCTTCAATTTCTTTCTTCAGAGTTTTGTACTTTTTAATATAGGTATTTCATTTGCTTGATTAGTCACACCAAGACACTTTATGTTATTTGTGGCTATTGTGAAGGGTGTTGTTTCCCTAATTTCTTTCTCAGCCCATTTGATTGTTGAATATAGGAGGGCTTCAGATTTTTTTGAGTTAATTTTGTATACAGCCACTTTGCTAAAGGTGTTTATTGGCTGAAGGAGCTCTCTGATAGAATTTTTGTGACTTCTTCCTTTCCAGTGTCTATTCCCTTTATCTCCTTTAGTTGTCTGAATGCTCTAGCTAGGATTTCGAGTACTATTTTGAAGAGATATGGAATAGGGGGCAGCCTTGCCTTGTCCTGATTTCATTAGGATTGATTTAAGTTTCTCTCTCTTTAGTTTTTTGTTGGTTCTAGGATTGCTGTATATTTCCTTTACTATGTTTAGTAAGTGCCTGTATAACTGATCTTTCTAAAAGTCTAAACATGAATGAATGTTGGGTTTTGTGAAATGCTTTTTTGGCATCTCAGAAGATGATCATGTTTTTGTTTTGTTTTGTTTTGTTTTCTCCTTCTGTTTGCTTATGTGCTGGATTACATTAATGGATTTCAGTATATTGAACCACCTCTGCACACCTGGAATGAAGCCTACTTGGTCATCATTGATGATATCTTCTATGTGGTTTAGGATTTGGTTTGCGAGTATTTTATTGAGACTTTTTTTTTCTTTTATTGTGTCATGTTCATAAGAAGAGATGGGTCTGAAATTCTACTTTTTGTTGGATCTTTGTGTAGTTTAGGTATCAATGTGACTGTGTCCTCATAGAATGAGTTTGTTAATGTTACTTCTCTTCTTATCTTCTGGAATAGTTTGAAGAGTATTGGCTTTGGGTCTTCTTTGAAGGTCTGGTAGAATTCTTCCATTTCTTTGGGCCATGTAGGACTGTTTAATCTATTTACCTGATCTTGGTTTAACTTTCCTAAATGGAATCTATCAGGAAAATTGTCCGTTTCATTTATATTTTCAAAATTTGTGACATAGGCGTTTGAAGTAAGACCTAATGATTCTCTAAATTTCCTCAGTGTCTGTCATTATAACCCACTTTTCATTTCTGATTTTGCTGACTTGGATAGTTTTTCTCTGCCATATACTTAGTTTGGCTAAGGGTTTGTCTATCTTGTTGATTTTTTTCAAAGAACCAGCTCTTGCTTGATTCTTTGAATTGTTTACTTGTTTCTAATGTATTGATTTCACCCTGAATTTGATTATTTCCAACCCTTTACTCCTCTTGGGTGTGTCTGCTTATTATTTTCTAGAGCTTTCAAGTGCCATTAAGTTCCTTCTATGAGATATCTCCAACTTCTGTCTGAAGGCACTTAGTGCTGTGAATTTTTCTTTGATCGCTACTTTCATTGTGTCCCATAAATTTGGGTAAGTTGTGCCTTCATTTTCATTGAGTTACATTGAGTTTCTTTGTTTTATTTCTTCCATGACTAAACTGTCATTAGGTAGAGAGTTGTTTAGTTTCCATGCATGTGTAGGCTTTTTGTTATTTCTGTTGTTGTTGTTGTGGTCTAGTTTTAGGCCATGGTGTTCTGATAGGATTATTTCGATCTTCTTGTATCTGTTAAGGCTTGCTTTGTGTTTGACTATGGAGAATGGTCAACTTTGGAAAAGGTTGTGTGGGGTGCTGAGAAGAAGGTAGACTCTTTTGAGTTTGGGTGAAAATTTCTGTAGGCCCATTTTATTTGGGACCTCTGTAAGTGTCATTATTTCCCTATTTAGCTTCTGTCTTGATGATCTGTCCCATGGAGAGAGTAGAGTATTGAAGTCTGCCACTATCAAGGTGTTGGGATGGTTATGTAATTTGAGCTTTAGTACTGTTTCATTTACAAATACCAATGCTCTTGTATTTGGGGCATAGATGTTCAGGATTGTGTTGTCCTCATGGTGGAATTTCCCCTTTGATGAGTATGAAGTTTCCATCCTCATTTTTTTTATTAATTTTGTTTGAAAGTTTATTTTATTATATATTAGAATAGCTACCCCAGCTTTTTTTTCTGGGTCTGTTTGCTTTAAAAATATTTTTCCAGCCCTTTATTCTGAGGTAGTTTCTCTCATTCTTGCAGTGGTGTGTTTCTCGGATGCAGCAGAATGTTGGATCCTGTTTCTGCAACCATTCTGTTAGTCTGTGTCTTTTTATGGGCGAGTTGAGTCCATTGATGTTGATAGATAAACCAATAAATGCTAGTTCCTTTATTGTGGAGTTGGTGGTGATAGTGTGTTTGTGTGCTTGTTTTCTTTTGACTTTGTTGTTGTTGTTGTGAGGTTATCTATGTTCTTTATTTTCTTGGGTGTAGTTGTTTTCGCTAGATTGAAGTTTTCATTCTAGTATCTTCTGTAGGGCTGGGTTGCTATGAAGATGTTGTTTAAGTTTAATTTTGTCATGGAATATTTTGTTTTCTTTATCTTTGGTGATTGAAATTTTTGCTGGGTATAGTAGTCTGGTTTGGCATCTGTGTTCTCTTAGAGTCTGCACGACATCTTCCTAGGCCCTTCTGGCTATCATGCTTTCTGTTGAGAAATCTGGTGTGATTCTGCTAAATCAACCTTTACATTTTACTTGTCCTTTTTTCCCTTGCTGCTTTTAATATTTTTCTTTGTTCTGTAGATTTAGTGTTTTGACCTTGGAGCCTGGGATTTTTTTTTTTTTTTTGGTCTATTCATATTATTTTTAGATTTTTTTTCTTTTCATGATGTCCTTGATTTCTTGGATGTTTTGTGTTGGGAACTTTTCTGATTTTACTTTTTCTTTGAAAGAAGTTTCAATTTCTGCAATTGTATCTTCAGTGCCTGAGATTCTTTCTTCCATCTATTGTATTCTGTTGGTGATGCTTACCTTTTTTGGCTCCTGGTCTTTTCTCTAAGTTCTCCAGCTCCTGAGTTTTCATTGTTTGTATTTTTTCATTGATTCTAATTCTAATTGATTCTAATTCATGTCTTGCACCATTTCCTTCATCTGTTTGAATGTGAATTCCTATCTTTCTATGATGGCATCCATTTTTAAATTTGTTTCCCCTTTATGTGTCTATATTTGGGTTGCTATTTTTTGTTGGTATTTCTTTGAGAGCTTTGTTTCTTTCCTCTTTATGTGCCTCTATTTTTGTGTAGCTGTTTAAGAGTTTTGTTCATTTCTTATTCACGTGCCTCTAATAATTCAATAAGCATAGCTTTACAATAATTTTCCTGTGATTCCAATGAATTAAAATACCTATGTTTTTTGGAGGTTGCTGGTGAATCCGTGATGTCCTAATTTATGTTGGATGTGTTCTTAAGCCTGCCTCTAGCCATTTGATGATCAGTAGCCTTTTCTGTTTGTTCCTTAGAGCCCATACTGCAGACTGTGTCTGTCTTTCTGTGGAGTCCAGGGAATTCTTCAGGAAGATTAGAGAGGTCCACTGGTTTGAGAGTGGGTGTTGGTGTTTCAAATGCTGCTAATCGAGGAAGGTTGCAGGTGCAAATGTGCAAGTGCAGGAGTGTGGGTGTAGGTGTGTCTGCCTGGAGAAGTGAAGTATAAGGACAAAGCTTAAGTACAGGTGAGGGTTCTGGCATATTTTGCAGGCTCAGTGTGCATGTCCAGGTGCCATGAATGGCTCAGTGGCCCACAGGCCTGTCCAAGCATTGTGCTTCAATCCCTCAGATCTGCCTAAGCTGCACTGTCTTGGTTCTAGGAAATGTTTGTCTGGACTCCACTGGGAAACCCAGAGAACAGGGGCTTCAGTGTTGAGGTTGTTGTCCCAGACATCCCTATGTTGCCCATAATGGGGGTGTGTGTCAGAGGTATCTGATGTCTGGCTGCGAGTGCAGAAAGACCCATTTTCCAGGCTCTGTATGCACTCTCTTGCAGAAGCACTCACTGGCAGGCTGTGTGGAAAGTGCTGAGGACCTGCGAACTCACTCACAGGCATGTGTGGGAGCACTAGGGCCCATGCACACTCACTTGCAGGTGGGTGTGCAAAGCATAAAGGGCCCATGAACTCACTTTCAGGCTTGTGTGGGAAGCACAGAAGTCCTGAGCACACTCACTCACAGGTGTATGTGATAAGCACAGAGAGCCCACAGATTTCTACTTTCAGATTTGGGTCCCTGTTTGGCTTTTAGAGTAAGGAGGTGCCCCATACCTGGGGTTATGCACTCCCCACCTCTGTTGCACCACCAGGGCAAGCTGAGCAAGTGAAGGTGCAGCTGGGAGTGCAGGGTTCCATAGTTGGCCACTTTTCAGACCCGGAGACATCCACGAAGAGGATGGATCCAGGGTGTCCCAGCACATGGGTCTAGCCCTGGAAACCTCAAAGTCAATGCTCTGGCTTCAGCTAACCATCCACTCACAAGTTTTCAAGTTTTTGGTGTTCTGCCCTTCAGAAATGGTGTGCACTGGTTGCCACCATCTTGGAACTCTCAGATAGATAGATAGATAGATAGATAGATAGATAGATAGAGATCTATTCAATTACCAATATGTCTGTCAATATTTCTGTTTTTATGCCAACACCATTCATACTATATCTCTTAGTACAAATTCCAGTCAGAGGTAATGATATCTCCTATAGTTATTGTATTGTTCAAGACTGTTTTGAGTATTTTGGCTTTGTAATTTTCACGTATGAAGTCAAGATTTATCCTTGCATAATCTGTAAATAATTGTGTTGGAAATTTTAAGGGGAGCGCATTGAATCGGTAGATTGATTTTGGTATGGTGGTCATTTTTACTTTGTTATCCTATTGATTCATAACCATGGAAGAATTTTCCATTTTCTCATAGCTGCTTCAAATTTTTTTTCTTCAAAGACTTGAAGTTTTACCACATAATTATTTCCCTTGCTTATAGTTACACTAGGAAATTTAATATTATTTGAGGCTATTGTGAAATATCATGGAATTTTATTTGTGTTAATATGTAATATTACCCATCTCTTTTGATTAGATTTGCTGTGTAGTCTATTCTTTAGATATTGAAATGTCTACACAAGCTTCTCTCTTTTAATTTTTAAGTTATTTATTTATTATTTATTACAATTTATTCATTTTGTATCCCTGATATAGCTTCTACCTTGTCTCCTCTGAGTCACACCTGTCTTCCCACTTCTACCCATTTACCTCTCCCATTCCCCTAATACACTGACAGGGAAGAACCTCCTCCCCTTCTATCTGACCTTAGTCTATCAGGTATCACCAGGGCTGGCTGCATCATCTTCCTCTGTGGCCTGGCAAGACTGCATCCCCTAGAAGGAGGTGATTAAAGAGATGGCCACTGACTTCAAGTCAGAGACAGCCCTGTACTTGGAAATCACTTTGAAGCTGAGCACCTACGGACTTCATCTGAGCAAGGTGTCTAAGAAATCTCCATTCAAGGCCAATGGTTGGAGTTTCAGTCTCTGCATGTCCACTATGGGCCCAGGTGTTTTTGGCTCTGTTGGTCTCCTTGTGTAGCTCCTGTCTCCACATCTTTGTAACTCCCCCTTCATAAGTTTCCGTGCACTCTGCCCAAAGTTTGGATATGAGTCTCAGCATCTCCTCTGACAACCTGATGGGTAAAGTCTTTAAGAGGGCCTCCCTGGCAGGCTTCTGTCCTGTTCCCTGTCTTCTTTTACTTCAGTCTTGTTTGCCCTTCTGAATGAGGTGTCAATCTCTTCCCTAGGGTCTTCCTTGTTTAGCATTTTAGGGCTAGAGATTTTACTATGTTTATTCTATATAATGTGAAGAATATCCACTTATAAATGAGCATATACCTTATTTGTCTTTTTGTTCTGTGTTACCTCACTCAGGATGATATTATCTAGTTCCCAGCATTTGCCTGCAAATTTCATGATTTCCTTGTTTATAATTGCTGAGTAGTATTCCATTGCATAAATGTACCACACTTTCTGTACCCGTTCCTCTGTTGTGGGAAATCTGGGTTGTTTCCAGATTCTGGCTATTACTAACAAAGCTGCTATGAATATATTTTGAGCAAATGTCCTTGTTTTATGGTTAAGCATCATTCGAATATATGCCCAGGAATGGTATAGGTGGATCATGAAGTAACACTCTTCTTATTTTCTCAGAAATGCCAGATTGATTTCCAAAGCAGTTGTACAAGGTTACATTCCCACCAGCAATGGAGGAGGGTTCATTCTCTTCCACAACCTCTCCAGCATGTGTCATCCATTGAGGTTTTGAGTTTAGCCATTCTGATGGGAGTGAGGTGTTAAAACTCTAGCCTTTTCTTACACACTGCACTTGTCTAACTCAGTTACCTTCCAAAACATGTATGTTGATAGCCAGGTCAAAGCAGTTTCTTAAAAATAAAATGGCCTTGTGTAGACAAACAGTCCAGGAAGTGCAGAGGGGCATATAGCCCCCAAAACTGCATTTAACTTCCCAGTTTTCCAAGAAAATCCTATATACAACCAGAAAGTCCTCATGCCTATTTGCAGGAACCCAATAGGTCAAACATTCCAGATAGTTTCCACAGACAAACGAACTACCGACTCTTCAAAATATAGTCTGGGAATGCCCTGCATGATATCCAGTATTGTTTTGTCAATCCAAAACTAAAAGGAAGTACCAGTTCAGTGATTTTGACACCCAGTTTTACCTTATTTCTTCACTCTTTGTCTATGGGCTAAGCCAACAAAGCTCCATTTGGTAAACCTCAGACTGGTTATATTTGCATGTCTCTCAGTCCTATTGTGACTTCAATATACATTGAACAATGGCTATTTATAGCCTAAATTTGAAACTTTCAATTTTAAAGTCTAAATTGATTTAGAATAGTTCATAAGATGGAAAAATTTCTGAAATGTATTCAGTATATCCCAGGTATGCTCCACCCTACTAATGCTTATTACTCTTCTCATCCTTAACTGTCCCTTTACCAGTTGCACGAATTTTTTTTTCATTTTTCTGTGACATATTTGGTTTAATCTTCATGACCTTTGGATTCAGAATGTGCCTTGGAGCCAGATACAGTCATCACTTGTTACACATTTACCTCTCCTTTTTAAAAGTATCTTTACAAGCAATACTTTAACAGGGAAGGGAACAGTAATTCTCTCATTCTTCATCTCATCCTTATGAAGAATCAACCAGCGACATTATCCGTAATTATTGAGAGTTCTTTAGTGCAATACATATGATGCCTAGACACAATTAGCAACCATCATCTTGTGTACATTTTGCATTTATTTCCATTATATTTCTTGAATGTTGGAATAGATGGTTTAAAAGTCATTCTTTATGGATGGGCATTAATGCATCACTCATTCTCAGGATCTTTCACAGTCATATTTCTTGGCCTTCTTCATAGATCACAGCAAAGAGAGGCTTCTTAGAGTAAGAATGAGAGTATTACTTTTCCATGTGCATAAACAAGAACATTTAGAAGTTTGTTTGACAATAAGTACATTAAACTAATTGGCTGCATCAAGTTCCTCCTCTTATGATATGGTCTCCCACCTCCTGAAATTGTGTGTGGTCTATAGGACCAGGTATGTAATACTTTTTTGATAAATGTCCTTCCCTGTATTTCAGATATATGGTAAGTGCATAAATATATTCAATATGCACAGAGTAGGAACACGTCAGTCATGAATGCAATATCCTGTCTTTGTGACTATATTTTGAAATACAGTAAAATATGAGTGAACACATACATGGTCAAAATTAAAATTTCAAACTAACAATGATTCAATATTGCAGAATATGAAAAACTTATTTTTTAAAAAAAGATGTTATCCACATATATATATTAGTTAATGAAACATATAAATAAAAGCTTAAAGCATACATTGTACAATAGAAAAGCAACAAAAAACACTCATAACAGAAGCAAAGGAATAAGCTCTGAGTGTGAAATTATCTTGAGAAAAAATTACTATTCAAGATCACTAAAGAAAACATATATCAAAATACAGATTTGATTTTTCTGACAATAAACTTGATAATGTTTAGTTCAAAATGTAAAACAGAAAATTATTTGATGAAGTGATAATTTTTAGAAATACAGAAAGGTTTAATATAATAAAAATATTTCATTGCAAACCAAGGAGTATATGTTATTAATTCAAGATAAATGACACAAATGTTAGAAGCAGAGTATTTCAAACTTCTTTTTTGAATATATAGAAATACTTCAAAAATTTTCTTCTTTTATGTTAAACATAAGGCTATAGTTAAATGTAAAAACATATATTAGTGAAGGTTTTAAGCTTCAAGGATATAATGGTATTTATTATTTCAAAATCATACATAATATGAACCAAATTGGGTGTATCCAGGGGATTTGGGGAAAATAATTTAATATGGGTCCTGAATCTTAGAACAGTATATAAGAAATTAATTTCAAAGCCTATTGTCCATACTGTACAAAGTATACACCTAGAAATTAGCAATTTCTTCATAAAGTGAAGTATGAATAAAATTAGCATTGTACAATATTATTCTGTCATCTTATGACTTATAAAATAGATGCTGGCTTGCTTCCATGTATGTGGACCTATCTGCATTGCCCCCGTGGCACGCCTGGGTTGGCTACACAGAGGCTATTTAAGCTGTGGGCTGGCTTTCCCCGGGGTCCGAGGATTGTTCAATGTTCCTGAATAAACTGCATTGAAAAAAAAATAGATGCATGAAGCCATAAATTCAAGCCAAACATACAAAAACAGCAAAGATCATTGGGATTCTTTGATTTTTGTCACCATAGACAAAAATGGCTTCATAGATTTGAGATGATTCACAGGCAACCTGGTATTTCTTTCTGAAACAATAAACAATAAAGGAGGTGAATCAGGAAACATTTTGATGAGCTGAGGCTGAGTAACAACTTAGGGGAAAAGGGAACACCTGAGGATTGATTCACAGTCACCTTTATTTCTGAACAGATATCGACCAGTGTGTGATGTGTCCAGAAAGTCACTATGCAAACTCAGAGAAGAGTTACTGCCTCCAGAAATCTGTGACCTTTTTGTCCTAAGACTTCTTGGGTATGGCTTTCACCACTGCAGCACTGTGCTTCTCTGCACTCACAACTGTGGTTCTTGTAGTCTTTGTGAAGCACAGAGACACATGCATTTTCAAGGCCAATATTCAGGCTCTCAGTTATATCCTGCTATTGACACTCATCATCTACTTCCTCAGTTCCTTGCTCTTCATTAGCCCACACAACACAGCCACCTGCATCTTGCAGCAGACAGCATTTGGAATTCTGCTCACTGTGGCTCTCTCCACAGTACTGGCCAAAGCTATCACAGTTGTTATTGTATTCAAGGTCACTGTTCCAGCTAGATTGGTGAGGTGGTTAATGGTATCAAGGACCCCTAACTTCATCATTCCCATCTGCACACTGATCCAACTTGTTCTCTGTGGAATCTGGCTGGTTACCTCTACACCATTCATTGATCATGATGCTCATGCTGAACATGGCCACATCATCATTGTGTGCAACAAAGGATCAGCAGTTGCCTTTCACTGTGTCCTGGGATACCTCTTCTCCTTGGCACTTGGGAGCTATGCCATGGCCTTCTTGTCTAGAAATTTGCCTGACACATTCAGTGAAGCCAAGTTCCTGTCATTCAGCATGCAGGTATTCTTCTGTGTGTGGGTCACCTTCCTCCCTGTCTACCACAGCACAAAGGAGAAGATTATGGTGGCTATGGAAGTCTTTTCTGTGTTGGCTTCCAGTGCAGCACTCCTTGGTTTGATCTTTGTCTCCAAGTGCTACATAATTTTGTTAAGACCAGATAAGAACTCCCATCTTGATATCAGGCACAAAACCCATTCAAAAAGGAATTTTAACTTAAAATTTAGTTAAAATGAAAATTAATCTGTTAGTAAATTATAAACAAAAAATAAAACCAGTGCTACACTATTATAAATCTTTAATTATGTATAATACCATGTGAATATTTAATTAATTGTACTAAAATCTCTTGAAATGGAACCATTATTTTAATCTTATGTTTGAGATTTATGTTTTACACTTTTTCACTAATAAAATTTCTTTATGTTTCTTTCTTTTAGCTGAATCCCCATAATTAGAACAGTGTGGCATAAACTCATGGATAGATGATTTCCTTTGGCTACAAAGTGCTAGTTTTGAAGTTGTGTCACCGTGTGTCAGCCATGATGTATTTGTTTTATCCTTCTCTCGTTAAAAACAAACCATTAAATTTTGTGTAATTATTTCATTTTTGAACTCCAGAAGATTCTGTTTTTTCACAGGTTATTTTCAATGAAATTCAGAAGAAATTTTATAGTTTAGCATGACTGTATAAGATCCTATTTTCTCATATTAGGGAAAATAAAAGCTCTTACTATGGGGAACTACACCGGATGCCTGATTTGTAACTAGTAGTTGTTTAGATACACAGAGATCAGAAAAGAGATATGACTGACTGATCAGGTGGTTCATATTGTGTTATGAGAACAAGGCATTGGAGTAGAGGCAAGCAGAGCAGTAGGAACTATGGAAGATGGAATTATTAACACTCTACAGCAGAATAATATGGAGGGTATATTCTTCATTGTAAAAAATTAAACGTCTTTCTTAGAGGAGTAGAAGTTGTGGATAATGGGCAATGGAAATGGGAATATCATTTTAAATGACCTCTTTGAATATGATCATAGAAACCACATTTGGATATTCAAAATATCTGAAGAAAACTCATGTCTCTAAAAACAGGGGTGTTAGAGTCTCTTATGTTGGTAACATCCTTGATGCCGAAAATATGAATGAACAGTAGCTGAAGCATTTGGACATGTGAAATCCCTTACAGGTTTTCTGTTTGAAGCTTTGTTATCTTTGTGGTATGATTTAGAGGTAAGTTTTCAGAGGTTTGTTAGATAGTTTTAACTTCAAGAATCTGAGGCAATTTAGTAAGTGAGACTACAGAAAGTGACTAGTCTTCCCTCAGCAGAAGTGGTTGTTTGTTTTTAATAACAGAGATAAGACATTTTTCAGTGGGAAAAGGGGTATTTTTGAACAGGGATGGATTCACATAGAGTTTATGTAGGGGTTTTTTTTGGTACAGATGCAGATTTAAATATAGATTCAGATGCCTTCATGCTAGTCTCTACCTCCTCAGACATTTCTGTCTTCCTGGGACATGTTATCTATTATATATTTGGAAATTGTCTTGTCCTGACTACCATAATGCATGTTGGAATGGATGACTGATTTAGGCAAGGGCAGTGAATGTGAAGAGGCTGGGGTTTCAATGTAGAATCAGATTTCAGCCAACCTTTGTAGAAGGTACTTGGCTTGATGTACTTATGTGCCAATCCAGGGTTACCTGAATTAGGTCAGAGGGAACATTGTCTATCTAGCAAAGGTTAGTGCAGTCAAAGTAAGATTGATGATTGACAAATTTATTGCATGAAATCAGATTTTTACATATTTATCAGAAACAGAATGTAATTGCAGCTCCCCTGAAGAATACAGTCATAGTTGCTGACATTTGCAAACTATACAGGGCACACAGGATTAGTATATAAGACTAAAAGTTCTTTCAAGCTTCAATATGCTTTTCTGACTTCTAGGAGATGCACAGATACACAGGTGTCCTGAATGCTTCAAAGCCTGAGGGAGTGCTTCAGGTCTTGGGAACTGAAATGGACAGTGTCTTAGGAGCTCCTGACTATAAACTGAAAATCCCATGGCACATGCTTCTCAAGGCATCTAGATCAGACCAACTCCATGATTCCCCAGAGTTATCTCTTTTTTTATTTTTTAATTTCAAAGTATGGAATTCAAACTTCAAAGCAAGCATGGAGTAGCCAATCAACCTCAAGGCTATAATGTTGTCCAGCATAATCAACAAAAAAAAATTTCCAGAGACATTGCTGTGCACCACATTTTAGAAGTCCAACTAGAATCAGAAAAAATAATGAACAAAAGTTTTTGCTAGTTTTTGCCCAGCAATAAAGGAGGGTGATTCATCTAAATTTCAGTGTTGAATAGCTAATATTTTATCACCCAAGCATGAACATCAATGTTGTCGTGTGACCATCTCTGCCAACGAAACCATATGATCATCAGTAACTTATTCAAAAGAGACAATATAGCAAAAAACAGCAATTTATCAGTCACACCCTTCAGCCTTAGATTTCACCAACTATCTTCCTTCAGTCACTAGTTTCTACATCTGAGAAGTTGGTAGAAAGACTGTTTTTCAGGGCTCCATGACTCCATTACCCCATTCATGAGCATATTTTAATTTCCACAAACTGGGGACAAAATTAACATCTCCACACATATGATTTGGCAGTAATCCTCTGGGAGTTTACATCACAAGAAGGTAGAAGTTTTATATTAACTCTTACACATAAAGGACATTTGTTCACAATCAAGGGAGCCTGCACTTTAGTTAGTGAAAAGTGATATTTCAATCCTGAAACATTCTGATGAAATTATTCCTGGGATTCTTGTGCTTCCTGTGGTTTGTTACTTCCTAGGAAAACAGGCAGTGTCAAAAGGGAATATTCCTTTGCATTTCTCACTGATGAAAGTCCTGAAAGATTAGAATGTGATCTTATATGACAATAAAAAAAACTGGACATTCCTGTGTTCTTAATTTCTGTTGAATCAATTTTACTAAATCATGAGTGGAGGTGCCCGGTGAAGAAATCCACCCTTATTCTAGATGCTGCACTGCCATCACTGGTACTGTGTGTCAGAATATAAGTTGGGAGGTTGAAGGTAATATTTTAAGGCAATGCAATCATGTGTAATTCCATTTGTTGTACAGAAGCACTTATATGAAAAAAAAATCAGTGAATCATCTTTGGTGACATCTACAAATACTACTTTGTGTGGAGAGTATCCTCTGAAGCCTGATGTGTTTTTAAAATACAGCCACTGTCATGACTGATTTTTCTTCCTGTTGTTTGACTGCCCATATTACATTACTGTTTCCCCCAAGAGGGCTACAGTAAGAAATATATTCAGCCTTGAGTATATAAAGGCCCTATATTAGTACAGAGACAATATAATCATTAATACCTTCTTTATTTCCAAAGGGACACATGGCTGACTGTCTTAATTAAAATTCTAATACATCAGTTGCTTGAAAATAATTACTGC
The DNA here is from genome assembly GCF_030254825.1 of Meriones unguiculatus. Classification (NCBI taxonomy): domain Eukaryota; kingdom Metazoa; phylum Chordata; class Mammalia; order Rodentia; family Muridae; genus Meriones; species Meriones unguiculatus. The sequence goes on along the minus strand of NW_026843646.1, from coordinate 11,515,920 downwards.
TCTCTGTCCATCAACCATTAGGTGACTGAGAGCCTACAAAAGATGAGAAAAAAAGACTCTTGATTTGGCTCATCAGACCCCTGTCTAATTTTAGAACGCTCTGTCTTTCTTTCAGAATCTATTAACTTACAACATGCATGCAGTGCCAAAGCATTTATTTGCCCATAAGCCTCTGGATATGTAATGTGTCATTACATGTATCATTACTATACAAGCCTTCTCCTGGTAACATCTCCAAAGTTATAGTTACATTGTTTCGGTGATTTCTGTCAGTGTAGTCTTCACATGTTTCTTTTTTTTCTTTTTTTTGCATCCCCCCATAAGCCCCACCCTCCTCCCCTCCCAAACTCACCCTCCCGCCTCCCTCTGCATGCATGCCACTCCCCAAGTCCACTGATAGGGGAGGTTCTCCTCTCCTTTCTGATCTTAGTCCATCAGTTCACATCAAAAGTGGCTGCATTGTCCTCTACTATGGCCTGGTAAGGCTGCTCCCCTGCAGGGGGAGGTGATCAAAGAGCAGGCCAATCAGATTATGTCAGAGGCAGTCCCTCTTCACATTACTATGTAACCCAATTGGACTCTGAACTGCCCTGGGCTACATCTGTGCAGGGGTTCTGGGTTATCTCCAAGAATAGACCTTGGTTGGAGTATGAGTCTCTGGGAAGTTCCCTGTGTTCAAATTTTCTGGTTCTGTTGCTCTCCTTGTGGAGACCCTGTCCTCTCTAGCTCTTACTATTTCCCAGTTCTTACATAAAATTCCATTCACTCTGCCCAACAGTTGCCCATCAGGCTCAGCATCTGCTTTGATAGTCTGTAGGGCAGAGGGTTTCAGAGGCCCTCTGTGGTAGGTTCCTAGGTTGTTTCCTGTTTTCTTCTTCTTCTGATGTCCATCCTCTTTGCCTTTCCGGATGGGGATTGGACATTTTAGTTAGGGTCCTCTCTCTTGCTTAGTTTCTTTAGATTCACAGGTTATAGTGGGTTTGTCCTACGTTGTATGTCTATATGAGTGAGTATATACCATGTGTGTCTTTTTGCTTCTGGGACAACTCACTCAGGATGATCCTTTCCAGATCCCACCATTTACCTGCAAATTTCATGATTTCCTTATTTTTCATTGCTGAGTAATATTCCATTGTGTAGATGTACCACAATTTCTGCATCCATTCTTCAGTTGAGGGGCATCTGGGTTGTTTCCAGCTTCTGGCTATTACAAATAAAGCTGCTACAAACATGGTTGAGCAAATGTCCTTTTTGTGTACTTGAGCCTCTTTTGGATATATGCCTAGGAGTGGTATGGCTGGATCACGGGGAAGCACTATTCCTAGTTGTCTGAGAAAGCGCCAGATTGATTTCCAGAGTGGTTGTACAAGTTTACATTCCCACCAGCAGTGGAGAAGGGTTTCCCTTTCTCCACAACCTCTCCAGCATGTGTTGTCACTTGAGTTTTTGATCTTGGCCATTCTCATGGGTGTAAGGTGAAATCTCAGGGTTGTTTTGATTTGCATTTCCCTAATGGCTAGTGAGGTTGAGCATTTCTTTAAGTGCTTCTCTGCCATTCAGTATTCCTCTATAGAGAATTCTCTGTTTAGCTCTGTTCCCCATTTTTTAAGTGGATTACTTGGTTTGCTGCTTTTCAGCTTCTTTAGTTCTTTATATATACTGGATATGAGTCCTCTGTCAGATAAAGGGTTGGTGAAGATTCTTTCCCAATCTGTAGGCAGTCACTTTGTTTTGGTGATGGTCTCCTTTGCTTTGCAGAAGCTTTTCAGTTTCATGAGGTCCCATTTATTGATTGTTGCTCTTAGAGCCTGTGCTGTTGGTGTTCTGTTCAGGAAGTTTTCTCCTGTACCAATGAGTTCTAGGGTATTCCCCACTTTTTTTTTCAAGCTGATTTAATGTGTCAGGTTTTATGTTGAGGTCTTTGATCCACTTGGACTTCAGTTTTGTGCAGGGTGATAAGTATGGATCTATTTTGATTTTTCTACATGTAGACATCCAGTTGGACCAGCACCATTTGTTGAAGATGCTATCCTTTTTCCATTGTATGGTTTTGGCGCCTTTGTCAAAGATCAGGTGTCCATAAGTGTGTGGGTTTATTTCTGGGGCCTCTGTTCGGTTCCATTGATCCACTATTTTGTTATTATGCCAGTACCATGCAGTTTTTAAAACTGTTGCTCTATAGTACAACTTAAGATCAGGGATGGAGATACCTCCAGAAGATCTTTTATTGTAGAGGATTGTTTTAGCAATTCTGGGTTTCTTGTTATTCCAGATGAAGTTGAGAATTTTTCTTTCCTGGTCTGTAAAGAATTGTGTTGGTAATTTGATGGGAATTGCATTGAATCTGTAGATTGCTTTTGGTAAAATGGCCATTTTTACTATGTTAATCCTACCAAGCCATGAACATGGGAGATCTTTCCATCTTCTCTTATCTTCTTCTAATTCTTTCTTCAGAGACTTGAAATATTTTTCATACAAGTCTTTGACTTCCTTGGTTAGGGTTACTCCGAGGTACCTTATGTCATTTGTGGCTATTGTGAAGGGTGTTGTTTCCTTAATTTCTTTCTCAGCCCTTTTGTCTTTTGTATATAGGAGGGCTACTGATTTTTTTGAGTTAATTTTGTATCCGGCCACTTTGCTGAAGGTGTTTATCAGCTGTAGGAGTTCCCTGGTAGAGTTTTTGGGGTCACTCACGTATACTATCATATCATCTGCAAATAGTGATAATTTGACTTCTTCCTTTTCAATTTGTATCCCCTTGATCTCCTTCAACTGTCTTATTGCTCTAGCAAGGACTTCCAGCACTATGTTGAAGAGATATGGAGAGAGTGGGCAACCTTGTCTTGTCCCTGATTTCAGTGGGATTGCTTTAAGTTTCTCTCCATTCAGTTTGATGTTGGCTATAGGTTTGCTGTATATCACCTTTACTATGTTTAGATATGTGCCTTGTATCCCTGATCTCTCCAATACTTTAAACATGAATGGATGTTGAATTTTGTCAAATGCTTTTTCAGCATCTAGGGAGATTATCATGTGGTTTTTTTCTTTCAGTTTGTTAATATGGTGGATCACATTCATGGATTTCCATATATTGAACCACCCCTGCATACCTGGGATGAAGCCTACTTGGTCATGGTGGATGATATCTTTGATGTGTTCTTGTATTCGGTTTGCGAGTATTTTGTTGAGTATTTTTGCATCAATGTTCATAAGGGAGATTGGCCTGAAGTTCTCTTTTTTGGTTGGGTCTTTGTGAGGTTTAGGTACCAAGGTGACTGTGGCTTCATAGAATGAGTTTGGTAATGTTGCTTCTGTTTCGATTTTGTGGAATAGTTTGAAGAGAACTGAGTTAGCTCTTTTTTGAATGTTTGGTAGAATTCTGGGCTGAAACCATCAGGTCCTGGGCTTTTTTTGGATGGGAGACTTTCGATGACTGCTTCTATTTCCTTAGGACTATTTAATTGATTTACCTGGTCCTGATTTAGCTTTGGTAAGTGGAATCGATCAAGAAAATTGTCCATTTCATTTAAATTTTCAAATTTTGTTGCATATAGACTTTTGAAGTAAGTCCTAATAATTGCTTGGATTTCCTCAGTGTCTGTAGTTATGTCCCCCTTTTCATTTCTGATTTTGTTGATTTGGATGTGTCTCACTGCCTTTTAGTTAGCTTGGCTAAGGGTTTGTATATCTTGTTGATTTTCTCAAAGAACCAGCTCTTGGTTTCATTGATTCTTTGAATTGTTTTATTTCTTTCTAATTGATTGATTTCAGCCCTGAGTTTGATTATTTCCAGCCGTCTGCTCCTTCTTGGTGTGTCTGCTTCTTCTTTTTCTAGGGTTTTTAAGTGAGCCATTAAGTTGCTTGAATGCGCTGCCTCAAATTTCTTCTTGAAGGCACTTAGTGCTATGAACTTTCCTCTTAGCACTGCTTTCATTGTGTCCCACAAGTTTGGGTATGTTGTGTCTTCATTTTCATTGAGTTCTAGGAAGATTTTAATTTCTTTCCTTATTTCTTCCCTGACCCAGCTGTCTTTTAGTAGCAAGTTGTTCAGTTTCCATGTATGTGTAGGCTTTTTGCTATTTTTGTTGTTACTGAGGTCCAGCTTTATTCCATGGTGATCAGACAGGATACAAGGGATTATTTCAATCTTCTTGTATCTGTTGAGGCTTGCTTTGTGACCAACTATGTGGTCTATTTTGGAGAAGGTTCCATGAGGTGCTGAGAAGAAGGTAAATTCTTTTGTGTTTGGGTGTAAGGTTCTGTAAATGTCTGTTAGGTCCATTTGATTCATGACCTCTGTTAGAGATATTGTTTCTTTGTTTAATTTCTGTTTAGTTGACGTGTCCTTTGTTGAGAGTGGGGTGTTGAAGTCTCCCACTATTAGTGTGTGGGGATCTATGTGTGGTTTAAATTTTATCAATGTTTCTTTCACAAATCTGGGTGCCCTTGTATTTGGGGCATAGATGTTCAGGATTGTGATGTCTTCTTGGTGGAATTTTTCCTTGATGAGTATGAAGTGTCCTTCCCCATCTCTTTTGATTAATTTTGGTTGAAAGACTATTTTATCAGATATTAGAATGGCTACTCCTGCTTGCTTCTTGTGTCCATTTGCTTGAAAAGCCGTCTTCCATCCCTTTACCCTCAGGTAATGTCTATCTTAGGTGTGTTTCTTGTATACAACAGATTGCTGGGTTTTGTTTACACATCCATTCTGTTAGTCTGTGTCTTTTTATTGGAGAATTAAGTCCATTGATATTGAGAGAGATTAATGACCAGTGGCTGTTAGATCCTTTGAGTTTGACGTTGGCTGTGGTCATACGGTTGTGTGCTTGGTTGCTTTTTGTTTTACTGTAGTGGGGTTATTTATTTTCTGTGTTTTCTTGAATGTAGCTAGCTTTCTTGGGTTGTATTTTCCCTTCCAGTGTCTTCTGTAATGCTGGATTTGTTTGTAGGTATTGTTGAAATTTGTTTTTGTCATTGAATATCTTGTTTTCTCCGTCTATGAGGACTGAGAGTTTTGCAGGGTATAGTAGCCTGGGCTGACATCTGTGTTCTCTTAGGGTCTGCATGATATCAGTCCAGGCCCTTCTGGCTTTCATAGTCTCTGTTGAAAAGTCAGGTGTGATTCTAATGGGTTTGCCATTATATGTTACTTGGCCTTTTTCTCTTGCAGCTTTTAGTATTTTTTCTTTGTTCTGTATACTTACGGTTTTGATTATTATGTGGCGGGAGGATTTTCTTTTCTGGTGTAATTTATTGGGTGTTCTATAGGCCTCTTGTATTCTTATTGGTCTCTCCTTTAAGTTGGGGAAATTTTCTTCAATGATTTTGTTGAAAATCTTTTCTGGGCCTTGGTGCAGGGAATCTTCTTTTTCTTCTATTCCTATTCTTCTTAGGTTTTGTCTTTTTATGTTGTCTTGAATTTCTTGGATGGTCTGTGTCAGGAATTTTTTAGATTTAACATTTTCTTTGACAGATACATCTATTTCTTCCATTATATCTTCCACACCTGAGATTCTTTCTTCCATTTCTTGTATCCTATTGGTTATGCTAACCTCTGTAGTTCCTGCTTACTTCCCTAAGTTCTTTCTCTCCACAATTTCTTCCATTTGTGTTTTTTTTAATTTTTCCAATTCTATCTTCAGGTCTTGAGTTGGTTTCCTTCCCCTGTCTGACTGCATTTTCATGTTTTCCGTCAATTCCTTCGGCTGTTTGTTTGAACAATCCACTGTTTCTTTTATTTCATTCAGTGATTTAAGCATTTCCTCTCTAAAGGCCACAGACTGTTTGGCTGCAGCTTCCCGTATTTCTTCACGGATGGCCATAATCTCCTTGTCTTTAATTTCCTCCATTTCTTTACGGATAGCCATGATCTGTTTGTTTTTATCTTCCTCTAATTCTTTTCGTATTTTATTTGTTTCCTCTGTTATCTTCTTCATGAGCATAGATGTTAGGTCATCTCCTTGAATTTCATTTATGCTGGGGTGTCTAGGGCTATTTGCCCCTGGATAACTGGGTTCTGGAGATGCCATATTGCTCTGGCTTTTGTTGGTTGGACTTTTACGCTGTCCTCTACCCATTGGGCTATCTTAGTTGTTTGAATTTAGTTTCTGGTTGTTCCTGGACTCTTGTAGTAGAGAGAATCCCTTTGGCAGGAAGATGGTTTTTCCTGAAGGAAGCCTTTCCAACTTTTTGGGTATAGTCACTGGATGTCTGGTGTTTTTCAGGAGTTGCTACAGCTCACCTCAGGCCTAGAGACCTGGGTAGTAACTGTGGTCCTTATTAGTTGAGCGGGCTCTCCTCTCACTGGGAGAAGTCCTGGAGACAGTTGCCCTCCTTCTGGGTTTCTTGCTGTAAATTGAGTGATCAACTGCTGTAACCTGTGTGTCCCGTGGTTTGGTCGGTTTTGTTAGGGATAACTGGTTGCCCCTTGGAGCAGTATCTGGGGGGTTGATCTCAGGGTTCCCAGTCTTTTGTAGGTCTGAGGTTGGGGCTCTGTGCCCCAGAACCCAAGAGGTAATCTGTGGCGGGTGAGTACTGCTCTGGTGTCTTGGGGTGCACAGTTCTGCCTGTAAGGTGTATTTGGTACAATGCAGGCCTCTGGGCTGGTGGAGTGTGCGCCTGCCTGCTAGTCTGTGGAAGCTGAGTTTCTGATCACTCTGTGCTCCCTGTTTGGGCCCAGATCTGTGATGGCTGGGAGTACTCACCTGTCTGCGATCTGCAGGCTGCTAGACTTTCCCTAGGTGACCCCAGCAGCACGGTTTCTTCCTTCCCTGTGGGGTCCTCTCTGGACAGGGGTTCCCAGTCCCTGTTGTACTGGGGCGCGCAGCTTGTCTGTACTGCTGAGCTGAGCGTGCAGCTCTCTGCGAGGCAGGAGCTCAGTTGTGTTGGCGGTGGGTACCCGCCGTCCTAGCGACCTTCCGGGGATAGACTGGGTGACCCGTGATCAGTCTGGCAAGATTGCTTCCCAGTGGGGTCCCCCTGAGGCTGGGACTCCCAGCCTCAGGCACCCTTGTGCTCACAGATCAGCCTGAGAAAGTGATTGCGGCAGGGACACTTGCAGCTCCAGCCCGGAGACACAAAGCCTGTGTTACCCGGGATTTCTTCCAGGTTCTGGCTGGGTAGCCGTGAGTGGACCCGACCGATTCCCACACCGTGGGAGCCTCCCCTCACCTGGGAAACAGGATTGATGCAGTTTCAGGGCCCAGAGTTCAGTCTCCTGGTCTCTGCATGGTGAGTGCTGTCCTGCTTCTCAAACGCGGTGCTCTCCCGGCGCTGCCATCTTGGCTCCCCATACTTATAATTTTTATACATCTGACTTTTTTTCACTTTTTTAAAAATAAGCCAACAATGTGGTAGCCAGGCTCCCCTTGAGCTCAAGCCTTTGGGATGTTTTCTAAAGTAAGCAAAGCTTGTGTAGTCATGGCGGGAAGGGGTGAGTGGGTGGTGGCAAGTGGCTCAGAGAGGCACTCTCCGCACATGGAACTGTCATTCTCCAGGGCTCTGCACAGAAGAGCAACTCTGGTAAGCTGAGGGGAGGGATGGGCTGCATGGCTGGGGAACCATGGCAGTTGCCATGATTCCCTTGTTGGAATGTTTTCAAGCACAAGCCTCAAAAACTGCACCCCTGGCCTGCACCATTGAGTTCTTTCACACCACTGAAGCTGTGGGAGGAACCTGCGGGCACCTTAATGTCAGCAGCCGTTCTCCTGTCTCTCTCTCTCTCTTTAAAGATTTACTTTTATGTGCAGTGATGTTTTGCATGCATGTATGTCTGTATGAGGGCTCCAGATCCTCTGGAACTAAAGTTATTGACAGTTGTGAGTAGCTATGTGAGTGCTGGGAATCGAACCCAGGTCCTCTGGAAGAGCAACAAACACCCTTAACCACTCAGCCATCTCTCTGGCTCCCTCCTGTCTCTCTTGTCATGTGCTCAGTGGCAATGCAAACCAGACCTGTGGCCACCAGATCATCTCTGTTTGTGAGCATTGTCTGCTTTTCTTGGATGAAAATCTGAAAATTACTGGGAACTTGAAAAATTCAATTTAGTAGTTTATGAATAAAAGGTCTAGGATGCACCAAGTATTTCTTATCTTTTAAAAATTTAAGTATGACAAAAAGAAGTGTCAGAATACCATTTTATTGAGAAAAATGAGATTAAATGAAAGGACTCTGTTGGAAACAAAGATCCTTGGATGATTTTTGAGAAGAAATATAAAGACTGAAAAAATATGAATGTATCTTTATTTCCTTCATTCTTTTGTTTCTCTTTCATTATTTCTCGTTTTTATTTATTTGGTCTCTTTTTTTTCCCTACTACCGGGGATTAAATGCAGGGACTCCCATGCATTAGGTCACCACCTTACCACCGAGCTACACATCCAGACCTTTTGGGGACCAGGGGGAGTCAGGGTCTTACTAAGATGTCATGCTGGAAGTGAGCTCTGCATCCCACACTGGCTGTGGCAAATTCACAGGTCTCCTGCATAGCTCTTAAATACAATCCTTTGTTGCCTGTTTTGATTAGCAATGAGAACATCTCTCTTGGCTTCTTGTAGTCTTCTTTTTGTGATTTACTGCCCAGACTGGGGCTCCTACCTTCCCCACCCCAGTTCCTGGCAAGGGAGACACAGTCCTCAGCACTGGCTGAGCCCCATTACAACTTCTCTGCATCATGAGAGAAGACAACAAGATGATGTCAGAGTTCTGCGGATGTCAGTGTGAACAGGGAAATCGCTGTTGGGTGTGCATTTGGTGTGTGCTGCGTCGACTTTCAGAGGCAGTGGGTATTTGGACTGGGTTTCCTGGTCGAGTCACTGTGACTGAACAGGGTACAGTTCAATCTCTGGGGTGTAGTGTCAGTACTAGACCTATTGAGAGAACGCCTGTCGGTTCCTCAGCTGTTCATGTTGTCTTCAGTCAGCTTTCTCCTAGCACCGGAAATGAAGAGGATCATCTAGATCGCACACCATTTAGCTGTCATGGAGTCTTCCTGGTAGAGTTTTACAAGAAAAGTGAGTCTTTAGCTAGCTACAAAGTCATGTTCTTCAAGGATTTAGTCAATTAAAAGTTATATCATTATATGCCAGAAACTATGTTTAAGAGGTATGTGGTAACCATGTGGGTGACATAGGTGAGTAGAAGGAAAAATAACTCAGAAGTCCAGCCAGCAAAAGTGAGGGAAAGCAGTTTGCTTTGCACTGAAAGACTTGAAACTCTAATCTCATCACCAGACTGAGTCAGCATGAGCTGCTCTGTGCCTGCCTCTGTGGCTTGCACCCTGTGAGGTCTGAAGTGGACGTGAAATAAAGACACAGATCCTTGGACCATAACTGTCATTGTCAGTGCTGTTGCTTGATCGTGTTTGGGGTAGTTTTCAGCCTCACCACACACCTCATCTGACCCATACTGCATAAGGTATTGTTTTACATACGTGAATTTGTGGCCCAACCAGCTAAATGACATGCTCAGGGGATCAAGTGAGTATATGACAGAAGAGGGACCACTACACCTGATGACCTGAGCTTGACCCCCAGGATTCACATGACGGGAGAGAAACAGCTCCCACAAATTGTCTCTGACCTCCACAGGCTTGTATATACACAATAAATGAATACATTTAATTAGAAAAAAATAAAGAACAAGAATTAAAACTTACACCTTTAACCTCAAAACCCATATCTTTTGCTCACCACCAACCACCCTTCTTGACTCTTAGTATTTCTGAATTCTGTGTTTTCACCAGAAACCAAAATCCTCCTCAATGATGTTCCCTCTCTGAGCATCAGTGTCTTTGCTGTAACATGAGATAAGTAGGTCACAGACTCAGGGAGGTTAGCTAAAAGGTGGGTGTGGGGATTCTTGATAAATTGCACAGGATTACAAAGATTCTCGAGTTCCATTCATTTCACTTATATGTGGCATGGTGTGCCATAGTGAACAAAGCAGGAACTTCAAGTTCCCTGTGACTGGAATTCAACTCTGCCCTCAGCTCATACTCTGTCCAGTCTTGAAGAAATTATCTCATTTCCCTAAGCCTTGGTACCCTTTCTGTGTAGTGAGGTGTGCTATTCTTTCCCCGCAGGGTTGTCATGGAGATTAAATGACACAGTGTACAGAAAACATTTAGCATTTGCCAGGACGTTGAAAGGTGACGAAGCGAGAGTGACTCTTAGGCTTGGGGTCATAGAGATGCATTGCACAGCAGGTCATGCTGGTAAGGGCAGGTAGCCAAGAAAGAATAGGCTGTACCACTCCCCACTGCCCTCATCCCCCTCCCACTCCTGTGGACCCTTTCTCCCAAAACGTCTTCTTCTGCTTTCTCTCTCTCTCTTTCTTTCTTCTTCTTTTTTTTTGGTTTCAGTATATTTACATCCCAAGGGTGCCCATCCCTCCTTTCCTCCCAGCCCCACCTTCCCTCCTTTCCCTTTCCCCTCTCCCTTCCCTTCAAAAAAGGGGAGCCCCTTCCTCCACATCAATACTCCCAGCACACCAGTCCTCTTCTTGTTTGTGACCCACTTGAGCTTCTTGGGATTATTTATAGGCGTGTGAAGGTTATTTACTAGATTATGAGCACTTACCACTGTCTGCATCACTGAAGACATCACTGTCCCTCCTTCAGCAACCATTAACTTCAGAAAACCATTCAGGGAGCAGTGGGGCCTCGTGAGCGCCCCACATCTGTGATGGGCAGTTGATGGTGCCTGGCTTTTTTTAGTGTAGGTTCTGGGGATTGAACTCTGGTCCTCAAGCTTGTAAGGCTGATGGGACCATCTCCCCAAATCCTAATTTTGTATTAAAAAAATCTTTGCAGAGTTTGTATAAACTGTGTTGGAAAGAAAGTGTTGGCTGATTCTCCTCACTTGAGTCTCAGCTGCGTTTCAGTACCCATTTCCACACCGTCAGAAACTGCCTGGGCCCTTTTCAGTCAAGGCTTATGTATATTTTAAGCAAGAGATGTGTATTAGGGTTCTCTAAAGGAGTAGAACTAATAAAATAAATGTGTGTATGTGTGTGTAGAGATAAAATGAATATACATGTGTATTTTCATTTTAGTATTTAACAAATGATTTCAACTTAATATTTAATGAATATGGTCATTTTAATATATATAATTTCTTAGAGTGTCTTAAACTCTAAGACCCAGCTAGTTCCATAATGGCTGTCTCCTGACAGGAAGGCTGAGAATACAGGGGTTGTTCAGTCCCCAAGGCTGTTTGTCCAGTCTGGTGCTGGAGTCCTAGAGGAGTCCTACAAGTATTCCTAAGGAGTTGCGGGTCTTCAGTCTCTGCTGGAACCCAGATGAGCTAGGTTCTAACACAGTGGAGGAGTGCCTGCCTCAGCAACAGGCAGATGAACTCGTCACAGAGGGTAGGATGAGCATGCAAACAAGCAAAGCTTTCTTTTTTCCATGTCCTTTACGTGGGCTGTCACCAGAAGGTGTGACCTAGGTCGGCAGTCCCACGTCAAATGATCCCTCAGGAATGTCCCTCACAGAGCTGATTCCAGATGTGGTCTCATGGACGGCCAAGGTGACAGGTTGAAATAGTGAAGTGCATCTTTATGCAAAAGAGAAAACATAAACTATTCTGAATTGATGGAGGAGCGTGAATAATAAATTTGAGGTATTTTCTCCTCTTTTAATTACTAAATTTTCTCCTCTTCAGATTTATTTTTCTTATTTTTTATTATGTGCCTGTGACAGTGTGTGTGCACATGAGTGCAGGTGTCCCCTGGGACTCACAGGTGTCATTACCCCCTGGATCTTAGTCACATGGGGTTATGATCCACCCAATCTGGGTGCTCGGAAAGGAGGGTCCTTCCGAGGAGCGGTGTTTGCTCACTACCAACTGCTGAGCTGTTTCCTCTTTTGCTGCTTCTAGTCAGGTCTTCTCATCGTGCTGGTGAGGACTCCTAGTGAGCTGGGAGTGAGCTGTGTCCCTCCGTTTCCCTGGGCAGCCAGGAAGGCCTGGCTTTCTCAAGCCCCTCCCGACCCCCTCCACTTACCGCAGGGTACTGCATAAACAGAGCCCCTTTCCTCTCTATAAAAAAGGCAGGAGGCCTAGCTGTGGATGCCGGGTGAGTCTGATTGTTTCCTGCTCCCACGGTGGGGATACAAGTTAGCGGACATTCTCATAGGCTGTTTCCTGATTGAGTTTGACCTTGACAGTGAAGACACATGGCAGATAAACTAACATCAAATCAGGATGCCCGGCCTACCCAAAGTTCCGAATGGAAAGATGTTCTCAAGCTTCAGCAGCAGAAGCTTTAAACCACGCACCAGGGCTGAGGACGAGACCCTGTGGGCAGGGGCCAACCCATAGAATGTGGCTGATCTTGGGCTAAGCATGCCTAAGCCCAGGGCTCAGTCCCAGCACCCAAAAACAAAGTCAGGGAGAAGGAAAATCCACTGAAAGTTCTGCCTAGTCTAACTGCCTGTTAGCTGGGGAGAGAGACTTCTTGGTTATGTTGCGGTTATTCCCAAGTGAACTTTGAATTACCTGATGTGAAGCTTTGGTTTTCTTTGAAAACAGTTATTTAAGGTTTGATCATATTTACTCCCAACTCTTCCCAGATTCCGTTCCCACTACCATTCAAGTTAATGTCCTTTAAAAAATGTTCACACACACACACACACACACACACACACACACACACGCGCGCACACACACCATCCTCCCTAAGCCTCTACTCTGATTTCTTCCAGTCCCTGTGCTGACAAAGGAGAGTGCAAAGCATTCTGCCTCTGCCACTGACCCTCGGCTACCTAACCTTAGGCTAATACTTAAATCTTTACTCTGATTCTTTAATATGGAGATTCTCTTTCACACAATATTTCAGTGATCTACTGAAAAAATAGTGTGAACATTCTGTAAATTTATACAAGAAGGTACTATATTTCACTTGAGTTTGTTACGCAGGGCACTGATAGGCATGTGCTCTGAGTCAGTCAATGTTGGTGTAAGAATGAGTGTATTTAAAACATCAGCTGGTTTGATTGTAAAAGTAGTATTCTCTGTTTTACTAAGAATTTTTATAAGCTGAACAGAAGGCTGAGAAGCAAGAAAGAACAAATCAAATGAAAACTGAGCAAACTGAGTTATAAGTCAATCAATAGGTTTTTATTGAGTAACTAGTTTGTTCTGAATCTTGTCCCTCAGTATTGGGATTGTGGGGACTGTGAACAAAACAAAACCAAATCTGTGACTTCATGAAGCCTCCATTTTAGTAGAGAAAGCTAAGCAATAAACATAATAAAGCTGTTAGTGTGCTGGAGGTTGAAAGTACTAAGGCAGACAGTAAAGTACTCAAGGAAGACCTGTCGTTACGATTTTAACTAGGGATCTGAGGAGAAACACCGCTGGAAAGGTGATATTGGGGTTATCGTGAAAGAGGCGAGGCATGGGTAGTGAAGATGGGTTCTCTTCTAGCTGCTTTGAACTGAGAGCAAACTCACGATGGGACATGTAGCCAATATTGAGTCTTCTCGGAGAAGACCATAAAGGATAAGATTAGAAACACTATGTATTTTTCTTGTCATGTGAGTAGAAGAGCTGTGGTGTGGTCCTGCCTGTACAGTGTTGGTTCCTTGTTAGTGTGGACTGGGTTCTTCAAGGAATGCATCTCTTTTTCCGTAGCTATGTAAGAACAGAGTACTGTATGCCTTTGTCCAGGTGGGCAAAGAGCCCAACCTTGAGTGGAATAAGGGAGCCACAGCAGAAGAAATGCCTGTCCATGACAACAGTCATCAGCTTGTCAGTGACAGCAGATACCTCCTAAGCAGGCATCATCTTCTTGTCTCTTCAAAGAAAGACTTCAGCTGAGAGACACATGGTTTAAGCAAAGCAAATTACACAAGTGAGTTCTCCAGTGTGGACATTTAAGAAGTTTCTTATAGGCCCCTACCTCCTTTGACATCAGTGCTTAGTTCTTCCTCTTGGGTACCACCTTCATTTCACCCCATTGCACTCAGCATGCTCTGGAGCTAAGATGTTGCTCACTGTGGCTTTTCCTCCCTTGGTTGTTGGGATCTTCTCTGGTGGGCCTATGTGGGCCACAAGAAAGTGCCCTATCCTTTCCATTTCTAAGATGGTGGCACAAAACTACTTCACCTCAAGATGTCAAGCCACAAAGCAGTATTTTACCTACCAGGAGACAGTAGTTTCCCTGATTACCTTGTGTGTTATTCTCTGCCCGCCTAGTCAGGATGTACTGAACAACAAAAAGGACCTATCTACATGACACCCCTTCCCTCCTGCTCATCATGCCTGCCTCACTACTTCCTCTCACAGTATGAGAAAGAAAACACAAAACAAGACAGACTCTCCTGCAATTGGTTTAACATCTGGCTGGAGAAGCTGATCTGGAACAAAATGTAAATAACTAATTCCAGATGTAGCTAAATGCAAGATGTGACTGCAGTGTGTAAAGGAAGCCCTCTGGATGACCAGAGGTCTCTGGAGAAAGAGCTGTTCTATTTGGGTTGAGTATGTGTGAGTTGGGTCAGTGGGCATTTAGAAAATGGAGGCGACTAGGTAGAAAGAGCAGCCTTTTGGGGTACAGAACATGGCTACCATATATAAAGGAGATCTGATGGAACAGGAGCATCCAGGAAAGCCAGTGGGGGGCACCACTGGTGTCAGGGAGCTAAAGGCTCTGCCTGCAGAAGGTATTCAGCACCACTTTTGCTCTGTAACTCCAGAGTCACATGGCTAAAGTCATTGTTTTGTGGCGCTCATCAAGCATCCATGGTATCTTGCTACAGAGCCATAGCCTCCCCAGAACCAGAGAGGAAGGCAGGATGAAATCCAGAGCCCTTCTCATCAGCTACAACTCCCAGGGGACCTGTGCGCTTCATTTCTGGTTGTCATAATGACCACCACATGGAAAACATTGACCTAGGGGCTAGCCTCCTGGACTACAGACCCACAAAGATTTTTCATAGCTAGGTAATGACCCAAATGGGAGTCAGGCTAGAGAGAAATGGCTCCTGCTCTTTTTCTTTGTGCATCACCTTCCTGGACACTGGGCAAGAGGGAGAATTCCTTCACACCCTTGGAGCACTTGTTTCTATAAGTATGCCAATGGGACAGTACCCTTATCTTACTTAGGTTAATGGTGTTTATTGAACATCTGCTGGAGCCAGGCATGATGTTGATTTTTTTTTCCATTGCTCAGCAGCAGGAGGTTCTCTTTCTCTCATTCAGTCCTCTGGACAGCATGAGGACATAGGTGTCAATTGTGCCTAATTACTGTATAGTAACTAAGAGGAGGAGACGTGTCCCCAGGGCCACATGATACACTGCTACAATAGTGACTCTGATTTAGTTGTCACCTACCCTGCAGGAGCATCACATAAGGCACTCCATAACTTCTCCTATCTGGTCAATGGGTGTCTCGTGCTCTACATCCAAAACACAACTGTTGTATGTGTTTTGTAGATAGATAGTATATCCTGCCATGCTAGTCAGGATGAGGAATCCCAGAATACATTTTAGCATAATCAGCCATTCAAACAACAGAAACCTCCCAGCCAGGGGAAACAGCAGGGGTGGAGGTGGGAGCAGATAGGTCACCCTCCCCTGGGACCACAGCTGCATGTCACGGCTGTTCATTGCTTCATAACTCTCATCCTTGGAGTGAAATCACAGACTTTCAAAGAAAAATATTAATAAAACTTCTATGAACTATGTCCCAAACCACAGACTCTTGCTACTTCCTTACCCCATGTAGGAGTATTTTTATAGAACTATCCCTTCTAAGCCCGGAAGCCATATGCCAAATAAATTTTAAAAATTATGAACTATTCTTGGACTCTATGGGGCCTGGAGCCATTTACTAAATGCATTTGTGGCCCCCAGAGGAAGTCTAAAATTGGGGACATGAGCCTCTGGTTCTCCAGCTGCTGGTAAGCAAATTGGCCTGGATGGCTGAAACTGAACTGTTTGCTCCCCTGGTCTAGGAAGCTCCGTGCCCTGTCTGCTGTCACAGTGATTACTGTTAAGCCATAGTTTGTGATTAAAAATAAGAATATTTAGTGCCTTAAGCTGAGCAGACATTGCTTGAGATCAGAATTCTAAGCAACTCCATCTGGTTGGACTGCGGCAACCCTGAGAGACTATTGAGGCCACAGTGTACCCCCAGCCTTACCCCATAATGTGGCTGTAGTCAAGTCTGCCACAGCAGTCAAGTGGCCATGGACATAGGGACTTTCTCCAAAGCTCTTGACTTCTGACACTCACACGGTCTCTGTGCTGGGTCAGCTGTATAGTACGAATAGGCCTGGACAGTGACCATCTCATGGGGCCTGTCCACTAACTCATGGCTCATTTACATGGACGGGGTAAATGAGCCTCCAAATGCTGACCATGGATTATGCAGGAAGGGTAGAACCAGACATGAGCTGGATGACCAGCTGACGGCAGAAGGGATGCCTGAGAAGCTGGCTGTTTTCTCTAATGTGCTTTCAGGCTAGTTGGTTTCTCATTTTTTACAGCCTCTTATTCCTTAGATTTTTTTTTCAAAGAAAGTTATTCACCATATGACTCCAGCTGGCCGAGAATGCACTAGTAGACCAAGCTGGTCTGAGCTTGCAGAGCCCTCTCCCCCCCACACACACCTCCTGAGTGCTGGTTAAGGCGTGAGCCACCAAGCACAGGTTGTGAAATGTTTTACAGCCAGTCACATTGTTCCTCCACCTCACCTGCTGGCAGTGTCTGTTACCTATGTCCACCTACATCCAAAACTGCTTCATGGAAAACTCTAGCAACAAACAATTCAATGGTCTTTATTGCAGTACAATTGCCTTATTTTCTTGTAAGTTTTTATTAATCTCTTGTTTCCAACTTATAAATTAAACTTTATCATTGATATATATGTATATGAAAACCAGCATAGCTATGAATAGGATTGGTACTCTCTTTGGATTTAGGCATCCACACAGGATCTCAGAATGTATCCCATGCAGATAGCAAGAAACTACCAAAATGATGCAGTCTTTGGTGATGAGCTTAGTTAAAAGTAATGTTTCTATATTTTAAGAGGAGGTTAGAATATTGTTAGACAATGCTTTATTTAGATTTTTTTATCAAAATACATGTTTTATTGACATTAATGTAAAAAAGAAAACTTTGGAAAGAGCCAAAGGCCAATCCTTGCCTAGCCTAAAATGCAAGGTCTCCAATGCCTTAGAAACTGTTACCCCTGAGCTCACCCAGAGCAAACCTGGGCCTCATCTCATGCCTCAGGGGACATAAAAAAAACTATCAATCAAGCCTCCAGGGCAAGAGCATTTTCTGTGCCAGTTCAGCTGATGTCCTTTTGCAGGGAAAGTGGGCGCAGGCGTGTGACATCACTCAAGACATACGGGCCATTCTCCTGGGAAAGAGACTTCACTGTAAGCAGTGGCTTTGTACATTTGTTCAAATGACTTCAGCAAGCCACATAAGTTTTCTTTTTCTTTATCATTTTTGTGTGCCAGCCTGTGTGAATTTATGTGTATCACCTGTGTGCACGGGTCCAAAGAGGCCAGAAGAGGTCCCCTAAAACTGTAGCTGTGAGCTGCCATTTGGGTGTGGAAACTGAATGGTCCACTTTTCAGTGAAAACTGAAATGGTCCTCTGCAAGAGCAGCAAGCTCATTTAACTGTGGTGCCATCTCGCCAACCTCTTCAGCAAGCTGCGAGTCCTATGCCCATACCACAGGCTGGAGGAGAAAAATGTGGTCGAGGGCTATCACACAGCTCCCCAGTCCTCCTTTCATACCTCACCTCTTCCTTGAGGCATCACTGTTTAATTTCCTAATCTGCCTGTGTCCTTGTGTTGGTTTGGGTGGCCTCCTGTCACACTCCGCTGAGTTTATTGAAGGGAAGTTCTGAGGGAACAGAGGTCCCTCGGCTTCTTGCCCAGTCATGCTTTTCTCCACTGAGAACCATAGACAGACAGCCTAGAAATGAATTTGAGGATTTTAACCATCAGTCAGATGGCATCTAAAACAAGTCATGAAAAACAGCACACCTCTCCATTCATCCATAGCGTTTATAATTTTCCTGACATTTTTCTAGTTGTGTTTTTGTAGTTGAAACAGAAGAGTCAAAACCATGCTTAGTGGACAGGATGAAGCTTCCACGGGGGACAGACATTTTTAATCACCTTGCTCTTTTCTGGGGATTCTTTGTTTTGGATGCAGCAGACTTGACTTCAGCCACTAGCACCTTACAAATACCATTTTAGGAGACCACAGTGCAGCTTACATTGAGACTTCCCCTCCAAAGTTAGCCAGGCTGTCTAGGGTAAGTTATGGGCTTTTCCCTGGAAAATCTAATTCTGGGAGCTGAGGAATGAAGCTACAGAGTTTTCAAAACCTTTTGGGGAATCACAGAAGTGCAAGGCTTCCTCCTTCCCTGCACAGATGCAGAAGGGAAGAAGGGAGGTCTTGCCCTTGAAAGAACATCGGCTAGTCACCATTGCCTTTAGTGGAGGAGGGGTGGGGTTTTTGTTTATTTTGTTTGGGGTTGTGATTTCTTTTCTTCTTTGATGGAAAAACTGGCTTCACATGTTTTTCTTTTCCATCTCTGACCAAACTCTACACTTTTTTCTTTCTTCTTCTTCCTTCCCTCCCTTCCTTCCTCCCTCCCTCCCTCCTTCCTTCCTTCCTTCTTTCTTTCTTCATCTCTTTCTCTTCCCCCTGGAAGATTGGGTGTAGCCCAAAATAAGTTAAGAAATTCCACACTACCCTTCTTGGAGGAAACTATTGAAAATAGGATGTCAGTGTTTAATGAAGCACCTGCGGGACATGGACCCACCTGGGGAAAAGCGGAACTGAAACAAAGATCATTAAGTGAGCCAGGCGTCTGCAGTGGAAAGACTGCAGGAGTCTACTCAGGATCTGCACAGCTTGTGGGCAAGCAGAGGGAGTACAGACCACACAATCTGAGGGTAATGGGGAGCCCTGTAGGATTTTGAGAAGACAGGCATGTGGCACAGAGAACATTTCAAATTTGAAGCCAACTTCTGCTCCTACACCCTATCTTGAAATCCAAAGCAAGCAAGAGAGAGAACGTAGCAGTGGTATGACATAGTATGGCTTGTGTTTTTAGAAAGTCATCGTAGGCGCTGAGTGGAAAATAGATGAGAACTGGGATAAGAAGAAAGGAAATTAGATGAAAAGAGCTCAGGCAAGGAAGGTCTTAGAGGACCAATGAGGACCACTGTCGTCTTCACTGGGGTGGTGATGAAGATGGTAGGCAAGGTGGATTTGAAATTTTGATTAGAAAATCAATGTCCCATGCCAATGGAATTAAAGTGAAAGTCACAGGCGATCCTTGAGTCCTGGGGTGAGCAACTGGAGGCAGGGGGGAGGCCTTTACTGAGATGGAGCAGATGGGAATCTGGGAAAGCTGACAAGATTCAGTAGGAAGCCAGGAGCTTTCAGGGCAGCCTTGAACTAGGGTTGATGGGCAGAACTGGGTGTGAAGCATGCCCACTGAGGGGTAGGACTCAGACTCTTTGTATGTTCCCACTAGCTCTGCCTCCTCACTCTCCTTTGCCAGTTCCATCCCATTGTTTAAGGTCCGAATGTCACAGTGATAAGGACCCAGTCTTCAGGAGAATTGGCTTCCGAGACTGAGTGTTGTAAGCTCTGTCTGCTGCTGGCTCCATGGACTCCTGACTCCAGACTTCTGGGCTCTCAGCAGCTCGTCTTCTGCAGCTGCACTTTTAGTAGACATCTAGGGATTACCATGTGCCCTGACTCACTGAAAAGCCCTGTTTCTGTATTTTCCCCAACTTTGTGTCAATCCTTGGAGCTACTGAGGCCAGACACTCAGCATCCAGCTGAAGTTCTGTTTGTTGCTATTGTTCTCTACCTTACAACCCAAGGCCGCTGCCTGGAATCCAGCTACATGTCCCTTCTCCTGCTGTAACCACCCTTCCAGCCAGCACAGCCTGTGTCTAGGTCACTGAAGGGCTATAGGACTTCCTCCAACCCACCAGCGGTAAATAATGACACAGAGACTTTTATAAGTCTAAAGTTGAGGACTTTACCTGGGCAGATTCTCATCTACCATCTAGACTTGACCCAACTATTCTTGCCTATGACCTCTGCTCCGCTCTGCCCTTCTGCTCTCTTCTGTGTCTGTTCCAAAACCTTCATATTTGCCTTCTTATCCCAGACTTCCTCTCTCTCTCTCTCGAAGCTCTGTCCTCTACTTCCTGCTCCAGAAATTGGTCATTAGCTCTTTATTATAACCAAACAGCAGTAAGAGAACACTTGAACATCTTTTAGAGTGCCTCTAGGTAAATGAGGAAAGTCAAACATTCACAAACTAGAACACCCAGTGGTGGGACACAGAATTGACAATAGCAGTATCCTGCCAGCACTGAGTTCTCTGTCAGAACAGTCCAGAGACGTTTCCTCACACAATGTGAAGGAAGGTTACTCCAACACAGGGCCTTCCTCACTGGCCCCCCTCGGTTTTTCTCTTTTTAGTCTGTCTCAGCACAATGTCCATAGCACTGGCCCAATGGCCCCACTGTTCTCAATTCTCATGTTTCCACTCTGCCACATTCTGGGTCATGCTAAGACCCTGTTCAGAACAATTTAGCTAGCTGCTCTCACTACCCACGTGACCTTCTCACTGCTCTGCTCTGGCCATGGCACATTCTCAGTGAGGTCTTCTCTGACTTCTCATTTGAAATTCTAACCCTCCGGGTACTCCCCCCTCTACTCTTTACCTTCTCCACTGCACATGTACACCCAACACTTCTCTTACTGTTTTTTTCTTTCTGTATGTCTCTTGCCGCCAACTATAAACTCCATAAAAGGCTCTTTGCCTACCTGTCCCCTGTCTTGTGTCTCTCCCGACAGATACTCAGTACCTATTTGTGGTGTAAAGGGGTTACAACAGGAGACTGTCTGCTCCTTTTCATCTGCTTCCTTCTAACTTTTTATTAAACTGTTGTAATTTCTGCATGTTCATATAGGATATAGGGCAGAGTGAAAGCCAATGGACAGCAGTCTAGGCTCATGGCTTCTCCACAAGCTGTTTGACCTAGGTCATGTCAATTAGTTTTTCTGAGTTTTGATCTCTTTGCCTATAAAATGGAGAAAGCCTGCCCTGCCTATCACAGGTGGCTAAGATGCTACAGAGTAATGTGTGAGGGACCATTGTCTTAGTCTCTTATTTTGCAAAAACAAATATCTGGGGCTGTATTCACACAGAAAGGACATTTACTTCATAGTTTTAGAGGTTGGAAGACTACGATTAGATGGTAAATATTGACACAGAGACTTTTATAAGTCTAGAGTTGAGGACTTCACCTGGGCAGATTCTCAGATTCTGTCTGTTTGACCTCTGGTTAGAGCCTTCAGATCATATCACAACATGGTAGAAACACATATGACAGAGAGGGAGGTCACATGGCAAGGTGAGAAACCGGGATCTGGGAAAGAGGCCAGGCCAGCTCTTTTGTAATAACCCATTGTCTCAGGAAGTAATCCATGGGATTCACCCTCTCTCCTTCAAAGGAGCATTACATCATTTGTGATGGAGGAATACCATTACCTACCTACCTTCTACTGGACCTCACTTTTAACAGCTCTTTCATTTCAGTACCACTGGGGACCAAACTCGCAACACACCAGTCTTTATGGTTATGATGAAAACCATTCCTAATTCAATACTATAACTTTATATGTGTGACCACCTCGTTGAATTCTCATATCAAGTCAGTGAAATTGCAGTATTGAATTCATTTCACTGAGATGCACCCCCAAATTAAATGGTTTGTTCAACCATTAAACAACAGAACTAGCCTTTGAACCTAAATGTTTTCTTTTTAAAAGAATCTTATTTTGTTTATGTCTATATATGTGCATGTGTGTGCCGTTGTTCATGGCAGATATCCTAGGAATGGAGGTACAGGCAATTGTGAGCTTCCTAATGTGGACTGTGGGTGGTGGGAATGGAACTCACGTCCTCTGAAAGGGGAGTGCTTCTTCCTAATGAACTCTCTCCAGTCCCTGAACACAAGCACTTCACTTCTATGTCCTGAGCAGTTGTCCCATTATGCTCAAAATCAGTTAATGACTGTGTGCAGAGATGAAGAGGATTTGACCCAAGTGAAACTGTTGCTTCTGCAGTTTTTTTCCCCGACTGTTATTTAATATAGTATTTCCCTGACAGTATTCTCTGTGTCCTTCTTTGGATTCAAATAGGCACATAGTCCTGTTTCCCACAAGCAAACAACCTTCAGGCCTCTCTACCCAGTGAACGAAAGCCTGTCATGGGTCTCTCAGGCTTTTGTCGTGTGTCCGACTAAGCAAGGGTAGATGGCTTCCTCAGGTTGAGACACCAGTCCTCAGTCAAGTATTTGTTGACAACTACAGAGATGAAGACTGGACTAAGCTGCAAACACCTGCTTCCCAAACAGCCAAGCTATGCTCTTTTCTTTGTGTTACGGTCTTTCTGTGTTAATGAGTTTGTTAATGTGCTTTAATTAGTGTTTACTGAAAAATAGCTGCACACAGATTAGTCTTGTGAGAGACTTAGCCAAAATGTTGAGGCAATTTGTTCCTTGTATAAAGCAGCTAATAAGTGAGAAGTACTCTGTAAAGGTTGGAAAAGGACATTAAGTTGGTTTTTAAGAAATAGAACTTTGTTTCTACAGGAAAAGAAATGATTTATTTAAATAGGTAGATTGAAATATTAAAATAGCAATCCCCTCCTAACTCAGGTACCGGATGATTTGCATATAACAAAACTGGATAGTGGCAATCTGATTGGAAGCCATGGCATCCACCAAGAGGGGAGGTCTACAGAGATCCTGAAAGAACTTGAAATCACTTGTAAATTTCATTAAGTGTTTTGGTTCCCTTCAAACCTATGCATTATGTATCAACTTTTGTTTCTGAATTCTGGCCTCAGGCAAATTGCCAATGTCACAACCAAATGAGGGTTTTTAAATTCTCATAAACCACTCCCTCTTCATTTGGGAGGATTTTCACTTCCAGAGGAGGAAAGTGAACATTATTGGATTGTTATTCAATCTGGGCTTCATCTGTAAGTTAATTTGTCTCTGTATAAATGTAGGGACCTGGATGAGGTCTCCTTGCAGCTGTTGTAGGTTGAAGGAACACCCTCTTCAACCTACCCCTCAGAGGTAGCCTGTATGTGAGCTGAGTCAGGTTCCCACCTCAATGCAGAACTCAGATCCTAGAAAGGAGTGAGATAGGGTGTGCCACAGCTCGATGGGGGGCTTAGGCTCCGGTGTTCTGCAAAGTAGGGGGTATCATTAATGTATTGTGTTTTCAAATAGCTAGGAAGGAAGATGAATGCTCTCATCACAATGACATGGTGAGTGTTTGCGAGGCTGAATATGCGTATGCCCAATTTAATCATCACATTAGGCATGTCTCTATAAAAACTTCACATTGGAAGCCACATATGTTCAATTTTATGTATCAGTTACAAGTACCTAAAGTCAAAACTAACCAGTCAGGTGATTGATAACGATCCCTATTTCCTGATCTATGGATTTTACAAACGAAATTTGAGCCCTGTGAGCCACACAAATGCTGCCCGGTAGGAATTTCGTGAATGAGGGCCTCAGAAACAGTTTGGTATCAGAGGCCCTGAGACCAAGGTGTAACTCCAAGCACCTGGTGCTTTCCAGCACGATGAATAGCACCAGAAAGCCAGCCTGCTTCCGGGAGACAAGTCTTCCAAGTCTAGCATCTGTGTCCATCTAGTAATTAGTCATCCTTCTGATTACCCATGATGCTTTTCCTACTTGTTCTTTAGTTTTGTTTTTTGTTTGTTTGTTTGTTTGTTTGTTTGTTTGTGTGCCTTTAGTTCACAGTGTGTTTTGTGATGGACCTTGGAGAGGCAAAGCCTAACAGCCATTAAGATCTGCCTGCAGAGTAGACAGCAGCAGGAGAGACATATACAAATGACAAGTATCCCAAAACGAAAAATCAGAGGTCAGGTTGTTGTCCTTCAGGTCGTCTGAAGTGAAAGGGCAGAGCCGCTTCTGTGTGAAGGGGTATATACAGACTACAAGTCCTACTGAGCACTGCCTGTCACCCAAGCATCCTAGAGGCAATTGGGAGAGGAATTGCCTAGAGCAGACTGGCTTATGGGTATATTTTTGGAGAATTGTCTTGATTGCTAATTGATATAGAAGGCCTTACACCACTGTGGGCAGCACCATTCTCTAAGATGGTTTGAGCCTTCAAGGAAGCCAGCAAGCAGCAGTCTGTCACGGTCCCTGCCTCAAGTTCCTGCTTATGTTCCTTCCCTGGCTTCCCTCAGTGGAGGAGTGTGGCCTGCAAGCTGAAACAAACCCTTCTTCCACTAAGCTGATTTTCGTTAGAGAATTTTATCATTCACAGAAAGGAAACTAGAACACTACACAACAGTCCGAAAGCTCGTGACTCAAGTCAGGCATTACCCCCTCTGAGCAATGTCCTGTGATGGCACCTCTGCCCCTTTCTAGCCTCCCCCAGAGTGTCCCTCTTCCATGTACCACCGCACCGGACCCAGTCTTCTGCCTCCATGGGTCCCCTCACTGCCACCACCACCCCCTGTGTACCAATGGCTGAGTGTCCTAAGGGAAAGGTCACATCTCACTCTTGGCATCCACATCTCTGGAAGTCTGAGAAAGGCTGAATGAACACTAACTGGATATGTGAGTGGAAGCCAGTACTGAGAGCGACACCTCCACCCCCATGGAAGGCACTTCCTCCCCCACACCGTGCCAAGAACGAGTAACACGGGAGTGTATACTTTTACTTTACAAATGGAAACATGGTGCTATGGAGGCAGCTCAGCAGTTAAGCCCTTGCTGTATACCCATGAGGTTCCCAGCTCAGATCCAAGCACCACGCAATCAGTGGACATACAGTACAGATCTGTAACCCCATCTCTGGGAGAGGCGGAGATGGGTTCCAGTTCAGCTGGAACTTGCTGGCTGGTTTCCAGCCTAGCCTAAAAAAAACCTGCCCCCACCCTTTCTTAAAGAAATAGGTGAAGGGTAGCAGCAAAGACCATGTGATACCCTCATTTGGCCTCCGTATATTCAAACATATACGTACACATAAGTGAATAAACCTTTTTCTATGAAAAAATATTTAAAAATACAAACACTCCTTAATGTACAGTGGAGATAAATCCTGCTAAACCCATGCATGCTGTGAGACTGTGATTTGTGTGGAAAATGCATCAAATACATCTCACCTGCCCAGCATCCCGGCCTCCCGGGCCACTGTAGGGCAAAGCTCTCTGCTGTAGGTCAGGACTCCACAGAAGATCCCACCAGGGAATATGGAGGATGTGAGCAATTGGCAATATTAATTCCAGGTCTGGAGAGGTGGCTCAGGGCTTAAGAGTACTTGCTGCTCTTCCAGAGGACCCTAGTTCAGTTCCCTGGATAGTCTGCTCACAACTATCCATAATTCCACTTCTAGGGGATCCCTCTTCTAACCTCAGGCACTAACCACAGGAGGATGAAATCAAACACATTATGCAGACTAAACTCTCAAGCACATAAACAAGTAAATCTAAAAATAGTTTTCAATTAACTCAAAATCAAACACATAGTGAATCTGAGATGTTCCTGGTGAAGCTTGCTTGAGTTGCGTCATGGGACTCCACTGTAGCATTGGCTCCGGAGGTGCCATGTGCGCACTTTGCACCACACAGGCTGCCACACACCGCACACACACAGACACAGACACACACACACACATGCTGCCACGCACACACACACACACACACACACATGCTGCCTCACACACACATGCTGCCATACATACACACACACACACACACACATGCTGCCTCACACACACATGCTGCCATACACACACACACACACATGCAGCCCCACCGCACACAGTCAGGGAAGGCTGCATGAAAATGCTCTTTTTACTCTTCCCAAGGAACAACACCTGATAATCACGTAGGACAGCTCTACAAACTATGATGTGTATTTTCTTTTCTCTCTGCAGTTGAATTTTCGTGGCCAGAATGGTGAAGCAGAACAGCAAGATGTGCCCTGAAGTCATGCAGGACTTACTGGAGATCACGGACTTCCTGGAGCATGAGATCCAGGAGTGGTACAAAGGCTTCTTGAGAGACTGCCCCAGTGGACACTTATCAATGGAAGAGTTTAAGAAAATATATGGGAACTTTTTCCCTTATGGGGATGCTTCCAAATTTGCAGAGCATGTCTTTCGTACCTTTGATGCAAATGGAGACGGGACAATAGACTTTAGAGAGTTCATCATAGCCCTGAGTGTGACCTGAGGGGCAAGCTGGAACAGAAGCTGAAGTGGGCCTTCAGCATGTACGACCTGGACGGTAACGGCTACATCAGCAAGGCAGAAATGCTGGAGATCGTGCAGGGAGGGGCCCTGGTATGTTAGAGGGAGAAGCATGTGTCACAAGAAAGACTCAAGAGGCACCGGGAGAATTGGGACTGAGTGTGTAATCTGGTGTGTTTCTGAGGCAGTTAACTTTTGAAAAGTTTGAATTTGCATGCCCAAAAATGGCATAAAAATCTCCACTGGTCAGAATTTCCTGCAAACCCAGGAGCTCAACTCTGCTGCCTGCACATGCTCTCCTGTCAGCAGTCACCTGGGCTTTGGGGTGACTCCCACACTGCAGAGAGCCAGGGCTCTCCCTGGTGGCTACCCTTGTTATAGTCTTCCCATTGGTCAATATAACGTCCTGCTCAGTCATAGAGTTTACGGTCACGTCTTCTGAAGTTGCGTGAGTAACAAAGCCCTGGCTTGGGTCCCCACCTGCGTTTTTCAGGGACCACCTCTGTGGCTTTGATCAGCAGTCAACGCAAGCAGTGTCTTCACCTGTGAAGTGGGACTGCCTGTCATGGGGCTCGTTTAAGTTTAGATTTACCTCCCCATGTGAAATGCTGTCTTAGTTACCGTTCTGTTGTGAAGAGATACTGTGACCAAGACAACTCTCATAAAAGAAAGCATTTAATTGGGGACTTGCTTACAGTTCTGGAAGGTTAGTCCGTGATCATCAAAGTAGGAAGCAAGCAGACAGGCATGGCGCTAGGGCAGTAGCTGAGAGCTTTGCATCCTGATCCATAGGCATCAGGGAGAGAGAGACTGGACCTGGTGTGGGCTTTTGTACCCTCAGAGCCCAACAAGACCACACCTCTTAAACCTCTCTAAACAGTTCCATTGTGGACCAAGATTTCAAACATATGAACCTATGGGTGCCATTCTTATTCAAACCACCACAAATGCCCAGGACCAAACACATAGTCAAGATCACTGTTCTTAATTTACAGCTTTGTAGGGTCTGGACTCTTTATCCTATCCAGGATGCAAATACAGAGAGCTTCTTCATTTTACTAAGAAACGCTGAGTTTGGCCTCCCCAAACCACTCAGTTTGAGTAAATTCACTGAAGCAAACAGGAGAAGGTGGTGCTGGTAGGCTCGTGGTAATGGCAGCTTGCTGAGCAGTGGGTGGGGTCTGGGGACAAAGCTAAGGAGATTCACTGAGGACTCAGGAGAGACTTGGAGAGCTTCTGCTACCGCCATTACTAAGAACTAGATGATGACAGAGACCACGGGAGCTGGCTGCCGTTCACCTCTAGGTAGGTGAGGGAAACTCGGTAGAGAACCACGTGGTGGAGGTGGGTCAAGGGCGTGGGTTTTGGATTCTTGGAGGGCTCAGCTCAGAGGTCACATTCATTGCAGGGCTTCTGGGCAAATGTCCTATTGAGATAGAGCTGCTGCCCTGGGAAAATGGTAGCGTTGGGTAGGAAGGGATGGAACAAGGAGATGAAAGAAGTCAGCTGCTGTAGGAATGGGGTTAGGATAAAGGATGGCTAGCTTGCGGAGAATGTTGGGGACAATGACAAGGGACCATGACAAGCTGGACAGAGCTGAAAAGACTACAATAGAGCTGTGACTGAACAGTAGTCATGTTCAGGTGGAGCCTGCATGGGCAGTTACAGCACAAACGTTAGGAAGATGCAAGATGAGGGTTTCTGGTGACACTGCCTCACCCAGGAATCGCTCTCCAAGCACTTCTCTCTTCTGAATGGCCACCAGTGGCTCTCCTTCCACCAGAGGGTAACAGGCCATACCAAAATAATCACTCAGTGATATAGATCTTAAGCATTTCCCCTCCTCTGCAGAGGGGGACAGCTAATGTAAAAGATGGACAGATAAAGGGGTGGGCTTGAGAGATAGTTTAGTGGCTAAGACCACTGACTGCTCTTCCAGAGGACCAGGGTTCAATTCCCAGCATGGTGGTTCCCAACAGTCTGTCACCCCAGGCTCAGGAGATACACTGTCCTCCTCTAGCGTCCACAGGTACTGCAAGCACAAGACATACATGCACCCAAAGCACCCATATTGTACAATAAAGCAGAATATTAAGAGAAAAGTATTCATTATTCCATCCTACCCTCAATTTTTTTTTATTTTTAAAAATTTTTTGTGGGTAGGACAGTTTCTTAAATGATATATTTCTTGATAATTTTTAATATGATGATTTTTAAATTATATATTTCCTGGTCCTCTTACCATGCATTAAAAATATTCAGTTACTTCTGTAAGGTATATGTTATTTTCTACCTTGCCATTTTCATCTTGCAGAGTAACACAAGTATTTCTGTGTTTATAATGATGTCTTATAAAAATATTTAATAAAATGCATAATAATCCTACAGTATATTAAAATTACTTAATTTTCTACTGTTGGATATTTAGGTTACCTCCAGTTTTCATTATAAATGATTTATCCTTTAAAAATAAAGTAAATCTGCCAGGTAGAGTGGTGCATACCTGTGATCATTTCAGGCCAGTCTGATCTACAAAGTGAGTCCAGGACAGCCAAGGCTACACAGAGAAATCATGTCTTAAAAAAAAAGTCAATCTTTCTATATAAAGTTTTTCTATATAAAGTTTTTCTTTCCATTCTTAGGATGGAATCCCAAAAGCTGGGTCAATATTTCTAAGATCTCTTGATACATCTTATCAAAGTAGTTTTTCTAATGCCCCCACAAGTGGAGGTAGGACAACTGCTTATCATTTTGCACCTTAGATTTCCCTTATTTTTTGATAGTTAAACAAAAATTAAAATTCCAAGGTTTGATTTCTGTAACTATAATGAATGCCTGAAACAATCGACTTACAAGGAGGTTTGTTTTGACTTACAGTTTTGTAGATTTCGTCCCCTCTGTGAGTCTGGGCCTGTGGCAAAACATTACATCAGGGTCGGGAGTGTGAAGCAGAGAAAAACCATTCACTTCACGGCCAGCAAGCAGTGAAAGAGAAAAAGACTGAGGTGCTGCAGTCTCCTTTGAAGACTCACTCGGACTACCTGAAGATGAGCCCAGCAGGCCCCCTCTTAGAGAGTCTACCACTTCTCAGCAGGGCCAGACCTTCAGGCGCAGAGCTTCGGGAACACATGACATTCAGTTGTAGCTTTCATCCTAACTAGGCTTTTTTGCTATTATGTGTTGTTTTACTATTTGGTACTGGGAACAAAACCAGGGGGTTCATGAGTACTAGGCAAACTCCCACACACCCCAGCACGGACTTTGCTGCATTCCAGGCCTTTCTATCTCAGAGCGCTGGGCTCTGCCCTTGGAAGAGTGGAAAGGGCTATTCTCATTTTGGACAAAACTTCTTCCTAACTGGAATCTGAAACAGAAATGCCCAAGAGCCATGGTGTTATCTTCTAATGTTTTGTTTTTTGTTTTGGTTTGGTTTTGCCCAATTTTCCTGGAGGTTTTTGCAGCCATTGTTGATGAACCTGTAGATAGCAAGACTGTAAGGAGCTTACGAGAATGGAGATGCAGCTATGCACTCATCTGCTATCCATAGCTCAGCAAAGGCCCTGGCAAGGGGAACAGTGTTCAGGAAGGTCACATTGCCCCGTGCTTTGGAATGTGGCTTGGAAGAGCAGGTAGGAGAACGCTGGGACATGCAGAACACGACAGCAGACCCCAGACCCTGAAGGGTCTTCCACCATGTTCAAGCCTGGTGAGAAACATGAAGGTGTGCTCAACCTGATGGAGGCCTGCCCCTCACTGTAAAGTGCCCTAGGCCACTCCCAGGCCCTCATAAGTGTCCAGACCTGAACTTCAGACATGTGTGTGTAAGGCTGAGGTTCTTAAGAAGCCTGTCAATAGAAGACTCAAATTCTTCAACCGTTGGACACCCCCATGCCTTTGATGGTTAATACTCATGGCTGCGAACACCACAAGCACCTGAAGTGACTTTAGATCATCGAAGAGATTAAATTAAATCTCAAACCATTTTCATACCCAGGGCTATTTTGCAAGCTGACAGTCCACACAGTCCATCACATTCTTAGGCTGATCCCTATCATCAGTTATTTGGGATGAACTGGAATTCAGTGTACCTCACTGAGCTCCACGGTCTGGTTTTGTTTTTGTTTCTGTTTTTTGTTTTTTAATCTTTTATTCCTTCCCTTTTTGAAAGCCTACACTCTCTAAGCCCTGTCACAGGAAGCTATTTGTGGGGATATTCTTGTCTTTGTCCTAGCTGGTCTGCACCACTTAGGAAAACATTGATTTACTTCAAAGCAGTCACTGTCTGCTGAGTGTCTGTGGTAAGCTGGGCAAACAGCTGTTTGGAAGCAGGGAGGCGGGGCCAGCTATGCTAGGGAGCACCATAAGCGGACTGAGGGTCTCATTGTTGAAGGAACACTTGTAGCTTAATAACAATCTCTGAAAGCAACTTCCTAGCTGAATCACCATCCCTTCAAGACTCAGCAATTCAAGCCATTTAATGGGGAATGAGGGGAGGAAAATTTATGATCATTTACCTACAAATGCTGACAGGGTCAGGGCGTAGACCAGGATGAAAGTGAGTCTTTAATTAGGCTTTGCATAGAGATGGAGGGACGTACGCTGTTCAGAAATCATCCATTTGTTGTACTTAGATCTTTCCCTCGACTTAGTTTTGGAATAGCATTAGTGACAAAAAGGCTAGAATTCATTTCCGGATATTGGTATGAAAGACTAGAATTTACCACACTACCATGAATTCTGTGCTGAAGCCAGCTGAATTAGTCTTTATGGCTGCTACAGCAAGGAGCCCCAAAGCTCATGGCTTACAAGCCCACAAATATATTATCTTATAGTTCTGAAAGTCTGACCTCAGTTTCACTGGACTAAAATTAAAGTGTGCTTATGGTTGTGTCCCCTTCTGGAGCTATTTGGAGAAAAGATTTCTCATCTGCCCCAGTTCTTAGAAGAAGTTTACATTCCCAGGCCTGCTCATTCACCTTCAAATCCAGCTGCACAGATGCTGGCTCCCTGGGACTGCAACCCTGATCGTCTCTTCCGTTCATGCATGCATTTGTGTAGTTATGAATGTTAATCATTGGTTCCTGTGTTTTCCGGGGCCATGTGTGGAATCCAGGTGTACCCTCCCATCTCCAGATCTGTGATTGATTCATCCAGTTTTGAGAAGTCTCTTTGCTATGTAAGGTAAGACAGCTCCAGGCTTCAAGCGTCAGGACACAGACATCCACAGGGGGTGGGGGGGGTTCATTACTCAGTCTACCACATATGCTGGAGGACAGTTGTGGCTCTTTTTAAAGAAAACTATTTATTTTCACTATTTTTTGATGTACCATCATCTGGATGAATAAATTAAAACATCTGTGAATTTGGTTTAGAACCTTAAATGAACACTTCTTTTTTACAGTTATGTGTCTGATTTCCTGTTAGTTACAAATTTAGGATCCTGATTTAGGCTGGTTTTTAGTATTGTACAGAAGCACTTCCTGCAGCTTAAAGCAGGCTGAAACGGGGACCTTTCCCCACCATACTCTGGATTCTCTGCTCTCCATGGGAACAGCTGCCTGTCACTTTATGAGGAAGGAAATTCCTTTCTTCCTCTCATAGTTCCAGCTCCCTGCCCTGCTTGGGGGCAGTCTAAATGCCCACACACCCGCCATGGCACAGGCTGAGTCTATGGAAAGGGCCAAGTGATACCTGAAAGACATCACCAGTTCTCCTGTGGCCTAGAACTTCCTGGAGCTGTCAGAGACAGAAGCTGGGATGGGAATACAGCATCCAGTGTAAGAGATGGAGTGACGCTTGCCTCCCGTCTGTTTGCAAGTAGTCACTGAGCAAGGCCGATGTGACGGCAGGACTGTCATTGGTTACAGGGACAGGCGTCAGCCTCATAACTCAACGTGAGCAACAAACAAGTGCAGGCAACAGCCACCTTTACCCAAAGTAAAGATGATGGCTAGGCATCTTGAGGAAAGCAGGCCAATGTCCCCTTCTTTTTAAAACTTCAGGTTCCCCTATCCTCCTTTTGCATCTATTATGTGCTCCTTGCAGGTCCCTTAAGAAGAAATTTAACCATGAGTCTACTTTCTTGACTAGTGGAATGCACAAACCATCTAGTTCCTTCTGGATGCTATGTTTTTGTCTATCAAAGTTTTGATCTGTAGACTTATGGTTTTTATCAGATTTGGAATGTTTTTAGTAATTATGCTTTTGGCTCTCTTTCTTCCCTCCTTCAGTCTTTAATTATGGACATACTGTACAGCCTGAAGCCCACACACAATCCACCAGCATTGCAGATGCTAACTGTTCTCCCTTTGATCTTGGGTAACTTAGCCTCATGTCTACATGAGTACTTGTTTTACTAGTAGATCTGATTTGCCATCAATCTCACTCTGTGCATTTTCCACCTCAAACATTGTAGAATTCATTGCTAAAAATTCAAGTTGGGTTCTTTGTAATGTCTTCTCCCATCTCTTTTGGGGAAAGATGGAGCACATTTTTGTATGGGTTTAAATGGCTTTCTGCTAATTATAACATCTGTGGCAGTTCTGGGCCACTGGATGGAGTTACTCCTCCTTCTGTGTGGATGATACTGCTTCCTTAGGAGACTGATAGCTTTGGGTGGGAGGGCACAAGACATTGTGAATTTTACCCGTTGAGAGGTATATTTTGTAAATATAAATTCTGTCCAGCTTTTTAATGTCCTTATGCTTTGTTCGGAGAAGTAGTTAAGTTTCTAGGAAATGGCTCGAACTTTCCAGATCTTGGTTTTAAAATTTGAGCAGGGATCACCGGGACTAACTATTTCCCAGTAGACAGACCCCACAAATCAGGAGGTTTTCCATGGATGGTGACATTCTTCCTGACCACAGCTGACGGTCAGGCTCTCCTCATCCATCTTCCCATTTGATTCTTTCAACCCTGTTTTTTGCTAGTTCTCATTCCTCTGCACAGGAACTCAGCCAGACACACATGGGGAGCCTCAACAGTGCTCTGGACTCCTGCCTGTGTGGTTTTCTCCTTTACACTGTCTTTGAATGACTAAACACCTTGGTCTGTCCACCCGCCAGTGAGTCTATAAAGCTCCTTCCATAGGGGTGAGTCAGTAACTGTCACAGCATCACAGTGGAGATGTCCAGGGCTTACTTCTTCTGGTTCTAGTTTCTCAGGAATCACTGTCATTGGCTGCCTAATTTACAGATCTTATAAGCTTATACATCAGGTTCGATGTATTTGGTCTTTGTCAAATCAAAATATTCTTCAACCATTTCTTGTGTGTAGATGATCCATTCTGATTACTCACACCTCGATCTCTATTACCTCCTTCCTGTCCTCATACCTACCCTCCCCCCATGTAAGTTGTTTTCCCATTTTCATGGTTTTTTTGCTTTGTGACCCGTTGGCTTTAACCAGTGCCATCTATGGAACATGTTTGGTTTCTGTTGGTGATGGCTTTAACTCGGAGGGTAGTCCAGTCCCTGAGAATCCTGGTTGGAAGTAACCTTCTCTGTTTCCATTTTCACATTCAGTCTGAATGCCTGTCTCTCTGCCCCCTGTGAGTTTCTTGACCTGGACCATGCTTTCCTTTTCTAAATCTGAAAGATATTGTACGGTCCCTGTGCTTATCACAAAGCCAGCATGCATTCATCAACCAAAGCAAATACTAAGCCACAAAACATACACAGATGAATAAACATCCTATGAAGCAATGTAGATTCCACTGGGAAGAGAAAACTCATGGAGAAGCATCATGGGTCTTGGATCATTAGTTCTGCCAAGAAGAAGAGGGAAAAGAACAGAGGATTCCAGGAGAAGGTGTTAGCATCAGACTTGGTCTTGGCTCAGAGAGACTCTCCTTGGGGTGCTGATTTTACCAATGCTTTGTAACAAAAGGATTGGTCAAACCAGTTTGGGAAGTGCTGGATTCAACTTAGTGGGCATCTTCAGTGCAGAGATTCTAAGGGCCTTTTTAACATTTGCGCTGTGGTATTCTTACCCTTCTTTAATACTTGTAAGCTTCATTTTCACAGATCTCTCTTCATTTCTATTTCATTCATTTGTTCACATTTTATAATATATTAATTTTACAAAAAAATTGACTCTGGTCAAGTCAGAGACTTTCTCATTATTCTTCTATTAAAACTTGATTTTATTTAAAGTATAAGAAATATACATTGTTCAATCTCTGTAATCAGAAGTGGAAAGGTAGCCTATCTCTGCACTTGAGCCCCTAAGTACTCTACTTTCTACATGAACTAAAAGTCAGTGTTGTCTGCTATTATATTTGAAAAGCTACAGATAGGTAGAATTGAAGTATTTCAAGATAAATATGAGCTACGGACTCAGTCAAAACTAGCACACAGTGCATCGAAGGGTGCTGGCACAGAAGCCCCTGGGGTGGTGCTAGGGACCACCAGCACTCAGTAATTTTCCAGTTAATTCTCTCTGTCCTAATACATTTCAGTCAGCATAAACCAGTGTTTCTCACCTTGTTTGGGTGATGGTGGTCTTAGGGCATCTTGAAAGACACATTTCTTAAAAAGAGCTGTAGGGGCACGTTGGCACTGGCTCACACCTTAATCCCAGGGCTTGGAGGGAAGAGGCAAGCAGAACTCAGAGTCTGAGGCCAGCCTGATTTACAGAGAGGATTCCAGGACAGCTAGGGCTCCACAGAGAAATACAATCTTGGGAGAGAAGAAAAAACAAAACAAAACAAAACAAAAAACTTTAGTGAAAGCACTGTATCGCAGAGTTTGTCCCGCTTATGTGTGTATAGCTTTAATTTCCACACACTTGGTTCTATAGATTATCTAATGTCTATCACCTTTAAATGATAAAAAGGCATCGTGCTGGCCTTTTAAATAGTAATCTGTTGTGTAGGAAGGAAGAGTCAGTTTATAAATCTGTACTTAAGATCTTCAAAGTTCTCAGGCTTGTATGGGGAAAAATATGCAAAGTGGACAGACCCTATTTTGAACAGGAAAAACTGATAGTTTATTTTTTCCTAAGTAAAAACCTTCATGAAATGTAGTATAAGAATGAGATGTCATTTATGGAGAGGGAGCAAGAGGGGCTGAAGAAATAACTGACTGGTTAAGATCACTGCTCTTCAGAGGGTAGAGATGGAGTCCCAGCCCACATGGCAGCTCACAGCATTCTCTAACTCTACTTCCAATGGATCTGATGCCCTCTTCTGGCCTTCGTGGTCACCAGGCAAACACTCATGCACATAAATAAAAAATGTTTCAAATAATAAAATAAAAGAGGAGATGGGAATGCTGTTCTCTTGTCAGAAATGGTACTCAAATACCTCAGCAGGACATGGTGATGGACATTGATGTAGTTTACCTTTCCAGCTGAATGACATATCATTCCAGCATGTAGACACCGACTGCAGTTTAAAATTATTACCAGAAAAGGTTTTCAGGGTCTCTTATCCTGGTGTAGAAATCTTTCTAAGTAGGATGCTTTTCCTTATCTGCAATCCACAGACAGCACTGCTCAGCTAACCTCCGCTGCCATCAGAGAGCACTGAATGTCTGGTGCTTTATAGGAAGAGTCTAAATTCTCTGGTGAAAAGAGTCGCTTTGGTGTCTTTCAGAGAAAACGCCTTGATTCTTAAAATTGTGCCTGGCCTTGGTCGATCCACAGCCCTGTCAATCCAGATGTGACTGTTTCTAAGAGTTTGTTCTTTCAGGATGGAAGGAATGGAGGGAGGGAGGAAGGAGGGAAAGTAAGGAGGAGTGAGGAAAGACCACAAAGAGGAAGGCCACAGTGAGCCTAACAGGGAACAACCTTACTGGGCTTCTGAGTGTCCCAAAGGTACACATATACCCAGGGACAGCGTCCTTCTAACAGGACTTAAAAATAGGCTACCTCTGCCAGGTCTTCACTGACATTGCTAAAACTAACATGCGGAAGCAGCTTGGTTTCTCTATGGCTTAATCCCATTAAGTTTGGGGGAAATGGTGATAATAAAAGACATGGTTTGCCTCAGAGCACTGGTTGGGACTGTGTCTTTTCTCTTGAGGCTCTAGAGCCCTAGACTGAAGCTCAACAGTAGTCAGTTTTGGTTGTTCCTGCTCTGGGGAACAGAAGGAAGCCATCATCCCTCCAAGCTAAGCTTGTGAGACTGACACCACTGGGGCCTGAAGCCCCACCTGCCCTATCTTCTCTGTCCTGGGGCCTGAAGTCCCCCCACACCACTGTCTGTGCACTGCCCTGGGTCCTGAAGCCACCCCTGTCTGCTCTGCCCTGGGGCCAACCACATTACAAACTTGGTTTGGGGATCACTGCATTCATCCTATTGGCTAATTGATGCACAAAGAACAAATCTAATCTAATTGCCATAACAAAGCCATTATGCTTGGCCAAAGACCAGCCTCTTAAAGGAAACCTAACCATCCAGACATCCAGGTGCCCAGTTTGCAACTGCTACTAATGCATCGTCTTGTGGAGGATTCAGTGACTCTGTTCTTTGTGGGCTGGTGATGTGGCGAGGGAGCTGTTTGTAGAGCCCTCATTTCTCTGAGCCAGTTCTATTCCTTTGTAACAGTTCAGGACCCTGTCGGCTGTTCTCAGCTGTTCTCACAAGCCTCCATCTGTGTCATCACCTGTGCTGTGGTTTAGAACCACAGGCCAACCTGTTGGCTGTAGAGGTAGTCTCCTCTTACGCCCTGTGTTTGTGTCAGCTTTCACGCCTCCACTCTAGCAGAAGTGTTAAAGGACTGACCTCCATACTGCTACTGCTCGTTGTCATCAAAGTCCCAAGAAGGAGGATTCCATTTAGCCCTAGCCTTCCAGGCCCAGGGTTCTTAAAGGGTCAGTGGGTTTCTAAGGGAGCACTAGGGACTGAGAAGAACGGAAGTGAAGGCTTTCATGACAACTACTAAGGCGTTGCCGGTGTGCCTAAGCCCATCTAAAGGGTGGTCTCTGGAAAGTGGGATACTTTTCTCAGTGTGGTAGCATCCAAGCTCTTTCTAAAGGGCAGATGAGATGTGAGAGGACAAACCCCGCCAACTGCTTTTCTTTGGAAGGTCTGTGCTCTTTTCATGTCTTGCTTCATAGTCAGCCTTCAGGGCGGCCTGCCCTAGCCTCCTTTCAGACCCAGAGTCCCACACCTCTTGTCATCATGCCACACAGTCCCTTTGCCCATCCCACAGTGGGCATCTCATCCTTCTGCCTGCTTCCTGGTAAACCCCTCAGGA
Source organism: Meriones unguiculatus (assembly GCF_030254825.1). NCBI lineage: Eukaryota > Metazoa > Chordata > Mammalia > Rodentia > Muridae > Meriones > Meriones unguiculatus. The sequence goes on along the minus strand of NW_026843646.1, from coordinate 11,478,397 downwards.
CAAAGGCAGGGCTGGGCGCAGTATCCTGGTGTGTCAGACTCAAGACAGAAAATGACAGGTGAATGAGTGGGTTGGGAAAATGAATGGTAACTGAGACCTGTGGAGGGGATAGTCAGGAGCAGAGGCTTACAGGGTTGGGGTGTTGGTGGATATGCTCCTAAATCCGCAGGTCGGCATAGTTGTCTGCAGTGATAGATATGTATCCACAAACATTTGCGCCAAAGGGGGAAGCTGCAGCTGTTGGCAGACTCCGAGAGTGTAGGGAGCTTACAAGAATTAGATTTTATGTATAAATACACATTTACAGAGGGAGAGAGACGTGGGAAACAAAGGGTGGGAAACAAAAACTGTGAGACAAAGAGGGAACCTTATATAGAGAAGCAGAGTAAAGGAGAAGAGAGGAAGAATATGAGAGCTGGGCTGGAGAGATGGCTCAGTGGCAAAGATTCTCTCTGCTCTTCCAAAGGTTCTGAGTTCAGTTCTCAGCACCCACATGGCAGCTTTCACCTGTCTGAACCCTCTTCTGGTGTACTCATATACATAAAATACACAAATAAATAAATCTTAAAAATGTATATATGAAAGAAGACAAGTGAGGTGGGGCTCTCACTCTGGAACAAATTCTTTACACTGGTGCTATACAAGACCTTGCAGTAGCCACTGCCAGTAGCCTGATGAGTAGCCAGGCATGATCGCCCGTCACAAAAGGAGGGTGTCCTGGCCAACTATAATTGAGGGTAAGTGGAATGAAATGCTCCCAGAGACGTTGCAATAGAGCCATTTGTTTGTGCAGAGGAAGGGAGAGTGCACGCTGAAGAGGAAGGAAGGGAAGGCATAGGTGGCTTCCTGTGGTAGGGTCCCGTTTTCTTTTATCCTTAGTACATGGGCCAGGCTTGGGGGTGAGCAGGTGAACACTCAGATAAGAAATGAGTGCGAGTGAAGCCACTCATCTAGGAAAACAGGAGAGCACCTGACTGCAAGACAGTCACAAACACAAACCAGGAAGGAGCCCCCAAGAGGCAAAAAGACTCAGGAGAGAAACAACTGGGTCCAAAAGAGATTGGGGAAAGACAATCACAGTATGCTGAAGTCTTGAGGCAAAAAATAAATGCCTCTGTTGTCTGTAAATATTCCTCAGCTGACACCTCTACGCATGCTGACGGAGCAGTGCTTGCCCTGGACAGAGGCTGTGCTGGGGTGAACCGGTGGGGTCCAGACACTGCACTGCTGTTGCTGTTCTGAGATCCCTGAGATTATGAACTCACAGAACACAAAGAAGCTCGAAGTGTGTGTGTGTGTGTGTGTGTGTGTGTGTGTGTGTGTGTTGCCTGGTCCCATCTTGCCTTGTTCTGGAGTTAGCAGGAAAGCTTTCCCACTTTTAAAAAGAGCACTACCTCTATGGCCAACAGGTTGGCCTGTGGTTCTAAACCCATAGCACAGGTGGAGACACAGATGGAGGCTTGCGAGAACAGCCGAGAACAGCCGACAGGGTCTGGGACAAGAACTAATTACAGCCCTATTCTTGCCTGCAGGAACTCTTTAGCAAGCACTTTTCAGGAAAGCTGGATGTGGCTGAGTTTATCCAGTGTTGGCCATTACTCTAAACTGGGCCACGGTGCTGGCCTAGAGTGACTGACCATGGGGTGTCCCTGGAGTTCAGCAAGGGATGTGGAAGTCTGCCGCAGGGGTCTCTGAGGGATGGTATCTGCCCAAGGGGACCTCTACTGGGTGAATCTACCTTCATTCTTATTTTGTTGGCTGGGATTAGAACATGTCTACAATATTTTAGGTATTTCTGATAGGATTGATCCTAAACAAGAATGTAAAGCAGGGAAATTTAACCCTTACTATCACCTTCGCCTGGCATTTCCTCTTCTCTTTAGTTGTCTTTATTTCCCTGTTTTTCCCAGTTACACTGATGTACCTAGAACTCCAGAAAGTTCCAGAACTTTCTGACAAAATCTATTTTTTTAAACGTTTTTACCATGCTGAAGTGCCCAAAGTAAAATTGATTAACAATGTCATGATCTAAACAATGACTTCATCTTGCTCTTCCTAAATACAAAGTACCTTTGATGAGTGAGGCCCTCGAACCTTTCCTGTGCATCTTCACTTCCACTTACTCAGTCCTTCAGTCAAATCTCTTTTTCTTCTATCATATTTCACAGAAGTCTATCTCAGCCTGAGATTGCAAAGTTATTATAATCCAAAACTCTAACAGCACCTGCCTTCCCTCTCAGAGCTACTTGGATCTTCAGAGAATGAGTGAGCCCATAGCCACGCACTGTGGAGAAAACAGTGCTGCACAGGTTGAGAGGACTGATAGGGTCTGCCAGGGGAAAGATAATGACATACACATGGCCACCCTCACCCCAGTTCCTGTAATAATGACTCTGAGACACAACTGCTGAGAGCTCCTTTACACGTATAACACATCAGAGGCAGCAGGATGGGCTTTTCTGCCAGTTGGCACTACCGAGGGTGTCGTTGGTGGAGAGCAAGTTTGAGGGCCTGGCTTCTACCACAGACTTCACATTCTGTCCTGTAAAAGGCTCAGGGACAGACGGCACTCCAGCAGAGCAAAGGGCCCTTCCCCTTACTCCAGCATCTGACTCTTGATAGAGCTACTGTTGGCTTGAACTGTTTCCATATCACAACCCGGCTGCTTCTTTCCCTAGGCTATCTACAAAATGGTTTCCTCTGTCATGAAAATGCCTGAAGATGAATCAACCCCAGAAAAAAGGACAGAGAAGATCTTCTGCCAGATGGACACCAATAGAGATGGTAAGAGGCTAAAGGACTTTGCTTGGGTCAAGCTTCTGGTGGAGTCCGGGCAGGGTGGCTTTATAAAAGGACCAAATGTCAACCACAGGGACCTTATGCACAGTGATATGTGACAACCACCTATGCTGGGTGGGGAGGAATAGAAGTGGGTAGACCCTGGAGCTGGTCCCAGTCTAGAGCAAAGGCCTTATTTTCTAGGCCCTTCTAGCTTTCTCCTAAGTTAGCCTTCCCCAGAATAGAATGGGTCCTGTGGAGCAGAAATAAAAGGACCCAAGAAGCCACTGAGGTAGGATGGGCCTTTTCTAGAAGTCTGGATCCTTGTGGCCAATAGGCCAGAGTATGGGGATGTGCCTGCTGTTTCTTAAAGACCCCAACAGCTTTTATCCCAGCCTGCCTGAGTGATCTTATGAGCAGACTCTACAATGCTGCGTCCAAGTGAAAGCTCAGGTAGTGGGAAGCAGGTTGGAGTGGTCTGCTGGTTCCACTGGGTGAGGGTGCTGCCTGGATGCAGCCAGCAGGTGCACAAACCAAAGAGCGCTTGGTGACACAGGAGGACCACAAGTCTGAAGCTATCTGCAAAATCAAATAAATAGATATGGTTTCTGCATGTTGGGCTACCAAGTAAGATACAGGATCCCCAGGCAATTGAAAAATAATGACTTCTTTATAGCATCTCTATCTGTGCAATATTTGGGGCATACGTATGCTAAGTAATTGATCATTATTCAACTGAAATTTAAAGTTATTTTAGAATCATTATTTTTATTGCCAAATCTTGAAATGCTATTCAGAAATAGTTCCTGAGTTTACAGTGCTAAGTCAAGGCCTACCATTGATGACCCAATGCTGCCAAAAGCTTCACAGCTCTTTAAACAAACATGTATTTCTTTATTATTTACATGCATGTATGTTTGTACCTGCACACATGTGTGAGTTTATATGCATCACACGCATGCAGAAATCTGCAGAGAGCATAAGAGGATATACAGTTCCCTGGAACTGGAGCTGCAGGTGGTTGTGATCTACTCAACATGAATGCTGGAAATCAAACTGGTCCTCTGCTCTTGACTGCAGAGCCATCTCTCCAGCCAACTCATTTTTAAAACATAAAACTCATTTTAATATTACAGTGTAGAATTTTGCAAGTATTATTACATGACATGTATGAGTGTGCCATGGTGCACACATGCAGAAGACATGTTTATGAAGTTCGTTTTCCCCCACTTTCCTTTACATAGTTTCCAGGAATCAAATTCAGGTCATCAGGTTTACCTATCACATACTTCTATTCACTGAGACAGCTCACTAGCCCCAGACCCTCACACCTGATGTTTAATAATTCTAGTGAGCTGTGTACAAATATACCAGGTCCTTCGTGGTGTGTATGATAGCATGTTCTGCATAGAATAAGCCTCCTTTTCCCCCCATACGTGGGGCGCCAGCTCCCTGAGAATCTTGGTTTGGTGGCACAGCCAGCTTGTTCACTGCTAGAAGTTGCCTCCATGAAGCTGCCTGACATCCTCTGAGAGCTGTTTTCCCTCATGTGCCCTGATTCACAGCACATAGTTTGTTTCACAAGTTTAAACAAACATGGGATTGTTTTTATGATATTGAACCACAGGTTTTGGTCATCTGGGGAACATGATGGCTTTAAGACCCAGCCTCTTCCTTAGAGGACTAAATGATGGGGGGAAAGACACTTCTGGATATCTGGCTCAAGGCAATGGCAGAGCCTCTCCACTGGGACTGTTTCTATGGGATCAAAGAGCTCTGCCTGGGCCCTTGCCCAATGCACAGCCGAGTACTACTGCCCTGGGCTTTGAGAAGGAAAGATTTGTTTAAACAAGGAAAGCTATGGGGATGGAGGCAGTGAGGGCAGGAGGGCAGGGACTGATGAGCACCCGAAAAACACACTGCTTCAGCTCAGGGCTTGGCTTCAGTGCTTCGGGCATGAGCCTCCTGTCCCTCCTCACTTGGAGCAGAGCCGGCGTGGTGTGAAGCCTGCTGCCACCAGAGTCTCCTTAGATAAGGGTCTTTGCATCCCACTGCTGGCCTCTGCCATGGAAAGTCTGCACCTACAAGCAAGTCAATCTGGGAGTCTGTGCAAGAGGCAGAGTTCATATGGGGTACCAAATGCTCTACAGCTTGTGGTGCCCGATGCCTGTGCTTGTGCCTGCAGCTTTAAAGTGTTTAGAAGATGCTGCTTCCAATCCCATCCCCTCATTCTCATCCTGCAGGGGCTGAGCAGGTAGCATGGAAGAGCAGCTAAGGAGGTACTGAAGTGCACAGGCCTGGAGGAGCCTGGCAGCCTCGTATCTGTCTTTGGAAAAACAGATGGGGCTAAGTCTGCAGGGAAGGTGAGAGGGCAAAGTTAGGTAGTTAGGTAACGGCTCCCAACAGTTCTATTTCCAACTATCAGTCAATGAGTCACTTCAATCAAATGGTCACCATGGAAGTGCCAGGAATGAGGAAAGCCACCCCCACCCCCATTTCTCCAAAGTGATAGTGACAGAGACCTTTACTGGCAGAGAGTTGAGGAGGAAGGATACTGAAGATCCAGGAAATTGAGGAGCCTGAGGTAAAAAAAGGAAGCTTGGGCTACACAGTAGAGTCCATATCAAAAAAGAAGAAAGAAAGCCGTCTGGTGAGAGATCCAGGTTTTTGGCTTCCTTCTCAAGCCGCCTGGGTTGACAGAAGTGTATCACCTTCTGTCTAGAACACACTCCTTTATCCTCCCGACTTTGGATGACGGTGGTGCTATCCTCAAAAGTTGTTAAAAAGAACCTACACTCCTGCTCTGCCCACTGGGAGCGGGGTGGGGGGAGGAGTCTTCTGCAAACCAGAATACAGCAGTACACAGGGGCTGAAGGGCCTGAGCCTGGCACACGCAAATGAGCTAGGGCTACTCAGTCCTCAGAAGCTGAGCATGAGCACAGGGGCTCGAGGAGTGGGGTGAGGCCCCGGTATAGGTAGAGGCAGAAGAGCCACTAGGGCAAAGATTCAGGTCAGGGTAAGCCAGTACCCTCCCCAGGCCCTGGGTCCTGTCCTGGAGGTCTTGTTAAATGGCCCTGTGCACTGAGCGAGGTGGGGGAATGCCATGGTAAACAGAGAATTGGGGTCTCTGCCTCATGGTCTCCTGGCTTCTGGTGGGTGAAGCTGTGGGCTTCTGCTGTGCCCCGTGTGCAGTGCAAAGGACCACAGGCCGTCACTCACTGGTCCTCTTGCCTTCTAGGAAAACTCTCCCTGGAAGAATTCATCCAAGGGGCCAAAAGAGATCCATCCATAGTGCGTCTCCTGCAGTGTGACCCCAGCAGCGCCGGCCAGTTCTGAGCCCCGCACCCTAAGGACGCTACAGCTGCCTGGGTCTCTCCCAGTTGGCTTTTAAACTTATTTTATTTGTATTTTTTTGCCAAACAATATTGATGGTGAAGCTGTCCCCTCTTCAGTCAGACGCGCTCTGCTGTGACACCCTTGCCCCTTGCTTCTTTCGTCGTGGACGTGAATGCCCAGAGCGCTTGTGGAGAGCATGAACAGACTTCGTGGTGTTCCCTGTTGGATGACTTTTTAATCATCATTACTTTTTCCCCTTTGATTCTAATGTATCTGTCTTAAAACCCAAGACTGGTGGGGCCAGAGAAAAGAATTCCATTCTGCCCCTGAGATCCTTCAGCAAGCTTTGAGGGGTTTTGTTTGAAAGACAAAACTCCTAATCTGGGTGTGTTGTCACGCATGCCCTCAGGGCTATGGCAGGCACCCGGAGGCTAGGTTTTCTAACAGCAGGTTACCCCCTGGGGTAAAGCTATTAAAGCCAGCTGGGACATTCCCCTCCACCCCAGCAGGCTGTAGTTTCCAAGCTGTGAACATTACAAGGTAAATTAACAGAGATGGGGAAAGATGACTCAGCGGTTTTCCCACCCCACAGGTTTACAGAGGTGAGCTAATATGAGGTCCTTTGAAAAATCAAACACAGATGGTAACATTCTAAAACCAGACCCATCTTGCTACCTACTTGTGATTCATAAAAAGACTGCTGTATATAAAATATTGGGTATTGCAGACCAAATTAAGTGTTTTGCCTTATAAATGCATGTTTAGTGAGCGCTAATGCAATCTTACTACAGAAGACTTGTTTTAGCAGTTTATTGTGAAGCCAACTACAACGAATGTCAGTGTCTTGTTTTAAAGTCCTGTCTTTGCACAAATGTACCAGTCAACAAGTGTATTTTATATACTCCATAAAATTACAAAAGAATGATGACAAGGGCCTGCAAAACCTGCACTCCCGGTGCAGGGTCCGTACCGCTCCCTCCCCCAAAGTGACTCACAGACCGCGGTTCCATGCAAAAGCAAGAGGCAGTTTATTCCGATCGCGATGGGGGTCGTCCCTTCAAAGCAGGAGACGACCCCGAGCATACAAAGCACAGAGTTTTTATTTCAGGCCTTTACATTGATTAGTTAGCAGAAAAGATAGCAGTTATGTGGTTGGCAGCTGTAGCGGGGAACTCATAGCTTCAAGGACAGTCCTCCCCTAAATTGCCTGACTTGCTCTTTCTTTTTAGCTGGCCCTTATTCAAGATCCAGTTGTTTTTCTTTCTAATTTGGGATGGTCCCATTTCTCAGGCCCAGCTTTGATTTCGAATGGTTTTACAGAGTCAAGGTGGCCAGAGGAAGGCAGTTTCCAAGCGTCTTGTCCACCAGCAGCTCTGAGAAGGGGCCAAGGTCCAGCAGCGCACTGGCAGGTGCAGGTGTGCTGTCTTTCTAAGCAGAAGAATGTTCCTTAGACTTGGAAAAGCAGATTGGTCCTAACAGTGTAAACCTATATCCTCAGTGGGGGAGCCACGCCTAGAATCTTCTTTTTCTGCCCCCGGGTATCTTTCATGTAGTGAGGTGTGGGCCAGCCAGGCAGTTCACCCACCCACTGTAGGTGCCGGCTAGGGAGCCTGCAGTGTCTGAGGCCACCGTGGGTCCCAACAGCACTCCCTTTCACCGTGTTATTTGAATCTAGCAAAGCTGAGTTGTTGCTTGGGCTGGTCACCTCATATACACTACTTTGAAATAAGGGTTGGAAGCAAAAACTTCTGGCTACAGGCAACCAAAGCCTCACACACAGTGGCATCAACAAGGCCCAGACACTCAAGGATGTTGGTGGCAGAGCCTGCCTAAGAGGAGTCAGGAAGGTCTCTGCTGCCTGTAGCCACTTCCTGTAGAACAAACCCGCAAAAAGTTAAACACAGCTATAAGAAATGATGCCCAGGCAATTTTTGCTGGCTGAAGGTCCCCCCACACCCATGGCGATACTCTTAACTGGCAGAAGTTCAAACTTTAATGGTGTCTCCATAGGTTGAAATTTTGTGACCTAGATTTTGTAATCTTAATTTTTCCTAGTGTCATTTCCTTACCTTTTGTAGCAAGGCTTGCAAATCCTGTGAGCCAAATGATAAAGTCTGTTTTTGGAAAGCAAAATTAACCCAAGTTGGGATGGAAACCAGAGGTGGCCTCCAGCTCTTCAGAATTCAAGAGCCAGATGCACAGGTTATGAACCCTGTGGTCCCCAGAAGGCCTGGAGAGCTCCAGACCAGCTAGACACACAGACATAACAGACCTATCTGTATGTTTCCTCCTCTTCTCCACCTCTCCCAGGAAGGCATTGGGTGTCATTTTATGCATGCATGTTTGACCAACGAACGTCACAGCATCAGGAGGGCCGAGTGTCTGAAGACATCTGTCACTCCTGTGGCCAGGCAGTGTTTGTGCTGTGTTCAGGGGCCTCTGGTGGAGGTAGAGCCTGTTTTGTTCCAAGTAAAGGAAGTCTGTGCTGTCCACAGGACTGGAGGACATTTCAGAGTGCTTGACTGTTCATACCTCGCTCAGGATGGAGAAGGGGCGGTGTGGTACTCCCCAGGGGGACTTTCTGGAAATGGATTTAATTATATATATATGTCATATTATGTGAAGTGGTCCCATTCTCAGTTGATTGTATAGCTCTTGCCTGGCATTAAAGCATGTTTATTATTTAATATCATTGTCTGGACCATGAGATTTTTTTCTTACTAAGCTGCCTCAGCTGACAGTGTGTGTCAGTGTGTCAGTGTGTGTGACAGTGTGGAAGCTTGTGTCTTCCAGGTTTGAGGGTGGAAGAGTTTGAAAGCAGTTCTGGTCCATGTGTGGCTTCCTTACTTCCTTCTCAGCTTGGCCTTCACTCCCTCCCACTTTGTGCTTCTCCAAACATGAAGCACCAAAGCAAAACTCAGAAAAACTCCTCAGTAGGATCAGGGAAGCACTCAGGAAGCAAAGCAGGCAGATCTGTAAGTTCAAGGCCAGGCTGGTCTATGTAGTGAGTTCTAGAACACCCAAGGGTACACAAAGAAATCCTGTCTCAAAAACCAACCAAACTAAAAATACAACAGCAATATAATCCTTTCCCTTCCCACTCTGTTGGAGATTTAGTGGGAGAGATAACTAAATGTTCCCCCAAAGCCATCACATCAAGCTTTTCTCGTCTTGTTCCTATCACTGGCCTTGACTACAGCCCCAAAGGCTAATGCTGTATGAACAAGAGCTACTAACTTGCTCCCTAGATTAGGAGGTACAATAGGCTCCTCACAGGCCAGCTAGACCTTTGGGGTGCAGATGTGGAGGAGACTCTTTTCCTCCTCCACAGTTAGTCTCTGTGTGTAAGCAATATCTGAAACACAACACGTGATGATGAGGTGATGATGGGAATGTGGCCAGAGCCCTGAGGAGCCTGTATACCAACAACTCAACCATTTCCCCACTTTTGTAGCATCAATATGCCTGTTGCCTAGGACTTTCTGTACTGAGTGTTAACGTCGGGTGCAGAGTTCCAGACCTTCCTCGGGTGCAGAGATAGTGACCATCAGGAGCTAACTAGGGGGTAGCTTGGAACACCCAGGCCATGGGAAGGCTTAGCTCTATGAATTTCCAGGGAATATTTGATATTTTAGTATTTCTCTGTGACAAACAGTAAAAACACTCTAAGGTACAATGCAGCTGGACTTGCCAACCCCACTTAGTTAAATATTCCCTCCTATGCCCAAGATTGGGCCCATGGACATTCTAACACGGGTGGGGTTTGGGGTAGGGGGTAGGGACAGGGAAGAGACTCCACCCCTCCCTGAGGAGGAAGGGGAGACATTTTCCTTAGCGGTGTAACTTGGTGTAACAGTGATACTAAGTTGCCCATGCCCATGCTCTAAATAACTTTCTCCCCATGCTCACATAAGCAACTCTAAACTCATTGAGTCTACACACACACACACACACACACACACACACACACACACACACACGGTGCACATGGAAATGTGGGATACATGTGAAAGGAGCCTGGTTAGGAAAAATGAAGGGATCAACAAGAGTGGAAGGGGAACAAACCAGAGTAATGAGGTATGAAAATGACCAAATCAGACATGTGTGTAAATATCTAAATTAGTATATGCTAATAAAAATCCTCACCAGTACACACCACCCCCAGGAAGACAGGCAAATGGCCAGTCAGACCTCTCGCTGAACCTCAATAGCAACATCTCATCATTTGGCTGGACTCATACTGAGTGTTTGATGGGGCTGCCAGTCAGCATAAGTGTGGCAGGCTTGGAAGTGTATGTGTGAGCTAGAGAGGCCTTGTTAGCAAAGGAGGTGGCCGGAGGGGAATACCTAACTCAGGATCAAATACCACTACAAACACTTCATGGCGAATGGGAAATGTTCTTTCCCAAGTACCACGTGATGGATACTGATGCCCAATGAACATGGGTGGTGCTCACCCTTGGTGTCTTTTCACATTTCTCTTCTCTGCCTCTGGCTCATCAGAGGCCCCCACCGTCTTTCCTCAAATTCTTGACTTCCCAGTATTAACCATGGACCCATTTAGAGTTGCTTAGGAGCACAGAGCTGAAGAACCCTTTGGAATAGATGGAATATGTCACCAAAAATCTCCCCCAGTTTGGGGAGCTAGGGGAGGGGGGAGGAGGGGATAAGCACAGTTCACTGATGTCCACAGGGAAAGGAAGACGTGATAACACTCACATCCTCCCAAACGACCCATTCAGGCAGGTATGAAGAACAATCAGACCCAAAGATGAGGAAGGACATGGGTAGCAATAAAAAAAGACCATGGCCCATTTCTAATTACATGATCTTTCCAGAACTTTCCATAATAAACACTCTCCATCCACCCCAGGCCTGTTTTTCCCTAGCACTGATCTGAGCACAAAGGACAGGGATCCCATTGGGGGTGAGGCCAGGGAAGGCTTTTTTGAGGCAAGATTTTAGTACTGTGCCTTAGAGAAGGGTGCTGTAGAAAATGCTAGCATTCTGCCTCTTGGAATGGCTGCTCCTGGAGATCATTGACGATACCAGCTGGAGCAGTGTGAATGCTGCATAATGAGGTGGCTAGCACAGGAGCCCCAGTATGGGATTTCAAGGGTCAGAGCGTGTGGAGACGGAACTGAAGTAGGAGCCGTGCGGTTTCAGCCTCTCCGTAGCGGTTGGCACAGATCTAATGAAGCAGAAATAACCACAAAGTGCCAGAGAGAAGGGAGTGGAAAGAACCCACCTGAGAGGCCAGTCAAGGGCAGCTGTGCTGGCAGCCACCCTGGAGGCCTCTTGTTGCCCTTTGGCCCTCTTCTTTTGCAAGCCTGGCGTAAGGAGGAGGGAGAGCACTGGTAGGCAAGTCTCCACCGTATGAAGGACTGAAGGGGCAGGGACAGCCAAGACCCCAGGCTGGTGACTCTTCCCCACACCAGCAGCCACTGCCCAGAAAGCAGCAGACACAGCTATTTGACGCATATTGTGAATATTTATTTTTTTTCTTCTTAAAAATGTACAAAAAATAAAATAACATATTTATAGTTTATAGATTCCCCTCTCCCATTTACAAAACTATTAAGTTACATTTACTCTTTTTTTACGTGGGAGTAGATTGTATACAAATCAGTCTCCCCTTGTTTGTCTTTCAGAAAGGGCCATTTTTAGAATTTGGCACAAACCCTCTTTTCCTGTTGCATGAAAAATAAATGTTTTAACTCATTTCATGCTTCCCAGGTTTCTGCTTTGGGACATGCCTTAGTCTTTTAGGAACTGATTTCAAGATGGCAGCCCATTGTGTATTTTTGTTGTTGTTGGTTCCAATTTCTAAACACTGAGGAAGTTTCAGTGGGGTCATAGAATGAAAACACCTGCTTCATGTGTTCCCCAACCTTTCATGGATTACAAAAAAAAAAAAGTTTGGGTGTGCAGCAAAGCTCTGCTAATGCAGCAAGGGACGGATGCAGAGAAGTCCACCAACAGACACTCCTGGACCTGCCGCTGTACCCCTATTTGTGGTCCTGGCTTCATGTCCCTTGTTCTGGCTACCACAAGGACTGTAGTGACTCAGGACAAAGGCAAAGCCATCTCCAGCTGGTCCTCTGCCTCGGGGGAGATGGGCAGTTTTCCAGAAACCGGAGAGAAGAGCTGGGAGCCTGTCAGATCACTACAGATCTGTCTCCCTGGAATCCTGAGCCACCCTAAGGTCTGCCATTCATGTTTGGAGCTAACCCCAAGTGCTGTAGCATGGGAAGCGCATAGAGCATATATTTCCAACACTGAGTTTGTCTGCCTTAGATCAGAGCCCTGCTAGTACCCTAGAGGGTCCCCAAGCTGCTGGTTCAGCAAGTGATGTGGGGTGGAGCAGAGGACTAAGCAGAGCCGAGCCCAGGATACAAACCTTTGGCAACACCGAGGGATTCGGAGCCCAGTGGGCTCTCAGAAAGGTGCCCCTGCTATTCTTTGGATCCTCTTGGTCATAGCACCTACTCTCCAGCCCATTCCTCTGCAGCTTTGGGTAGCTAGGCTAGAGTCAGCCTCGGCTGCCCGGGCTCTCAGGGGAAGGTGGGGCAAGAAGGCAGGAGCTGGAGAACAGAGCCTCCAGGTAAGACATCAAAGTGCTTCATAGACAAATTTGGACCTTTCCATGGAAGCTGCCCCATTATCCAGGCTTTGGGGTGGGATGTGCCTGACTATGCCAACTAGTGCTCAGCCCACAGTGTAACAAAAAAATCCCCAAGCTACCAACCTGTCCTCTCAATGAGAACTGAGGCCCACCATGGGGCATGCTGTTCAGGAAAGCCGTTTTCTCTTGCCCTCCCAAGGGCCAGGAGAGGAGGAAACAGCCTTAGCTCTCCAGTGTGCCTCTCAAAGCCAGTCTCAGAAGTGCCAGAAATCCCACGCTTTCCACAGCCAGGGTGGACAGCCTCACCTCTTCCCATCTTCAGAAGCCAGAGGAAGCAATGTCTGCTGGTCACAGCCCAGCCGAGCTGCTGGCTCGCTTCGAAAAGCTGCAGCTGGGTTTGCAAAGGGGCCACTTGAGATGAAGGACATGCTTGTAAACTATGAGGCACTACTGTGTCCATCCCCATGTAAGCTAAGCAGTTCTTCAGCAGGCCCCAGGGATAGGACCCCAGTGCAAACCCTTGCGGAAACTTTGCATAAGCTTCAAGGTGTCTCACTCCAGTGCTAAAGAAGGCGCTGACAGCATGATCTTTCCTGAACAGCTCAAAGGACACTCTTAGACAACAGATCACCATGAGACAAAATGTGATGGCCTCAAGGGAGAGTCATGTCTGAGGGGAGAGGGCTCCATTTGGGGAAACAAGTCCTCAGCATGGCTCAGTGGAGAGTCCATCTTGGCATTCACCAGTCACATGATACCTTAAAGGCCTCTTTCCTAGCCTCCTCTCAGATAGAGCAGAATGCTCTGAGTCTCCAGGTATGTCCCCTCCAGGGCAACGGCAGTAAACATGCCCACACACCACAGGTAAAATATATTATTGCAATATTATGTACAAATTATGTACATGGCTGTCAGTCATACTTTGTGCTCCTTATTACTGACATGGTAGCGGAATGTCTTCCTGAACAAGGCCCAGTGGCTATTTGCTGAGATTCCCTGGAGGTATTTAAGCAAAATGACCTTCCTCAGAGCAACCTGAAGGTTCCAGGCCAGAAAATGGGTGTCCTCTTTACCCCACCCATGATGACTGTGCCAAGAAGCAGCTCATCTTGTCTATCCACTCAAGAAATGTGGAGAGGTAAGAAAAAAGGCATCCCAGTTCCCCAGGCTCTTCGAGATGAATGGACTAGCTGTGTTTCCCTTGAAGGGGGAACTCTGGAGGTCTCAGGTGGAGCTATCAGTAACTTGTAGAGTCCTGGAGGGCCTGGACTCCAGGCTCTTGGGGAAAAAATGGACAATAAATAAGGGCCTGACAGGCTTAAAGAACTTAGCCGAGGGATACAGGCTTCAGCTCCAAGCAAGTAGAAGAGTTGACTGTTGGTCTGTTGGTGGGCCTTGGGCCCTGCCCCCTTCCAAGCAGTCTTGTAACAGTCACTTGAGATGGGTGAGATGGGTCTCCAGGTTGTAGGGAAGCGAGCCCACCTCTCCCAGGAAGGAGTGCACCGGAAGCTCCTGTCAAGGGGACTTGGGCCCAGCGCTCAGATCTCCATAAGTGTGATCTTGAAGCCTTCCACCATGCTCTCCATGTTGAGGATGAAGGTGTCCTCATCTGAATAGTGTTCAATGATGTTGTCATCCATGTTCACCAGGATGCTGCCGAAATTGGGTGAGATGGGGTGGGGTAAGAAACAAAGCCAGTGAACAGAGGGCTTTATGCAAGAGCAGCTTTCAAGCTACTGACTAATCACATTCTTAGGCCCCTCTGTATTTTCATTACAAACCTCAACTGCCCTTGGCTGAACACACATGTACAGTAAAAGTTACATATGACTCTACAGCAACTATAAAGGCAAGTTTTATCAGCAGCGTTTTGCAAGTAAGAAACAACTCAGGAGGGGAGGGGCAAGATGGCGGCGCTGGGAGGACTCTCATTCTGAGCAGCAGCACAGCAGGATCAGCACAGTGAACAGCAATCAGAACTCTCGGCCATAAAACACAGTCATTGTGTTTCCCAGGTGAGAGGATACCCCACGGTGGGGGATTCAATCAGCTTTTAACTCACCCGGCTAAACCGCGGAAGAGATCCCGGTTCCGCCAGACGCTTGGCTGCCGGCCGCCAGCCCCAGCCCCAGCCCAGAGCCACAAGCCAGTGTCTCTGGTCACGGTCCCAGACTGAACCTTGGGCACCACACTATCAGAGACTGGAATTTTCAGTCGAGAGATAACCCCAGGGTACAGGAAACGATTGGGGCCGGCCTTAGGTCACCCAGACATCCCCTGGAAAAGACTCGGGCGGGTTCCACGGGCACCCCAGGAGCCAGCCCGGAGCCAGAGCCGGGGACCCAGGTTCCGGCACAGAGCCCTGCCTGCCTGCGTGCCTGATTCGCCGCCAGAGATAGAAACGGCGGGTCTGATCTCAGAGCACTCAGCTCACCCCCAACCTGAAAAGGTCCCCGGAAAATTACCCAGCTTAGGGAGCCACTCAGACTCCCAAAAGCCACAAAGGCAGACACAGGCAGTTTCTGCGCACCAGACAGCTGGCAGAGACTGAGCCGCCATCACACAGCTGTGCTCCAGGCACAGGCAAATTTCTGTGGCCAGCCAGCTGGCGGACACTGAGCAGTGTGCACCAGGGCAAAAAAAGACACTAGGAGTCGGTGTCTCCAGAGAATCCACGGGGAAGGAAGGAAACTGTACTGATCTAAATCACCCAATCCTTCCCTAGAAAAAGTCTAGCAGTCTAGTGGGGCCGAGGCGCCAGCACTCAGCTGTGCTCCAGACACAAGCACAAACAGTTGAGGCGCGCCTGATGTCCAACTGGGTCACAGCAGCTGATCATTAAATTTGCAACAAGAAACCCAGAAACAGGGCAGCTGCCCCCAGGACTTCCCTGGGTAAGAGGAGAACCCTCTTGACTAACAAAGACCACAGTTACCACTCAGGTCTATATCCCTGAGGTGAGCAACTCCTGAAAAAACACCAGCCATCCAGGGACTATACCCAAAAAGCTGAGAAGACATCCTTCAGGAAAATCCAGCTTTCTGCAAAGGGGATTCTCTCCACCACAGGATCCCCAGGAACCACCAGAAAATAACCCCAAACTCCTAAGATAACACAATGGGTAGAGGCCAGCGTAAAAGCTCAAGCAACAAAAGACAGAGCAATATGGCATCTCCAGAACCCAGTTACCCAGGGGCAAGTAGCCCTGGACACCCCACCATAACTGAAATCCAAGAAGATGACCTAACAAGTATGCTCATGAAGATGATAACAGAGGAAACAAATAAGATTCGTAAAGACATAGAGGAAGATAAACTCAAACAGAATATTGCCATCCGTAAAGAAATAGAGGAAGCTGCAGCCAAACAGTTTATGGCCTTTAGAAAGGAAATGCTTAAAACACTGAATGAAATGAAAGAAACAGAGTTGAAGGAACTAAAAGAAAAACAGGAAAGTACAATCAGACAGGTGAAGGAAGTAAACAAAACAACTCAAGACCTGAAGATAGAATTGGAAAAATTAAAGAAAACACAAATGGAAGAAATAATGGAAAGGAAGAATCTAGGGAAGAAAACAGGAACTACAGAGGTAAGCATAACCAACAGACTGCAAGAGATGGAAGAAAGAATCTCAGGTGTAGAAGATACAATGGAAGAAATCGATGTATCTGTCAAAGAAAATGTTAAATCTGAAAAATTCCTGACACAGACCGTCCAAGAAATGCAAGACAATATGAAAAGACAAAACCTAAGAATAATAGGTATAGAGGAAAAAGAAGACTCCCTTCTCCAAGGCCCAGAAAATATTTTCAACAAAATCATTGAAGAAAATTTCCCCAAGCTAAAGGAGAGGCCAATTAGAATACATGAGGCCTACAGAACACCCAGCAAATTTGACCAGAAAAGAAAATCCTCCCGCCACATAATAATCAAAACAGTAAGTATACAGAACAAAGAAAAAATACTAAAAGCTGCAAGGGAAAAAGGCCAAGTAACATATAATGGCAAACCCATTAGAATCACACCTGACTTTTCAACAGAGACTATGAAAGCCAGAAGGGCCTGGACAGATATCATGCAGACCCTAAGAGAACACAGATGTCAGCCCAGGCTACTATACCCAGCAAAACTCTCAGTCCTCATAGATGGAGAAAACAAGATATTCAATGACAAAAACAAATTTCAACAATACCTACAAACAAATCCAGCATTACAGAAGACACTGGAAGGGAAAATACAACCCAAGAAAGCTAGCTACATTCAAGAAAACACAGGAAATAAATAACCTCACTTCAGCAAAACAAAAAGCAACCAAGCACACAACCTGATGAGCACAGCCAACATCAAAATCAAGAGATCTAACAACCACTGGTCATTAATCTCTCTCAACATCAATGGACTCAACTCTCCAATAAAAAGACACAGATTAACAGAATGGATACGTAAACAAAACCCAGCAATCTGTTGCATACAAGAAACACACCTAAGACACAAAGATAGACATTACCTGAGGGTAAAGGGTTGGAAGACGACTTTCCAAGCAAACGGACCCAAGAAGCAAGCAGGAGTAGCCATTCTAATATCTGATAAAATAGACTTTCAACCAAAATTAATCAAAAGAGATGGGGAAGGACACTTCATACTCATCAAGGGAAAATTCCACCAGGAAGACATCACAATCCTGAACATCTATGCCCCAAATACAAGGGCACCCACATTTGTGAAAGAAACATTGATAAAATTTAAAGCACATATAGATCCCCACACATTAATAGTGGGAGACTTCAACACGCCACTCTCAACAAAGGACAGGTCAACCAAACAGAAATTAAACAAAGAAACAATGTCTCTGACAGAGGTCATGAATCAAATGGACCTAACAGACATTTACAGAACTTTACACCCAAACACAAAAGAATTTACCTTCTTCTCAGCACCTCATGGAACCTTCTCCAAAATAGACCACATAGTGGGTCACAAAGCGAGCCTCAACAGATACAAGAAGATTGAAATAATCCCATGTATCTTGTCTGATCACCATGGAATAAAGCTGGACCTCAACAATAACAGAAATAACAAAAAGCCTACACACACATGGAAACTGAACAACTTGTTACTAAATGACAGCTGGGTCAGGGAAGAAATAAAGAAAGAAATTAAAGTCTTTCTAGAAATCAATGAAAATGAAGACACAACATACCCGAACTTGTGGGACACAATGAAAGCAGTGCTAAGAGGAAAGTTCATAGCACTAAGTGCCTTCAAGAAGAAATTCGAGACAGCTCATTCAAGCACCCTAATGGCTCAATTAAAAACCCTAGAAAAAGAAGAAGCAGACACACCAAGAAGGAGTAGACGGCTGGAAATAATCAAACTCAGGGCTGAAATCAATCAATTGGAAACAAATAAAACAATTCAAAGAATCAATGAAACCAAGAGCTGGTTCTTTGAGAAAATCAACAAGATAGACAAACCCTTAGCCAGGCTAACTAAAAGGCAGAGAGACACCACCCAAATCAACAAAATCAGAAATGAAAAGGGGGATATAACTACAGACACTGAGGAAATCCAAACAATCATTAGGACTTACTTCAAAAGTCTATATGCCACAAAATTTGAAAATCTAAATGAAATGGACAATTTTCTTGATCGATTTGACTTACCAAAGCTGAACCAGGACCAGGTAAATCAACTAAATAGACCTATATCCCCCAAAGAAATAGAAGCGGTCATCAAAAGTCTCCCATCCAAAAAAAGCCCAGGACCAGATGGCTTCAGCGCAGAATTCTACCAGACCTTCAAAGAAGAGCTAACACCAATTCTCTTCAAACTATTCCACAAAATAGAAACAGAAGGAATATTACCAAATTCATTCTATGAAGCCACAGTCACCTTGGTACCTAAACCTCACAAAGACTCAACAAAGAAAGAGAATTTCCGGCCAATCTCCCTTATGAACATTGATGCAAAAATACTTAATAAAATACTTGCAAACCGAATCCAAGAACACATCAAAGATATTATCCACTATGACCAAGTAGGCTTCATCCCAGGTATGCAGGGGTGGTTCAATATACGGAAATCCATCAATGTGATCCACCATATTAACAAACTGAAAGAAAAAAACCACATGATAATCTCCCTAGATGCTGAAAAAGCCTTTGACAAAATCCAACATCCATTCATGTTCAAAGTATTGGAGAGATCAGGGATACAAGGCACATATCTAAACATAGTAAAGGCGATATACAGCAAGCCTATAGCCAACATCAAACTGAACGGAGAGAAACTTAAAGCAATCCCACTGAAATCAGGGACAAGACAAGGCTGCCCACTCTCTCCATATCTCTTCAACATAGTGTTGGAAGTCCTTGCTAGAGCAATAAGACAGTTGAAGGAGATCAAGGGGATACAAATTGGAAAGGAAGAAGTCAAATTATCACTATTTGCAGATGATATGATAGTATACGTGAGTGACCCCAAAAACTCTACCAGGGAACTCCTACAGCTGATAAACACCTTCAGCAAAGTGGCAGGATACAAAATTAACTCAAAAAAATCAGTAGCCCTCCTGTATACAAAAGACAAAAGGGCTGAGAAAGAAATTAAGGAAACAACACCCTTCACAATAGCCACAAATGACATAAGGTACCTCGGAGTAACCCTAACCAAGGAAGTCAAAGACTTGTATGAAAAAAATTTCAAATCTCTGAAGAAAGAATTAGAAGAAGATATGAGAAGATGGAAAGATCTCCCATGCTCATGGCTTGGTAGGATTAACATAGTAAAAATGGCCATCTTACCAAAAGCAATCTACAGATTCAATGCAATGCCCATCAAATTACCAACACAATTCTTTACAGACCTGGAAAGGAAAATTCTCAATTTCATATGGAATAACAAGAAACCCAGAATTGCTAAAACAATCCTCTACAATAAAAGATCTTCTGGAGGTATCTCCATCCCTGATATTAAGTTGTACTATAGAGCAACAGTTTTAAAAACTGCATGGTACTGGCATAGAAACAGAATGGTGGATCAATGGAACCGAACAGAGGACCCAGAAATAAACCCACACACTTATGGACACCTGATCTTTGACAAAGACGCCAAAACCATACAATGGAAAAAAGATAGCATCTTCAACAAATGGTGCTGGTCTAACTGGATGTCTACATGTAGAAAAATGAAAATAGATCCATACTTGTCACCCTGCACAAAACTGAAATCCAAGTGGATCAAAGACCTCAACATAAAACCAGACACATTAAATCGGCTTGAAAAAAAAGTGGGAAATACCCTAGAACTCATTGGTACAGGGGGAAACTTCCTGAACAGAACACCAACAGCACAGGCTCTAAGAGCAACAACCAATAAATGGGACCTCATGAAACTGAAAAGCTTCTGTAAAGCAAAGGACACCGTCATCAAAACAAAGCGACCACCTACAGATTGGGAAAGAATCTTCACCAACCCTTTATCTGACAGAGGACTCATATCCAGTATATATAAAGAACTAAAGAAGCTGAAAAGCAGCAAGCCAAGTAATCCACTTAAAAAATGGGGAACAGAGCTAAACAGAGAATTCTCTGTAGAGGAATACCGAATGGCCGAGAAGCACTTAAAGAAATGCTCAACCTCATTAGCCATTAGGGAAATGCAAATCAAAACAACCCTGAGATTTCACCTTACACCCATGAGAATGGCCAAGATCAAAAACTCAAGTGACAACACATGCTGGAGAGGTTGTGGAGAAAGGGGAACCCTTCTCCACTGCTGGTGGGAATGTAAACTTGTACAACCACTCTGGAAATCAATCTGGCGCTTTCTCAGACAACTAGGAATAGCGCTTCCTCAAGATCCAGCCATACCACTACTGGGCATATATCCAAAAGAGGCTCAAGTACACAAAAAGGACATTTGCTCAACCATGTTTGTAGCAGCTTTATTTGTAATAGCCAGAAGCTGGAAACAACCCAGATGCCCCTCAATTGAAGAATGGATGCAGAAATTGTGGTACATCTACACAATGGAATATTACTCAGCAATGAAAAATAAGGAAATCATGAAATTTGCAGGTAAATGGTGGGATCTGGAAAGGATCATCCTGAGTGAGTTGTCTCAGAAGCAAAAAGACACACATGGTATATACTCACTCATATAGACATACAACATAGGACAAACCCACTAAAACCTGTGCATCTAAAGAAACTAAGCAAGAGAGAGGACCCTAACTAAAACGTCCAATCCCCATCCAGAAAGGCAAAGAGGATGGACATCAGAAGAAGAAGAAAACAGGAAACAACCTAGGAACCTACCACAGAGGGCCTCTGAAAGCCTCTGCCCTTCAGACTATCAAAGCAGATGCTGAGCCTGATGGGCAACTGTTGGGCAGAGTGAACGGAATTTTAGGTAAGAACTGGGAAATAGTAAGAGCTGGAGAGGACAGGGTCTCCACAAGGAGAGCAACAGAACAAGAAAATTTGAACATAGGGAACTTCCCAGAGACTCATACTCCAACCAAGGACTATTCATGGAGATAACCTAGAACCCCTGCACAGATGTAGCCCAGGGCAGTTCAGAATCCAATTGGGTTACATAGTAATGTGAAGAGGGACTGCCTCTGACATACTCTGATTGGCCTGCTCTTTGATCACCTCCCTCTGGGGGGGGGGGAGCAGCCTTACCAGGCCACAGTAGAGGACAATACAGCCACTTTTGATGTGAACTGACAGACTAAGATCAGAAAGGAGAGGAGAACCTCCCCTATTAGTGGACTTGGGGAGTGGCATGCAAGCAGAGGGAGGAGGGAGGGTGGGATTGGGATGGGAGGAGGGAGGGGCTTATGGGGGGATGCAGAATGAATAAAGTGTAATTGATGAAAAATTTAAGAAAAAAGGGAAAAAAAATAATTTAAGAACCTTAAATGACTTTCAAAATTGGAGGAAAACATGGAGTTAGTCAATTGGCATGGAGCATGTCTCGCCCCTGGGGGCAATGGTCTCCTGAACCTACTCAGACCTCGGACACCACCACTGCTAGTTCTAGAACTGATGCAGGATGTTCCAACGAGGGGTTAAGGCTTCTCATAATATTTCCTATAAGCCCACACCTGTTTGTCTATATCCCCCATTTTTATTCATTATTAGCCAGATAGAGCCAAGTAATTGTGGTAATGATACTTGCTTTTTTGCCCAATGCTGGAATGCTAGTAAAGTTAGGTATGCCCTGGTTACTCGCATGCCTCACTGGGTGCCTATGCCCATTGATGCCCCTCACGCTATGACTCTCTTCAGACAGAAAAGGGATCTTGGAACTACAGCCACCATTGTTACTACCATCTCATTGACGGCTGTTGGAGCTACCACCAGGGCATTAGCCATGAGTCATACTGGGCAGAAGGCTCAGACCCTGAATAATCATTTAGCCAATGTAGCTCATTCCTTAGTTGTACATAAAGGAATTAATGCTCAACTAAAAGGAAGCTAGATGGTGTTCAATCAGATTTGACCTCTTGCAGGAGCAAATTGATACCCTATGTCAAATCGCTCAACCTGGCTGTCAATGAAAGTATGCGGGACTTTGTGTCACTAGCATACAACATGAGAATTTCTCCTGCGCTGCAAATCTGTCTAAACAATTGTTGAGCTATATTTTAGGTAATTGGACTGGAGAATTCGATACTACGATGGAGCAGCTGAGAGTGGCCATTGTCACAGTAAATTCTACCGGAGTGGACGCAGGACTAGCCACAGGATTATCACCATGGATTGCTGCAGCCATGAATCATCTGAAGGAATGGGCGGGCATGGGAGTGTTAACAGGCCTTCTGGTGTTGGTCTCCTTGGTTTGCCTGTGGTATATATGCAAGATTAGAGTCTCACAACAGTGTGATGCAGCCATGATCATTCAGGCCTTTACAGCCATTGAAGCAGGACATTCTCCCCAAGCATGGTTGGATACCATAAAAAGCTAAAATGATACGCTCAGGATGCGAGGCTAAGCACTGCACTCAGGGTCAGCCGCTTTGGACCCAGAGAAGAGCATGTCTGATTGCATGCGGGTTGATGCCCCAGGTCCCGCCTCTGAGAAAAAGGTATCGGACGGGTCTGATGCTCTTTGGGTGGATGACACCTAAATGAACATCTGTACAAAGTCCCAATTTATTTCTAATATCAGAGATCAGACCTCTACTCTTGCCTGATGCGTCTAAAACAAAAAGGGGGAACTGTAGAGAGCTGCGGAATGCTGTGCCTTAAAGATGGAGCTGGTTTCTGCCTTCCACCTTCCCGATGGTGAGTGCTCTCTGTCACGAACAACTCCACATTTGGCTAAGGCTGAGGATCTGGCTTGCTTCTATGTATGTGGACCTATCTGCATTGCCCCCGTGGCACGCCTGGGTTGGCTACCCAGAGGCTATTTAAGCTGTGGGCTGGCTTTCCCCGGGGTCCGAGGATTGTTCAATGTTCCTGAATAAACTGCATTGAAAAAAAAAAAAAAAAAAAAAAAAAAAAAAAAAAAAAGAAACAACTCAGTAAGGTCAATGGCTCTCCAGCCAATGAACGCCTGAGCTGGGTCTAAAGCTGGCTTTGCCTCACCCCAAGCTACTTCACCTCTTCCTGGCTGCCTACTCCATGGCGGTTTGGTTTCAAGAAAACTAACTTCCAGAGTCTATATCTGTGATTTTTTTTAATATAAATTTTGTTTTTGTCTTATATTTGAGTGTTTTGCCTGAATGCATCTCTGTGTATGGTATGTGTGCATGGTACCCTCAGAGTTCTGAAGACCAATTTAATCCCCTGGACTAGAATTGCAGGTAGTTGTGAGATGCCATGTAGGTGCTGAGAATGAAACCAGGGTCCTGTGGAAGAGCCACACACGCTCTTAACCAGTAAAGTGTCCTTCCAGCACCTCTATCTGTGACTGAGAAGTGCCTGAGCCTGTCTCACTCTTGTTATCCAAAGAGATTTCCATTTGAGAAAGAATGACTCCCTGAATCACTTTATAGTGGTGTCATCAGGGATGCTGCCATACCTTCAGTTTGTTCTTTTACAGAATTAAAAGGCACCCACGCTTAGTGGGCTGATGTTGGGATAAAAGCCTTATGCATAGGCCTTCACAGGCCCAGTGCTGAAAGGCAGTGCTATCAGCAGTGTGTTTGTCCACACTGAAGCTCTCTAGCCAGCAAGACTTGAGGCTTCACTCAAAGTGGTATCCCCAGCCTACTGCACTGATCTTGGAAAGAACTGCAGCACACATTCACTGAGTGTCTAACAGGAGTTCAAGTTTGATGCTCAGTCAGCCAAAGACTCCAAAATCAGAAAGCCTGAGAACCCAGGTCACATTTTCTTTATGAAAAGGGTCCAGAAGAGTTTTATGGTACCTACTCCCAAAGAGGAAGCCTTAGAAAGGTCTTAAGAGGGGCAGAGGAGAGGGAAGCACTTGCTCCTTGAGGCCATTGAAGCGGCCCACCTCCCTGCAGGCATTGACTATGCTTTCTGTTTACTGAAAGTGAGACCTGGGGCAAATACTTAAGCAGGCCCTGGGCTTCATTCCTCCTCAGTGAGCCTGTGAGGAGGAAATGGATCAGGGAACCCAGAGGCTCCTCACCACCCAACCAGGAAGGACTAACTGTTCACTGTTCCTTACCATGTGGGCGAGCAGCCTGACGCCCATTTGAGATTTCATTAATGATTACCTTGAAATAATTTCCTTTAGCCTCAGCTAATTTTTGTCCGTACTGTGTCACTCAGAAGCCAATGTGAAGAGCTACATGTAGTTCTGCAACGTCATTTTCCCTGATGTCCCACCACCTCTAGACCACTCCCGCCCATGTGAGGCTGTCAGTAGATGAAAGCACCTCGGGTGACATGTTAGAAATGCACTGTGGGTCTCCCTGCCTGAACTGCTAGCATCGTGGGCCACGGATGTGACAACAGGTAAAGCTATATTAAAAATGTACCTTGCAGACAAGGCAGCTAGCTGAGTTCGCTTTTTTCTTACCCCTTTTTGCTCTTCTTATAAAGCTTTGTGATTTTCTCCACTGGCAGCCCTTACTTCTCAGACAGCTGAAACATGAATAACAGGAAAGTGGTCAGCAGAGAGCAGGGACACACTGGGAAGCACAACATTCCAGCTCAGACCTCACATCTGAGCACAGCACAGTCCCCTAAAGAGACACGTCAGGAAATCTCATGATGAACACTTTCCCTGCACTAACTGCTGAGACCATTCAGCCCAAGCCACTGGCTTTATAGATTAGCAAAATGAGGCGTAGAGAAGTGAATGGAGCCCCAATCCACGTTAGCAGCCAGAGTCACAGCTCACTAACTATGGCCCTGACTAGTTTCACCAAGTCATTATTTCCTCTGCCCTTAGAAGGAAGAGAAATGCAGCTCATGCTTCGCAGTGTGTCAGAGCCCATGTCTAGTGCCATCCCAATTTTGATTCTCCCTTTGGATAGATCTTAAATCAGTCAGCAAAACAATCTTGATAAAAGTGGCATTTCCGATCCCTTGGAAAAAAAAAACATCTACTCACAATGTTGGATTAAATAGGTAGCCATGCATCAAAACACATTTCAACTGAGCCACTTGCAGTGGCTCACCCCTGTGAGCCCAGCCCTGAGGTCAGCATGAGCGATGGAATGCTCTCTAGACCAACCTCAAGAGGTAGTGAGAGAAAAAGTTCAGGTGGATAAAAGATTTATATATGAAAGATGAGACCACTGAGACCATGAAAGCACAGGAAAAGATAAACATGAGTTCATTCTTCAGATAGCCATCATCCTAAGTACAGTTTTTCTGGGAGACATGACACCTGCAAAACAGGCCTGAATAGTAATAACTGTGGAATTCTGAAATATCAGTAGCTCAAACATACCACAAAGAAAAATAATATGCTGGGAAGCATTTTAAAATACAAACAATATATACAGAGCAAACTGCTTTGTTAAAAAGAACTCGATGGGGAACAGGGCAGAGAAGAAAGAAAAAAAAAACAGAAAAATTATATACAAGAAGAATATAATCAGGCAATAAGCATATGAAAACTGCACTGAACTTTTATTTAAAAATTTCAAATGAAAATAATGATAGGATAGTACTTTTAATTTAACTATCAAAAATGCAAATGAGCCAGGTGCCATGGCACACCCCTATAATCCCAGCACTCTGGAAGGCAGAGGCAGGTGGATCTGTGAGTTGGAGGCCAGCCTGGTCTACAAAGTGAGTCCAGGACAGAAATCCTGTCTTGGAAAACCAAACGGGGGGGGGGGGGGGAAGGAGGGGAATGAGAGATCCAGCAGGTTTAAACATTTTCTGCTTTTGGTTTACAGCTCTGATGGATCTGATGCCCTCTTTTGGCCTCCATATGTACCTGCATACACGGCAGACAAATGACACATTAAAAATAAATCTAAAAAATCTAAAACGAAACAAAACTGAAGTCATAATCTAATGTTGGTCAGAGCATGAGGAAACAGCAGTGTTCAGATTCTATATAAGGAATAGTGACCCCTCAGCCTCCTGGAAAAGAAGTTTGACAGAAGCATAGTTTTTAAAAGTGAATATGAGCCATTGACATCATGTCTAGTAATCGGACATACAGAAATACTCTCATGCTCAAACATGTTTGGAACATACCTGTTCATAACAGAGGAAAGTCATAACAAATATGCATTAAATATCTTGACATTTTCTTCACTTACACTTTAAAAATTGCTAGCATATTAGAGGGGAAAATAAGTGAAAATTTGTCAATATAATATAATCTTGTCTGAATTTTTCACGTTTACATATATTTAAATGTATATAAAATATTTAAATGACATAGCAATCTATTAATGATAGCTACATTGATAAATGGTCAGATTCAAGCTCCCTTTTACTTTGTATAATTCCACAGTGCTTATTTTTATGATTGTGTCATTTTTGTAAGTACAAAGTGGCAAGATGTATTCGAGAAAGATCTACTCCAAATATGTGCCATGCCCTCGCTAGTGGCTCACAGGTAAGGTTGGGACCCAGACTTAGGAAGTGCAGCACAGGCTAGAAAAGGGCTGCAGAACCCTAGGGGAGAGCTGAGATCCTGAGAAAAGTTTGTTCCAGAGAACCCTAGGTTCCTGCCTTTCCATCCCTACCACAGGGCAGAAAGACCTCTTCACCATATGTACACTCAGAAGCAAGACAGAGAGGCAGGGTGATAAAGACAGACTAGATAAGTATCCTCTTGCCTGCGTGGGGCACATCACTGGTGGTCCTGATGAGGTTTCCCCACAGCCACAATAAGGCCCAATGAACAAAAGTTAACAAAACAAAACAACACACTTGTTGGCCAGTGGGATGGCTCAGTGGGTAAAGGCCCTCACCACCAAGGCTGGCCAGGTGAGTTCAACTCCAGAAACACAAGGTGGAAGGCAAGAACCTTGACACTTGCAAGTTGTTTACTGACTTCCACATGAACATTCAAATAAATAGAAAAGGCAACATTTCTCACAAGAGCCTGGAGGCAGCAAAGAAAACAGGCCTTGTGTTAGAAGGGCCTGTTTGCAGAAAATGTAAACAAACAAATAGGCAGATAAAATGAAAAGCAGATGAGTAGCAGCTGGAGAGGCAAAAGCTAAGGGAAATGAATGGACACAGGAAGTCTCAAAAACACACACGCATGGTGGAAGACTTAATTCAGAATTGGAGAAATTTAGCAGATAAATTACAATGACACGGTTGATCTAGTTTATAAAATAGTAAATGCATATACACATACACATACTGAATTTCCCAAAGATACTCTGTCTTATAATGTGTAACAAAGACAATTGAACCATAATTCAATAAAATGAGAAATAAAAAGTTGAGAAGTTAATAAAAAATGTTAAGCCTCTCAGGAATACTTTACATTGCCTCTACTCTCTTCTCTCTTCCTCCCATTGAGGCCCCTACACTATTTGGCAAGCCCCTTGGTGTCCTATTTGCATATGCAAATAAAAGGAAGCCACTTCCATTTTAGACAGGTTGATAAGAGTGCTTTCCTAGTATACACAAGGCTAGGTTTGAGCCCCAAGACCACATAAACTGGGTGTGAAGGGTATCTGTACAATCTCAGCACTGCAGGTGGAGCATATGTTCAAGGTCAACCTCCCCTGCATAGCAAGTTTTGAAGGCAGCCTGGGACACATAAGACCCAGAAAGAGATGGAAGAAGGGAGAGGGAGGAGGGAGAGAGAGAGGAACCCAGTATGGTGAACTAGCTCTGTCTTTTGAGCTCTGAACTGAATTCAGTTCTTGCTGAAATGGCAAGGCTCTCAAGAGTGACCTCACTTCCTTACTCATTCCCTGGGGATCTAGAACCACTCAGTGAACAGAACTAGTTCTCAGAAACTCCTTGAGAGCAGCCTGCTTCCACATTATTTCCTGATTACTTCCTCAGCATAGCTGGCCAGAGCCACAGCAAGACGATGCACAGAACTCGGATAGGACAACATACATACACCCATACTTAAATTAGCCTCAAACCAGAACCTTTCTATGCCTTTCCCACACAGCAACTAGCTTGTTTTTTGGTGGTGGGGATCACGGATATTTTGTGGTGCATTAGTATTCGGCCTGCAGGGTGGAAAGCTGGCTCAGCGGCCAAGAGCACTTGTTCTTCTTGCAAAGGACTCAGGTTCTATTTCCACAAGGATGTTCACTACTTCCTCATCAGTAGGGACAGATGTGCACAGACATACACACAAAATAATGAATCTTTAAAAATTTCCATATGCATTTCACAGTATGGGCTGCACTCACCCACCCCACTGGGTGCTACTCATCTTATCCCTACATCATATCTGATGCACTATCCTACATCACAGACACTTTCTACCATCTTGGTGACTGCCTTTCATAATGCCATTGCTTTTCTTTGTAATTCTGTTTTATTTTAGATACTTAAAAGCACTCTCAAAGAGTCAATGGATTTGAAATTGCAAAAGGCATTCATGGCACAAAAAAGTAGGAAGCCTTGGATAGCATTCCTTTCTGTGCATAGTGCTTGCTGCATGTGTACATGTGCTGGGGGGAGGGAGAGGGGGAGGGGGAGGATGGAGTCCCCAGTATTTTCACCTAATTATTCTCACTCAGTTGCCTTCTAAGATTTGGCTTTGGTTAGTGTCACTTGCAATTTCTTTTTAATTTTCAAGTGAAAAAGTTTGCTTACTCAACAGCAGTAGTCTCATGTCTGTTCATTTGCCCTTTTCTAAAAGAAAAAGGAATCCATTCCTGGCTCCTCTTTTCAGTAATTAGGCTCTCCACTCTCCAAAGCATGTACTCGGCAAAGGGCTGATCAATCAACTGTCTATCCTGCCTCTTTCCCGGATGCTTATTATCGATTCTTGCTTTCCCTTTACTCTTTGTGTGACTGGCATTGTTTATTCTTCTTTTATGTAAACATATGGACATCTGCCTACCTAGACTTGAGTTGATGGAGAGCTTAGGGTGGTGCCACCATTTGGGGTAGAGCTAGGTAAAAGAGGCACCTATGTCTTCCAGCCTCATTTTCCCTATCTGTAAAATGGTGATGATGCTATTTCCATGCCATGTTCATAGGAGTATGACAATAATTAAAAGGAGCCTGTAGCACTCAGCATGGTGGGACATACTCTGCGAATAGCAAACATTTGCAACAAACATTGTGCCCAAGGCCTGAGGATATGCAACTGACAGCAAGAGACAAACCCCTCGGGACTGCATATTCTACTGGAGAAAAGAAGGAAGGAACACCCAACCAATATTAGGTATGCCAGGGGGTCTGGCTTCTTTCCTCTTGCAGTAGCAAAACATTCTGACCATCAGCAACTTGAGGACAAAGTTTATTTCCTCTTATACCTCAAATACCAGTCTGTTACTGAGAAGCTAAAAAACTCAAGCAGGAAGTAAAGCAGAAAGGCAGAAAGGAAAGCTGCTTACTGGTTTTCTGACTGGCTCTTGCTCAGCCGTCTAGAGACAGTGCTGACTCAGCAGGCTGGGTCTTCCCATATCATTCATCAGTCAAGACAATTTTTCACAGAAATGGCCAAAAGCCAGTCTGTCTCAGGCAATTCTTCAACTGAGGGTCCCTTGTCCTAGGTGACTCTAGGTCATGTCAAGTTGACAATAAAAACTGATCAAGACACCAGGTTGAAATAAAATAAAGCAGGTGGAGGCACACAGAGAAGAGGTGTTATTTATGTGAGTGGTCTGACAGGCCCCACGAGCTGGGGGTGAGCAGCCCCAACATCGTGATATGAAAGAAGAGCATCCTGTCAGAGGGGACAGCATGTGCAAGAGCCCTGAGGTCTGAGTGGCTTCACTGACCTCCAGAACAAGCTCCCAGGTTCCATGGTCAAAGTTCACTCTTCGTAAGGTTACTGTGTGGTGGTTTCAGGAACGGCCCCCCTAGACTAGTGTGTGTGAATGCTTGGCCCACAGGAAGTAGCACAGTTAGGAGGTATGATCTTTTGCTTGCTGCTGTGTATGCTTGTGGTAAGAGCCAGGCAAGCTCTGAAACAGTCTCAAGAAATAGCAAGCCCACACACATCAGTGGTTAAGTGGTTAAAGTGCCTGCCACACAGCATGGGGACCTGAGTCTGGATGTCCAAACTGCACGTTTAGCCAGATGCTGCAGTGCATACCTGTGATGGCCGAGCTCCCATGGACTTGCAGCAGGTGCTACAGCAGAGACTGAGCCTGGTTTGTAGATCACTACCAGCCCACTTGTGGACCCTGAAAAGGCTCTTCTTGACCACCTTTCCCACTTGTAACACTCCAGAAGCAAGCAGGTAGTTTGTGTTAAACGTTAAGGAAACTTTTTGTTCCAGAGTTGAAAGGAAGATGAAGCCAGAATTGCCTGAAGACTATGACTAAAGCCATGGAGGGAACCTGAATCTCAATCAGGGGGAAGCTGAAGTGACCTCAGTGTTGTCCTCTGACCTCCACACATGACACAGCCCATGCTCACTGATGAAAATACATGTGCACACACATACACACAAACACCAGTTTTTTTAAAGTGAGCATACCACCTTCTAGCTAACCGAGCTACTGCACCCATCATGTGGCCTGGCTCACAGGCTGTAGGACATCCATGTGGGCTACAGAAAGTCACCACCTCGGAACTGTTCATGAATCTGTCTGATATGGTACCTTCTGATTCAAATACCAGTTCACACCTGAAGGAAGGGTGGGAACACAGTTGTATTTTTTTTAGGTGACAGAGTCACATTTCATCACTGTCAATAATTATTTTCTTTTTTTAAAAAGTAAAAGACTACTTTAAAAACAAAACCAGAAAAAACGAGGGCACGTATGACATGAAAGAAGAAAAGAGACTGAAGGAGGTTGCCAGAGGTTGGGGACAAGAGGTGGGAAGACTGAGGGAGGAGAGTGTACTAAAACTCACTTCGTTCAAAAATGTTTTAATCTAATGTCTTGTATGCTAATGACAAAACTGCAATAAAATAAGTAAGAGGGAACATATATCCAAGTAACAGAGTCATGGCTGAAGACAGGAATACTGACCACTCCACTGTACTCTTGACACGTTTACATATGTGGATTCATTTCACACAAGCACATATCACCCATATTTATGCCACTAACAATACGGACATCTATACAGTCTGCCCTCGATAACTGCAGGCAGCACCCACAGGGTTAAGTGACTAAAGATCAAAAGTATTTTATAAAAGTTGTGCTTGTGCTGAATATGTATAGACATTTTTTGCCATTACTTCTTAAACAATGCTATTTACATAGCTTTTACATTCATCAGGTAGTGTAACTAGGGATGGTTTAAAGCAGATGGAGGATTGCCGAAGTTGCATAGGAATATGCTATTTTATATAAAACACATGGACTTGAGTACTCATGAAGTTTAGTATTATGGAAAGTTGTGAAACAAATTCTAGATATGGAGAGATGATGTATAAATTTATGTATTAATTTTATGCATACATATTACAATATATAGGAATACACATACATTACACATGCATATTATATACCCATGTACATATTTATTATAACATACAAACATGTACTGGTAAATGTGAGTATAATAAAATATCCTGGTTCTCGGCGGATCCACATTCCGGTCAGTGTTTTCCTACCTCACACAGAGACACAAATCAACTCAGGATAGAATTACATTAGCTGGAGAAATGGCTCAGTGGTTAAGAGCACTGCCTGTTCTTCCAGAGGACCTGAGTTCAATTCCCAACACCCACATGGCAGTTTACAACTGACTGTAATCCAGCTCCAAGTGACTTGACACACTTACACAGACATATATGCAGGCAAAACACCAATTCACATAAAACAAATAAATCATTTTTAAAAAGAGAACTACATCAGTAAGCTCTAGTGTTCTTCAAAAGACACCATCTCCATCACACGCTGATGGTCCCCTTCGACAGAGCCTGTGGTCTTGACACCCCTAAGGTCAATGAACTTGGTTTGTAGATCACTACCAGCCCACTTGTGGACCCTGAAAAGGCTCTTCTTGACCACCTTTCCCACTTGTAACACTCCAGAAGCAAGCAGGTAGTTTGTGTTAAACGTTAAGGAAACTTTTTGTTCCAGAGTTGAAAGGAAGATGAAGCCAGAATTGCCTGAAGACTATGACTAAAGCCATGGAGGGAACCTGAAGTTCCCAAGGCTTGCAGCTCTCTCTATCCATTCCCCTGCCTCACCCCCATTTACCATCTACCAAAACAACACAGGAGTTGAAGGGAGGCTGAAAAGTTAGAAAAGTTGCTGTTGAGTAGGTGAAGTGACCTTTTGTTCCACAGTGGTCCAGTATGAACACATCTTCAGGGTACTTATGAAAGTAGACAGAGGTTACAGAAGGAAAAAAAGACATCAAGGACCAAAGCAGGATCCCAGAATAGCACAGCAGTTCAAACCTGTTCTAGATCTGTGGCATCCATCCCTCAGGCTGTTCTAGGAGTTGGTTAAATATGGATTCCTACAAGGCCTCGTGGTATATGCTTACAGTCCCATAATCCCTGTGCTCAGAAAGGTGAGGCAAGAATCCAGGTCAGCCTGAATCTTCAGCAACATTGCCTCTTCAGCAGGAAGGACTAAGAATGTGCATTGAAATAACCTCTAGATACTCCTATAAACACTTATTTTATCTGCTCTTAAAAACCAGACTAAGGTATGGAAGTGGACAATGATGTTCAGAGAAATCTGACTATTTTACATTATTTTGTAGACCATTTATCCATCCTTCAGCAATTTCAAGGTCATTAAAAAAAATCTTGGTTCATCCCTTCTAGGCCTTTTGCAGTATCTGTTCTTTCTAATCAGTTTAAAATTCAGAGCCCATGATGGTGGTGACACAGCCTTTAGTCCTGGCACTACCGGGGCAGAAGCAGGTGGATCTCTGAATTATATAGGCCAGCCTTGCTTATACAGTCAGTGAATTGCAGGTCAGCTGGGGCTACACAGTAAGACCCTGTCTCAAAACAAAACAAACAACAACAAAAATCATAGTTCATTAGAAGTTCCATAGTCTTTCTTGCATTTGCTTCTGGATTTGTTTCTGCTCTGAGTAGAATAGAAATCAATAGTCCCCACAAGTCACGACAAACAAAAAGCTGCCAAGCCTCCTCCTGCGCTTTCTGGAGAGTGACAGTGCTGCTCTGCTCAGAATGACCAGGGTCATGAAATGCCAGAGTGGGAGCAGTATGAAACCCACCGTGGCCACATTCTTCTAATTTTTTTCTGATTACTACTCAGAACTGTAGATAGACACTCACAATACATTCACAATATCACACAGCTGTTCTCTCAAGTTCCAAAACTTTCTCATCACTTCCACAGGAAATGCACTAGTGTAGATCTTCCTTCTGCTCCCCAACCCATGGCAAACTTGCCTGCTTTCTCTCTCCCAGAAGTCATTGATTCTGGACATTACTGATAAATTGAATCGTGTAATAGAGGACATTTTGTGTCTTCCTGCCAGTTTTACTCTGTATATACTCCTAAAGAATTGGAAACAGATGTCCAAACAGAAAGTAGCCCGTGAACATTCACAGCAGGGCATTCTCAGGAGCACCCCAAGAAGGAAAAGCACATGGACCTGTTAGCTGAATGAATGAAAAAAAAATGAAGTATGTTGTGTTCATACAGTGAATGATTACTCTGCCAGTAAAGAGAAGGAAGCGCTGGTTTGTAGCATGTTCTAGCATGGACACACACCAGGGAAAAGTACAAATGAAAGTGATCTCAGGCCACTGCGTTGTGTGGTCTACACATAGGAACTTCCTCACGTACTGCAGTGTTCAGCCATAAGCCCAAATATCCCATCCGATGCATTTCTCAGACCAGCAGCCCCCAGGAGAGGTGAGAGGCAGCGCTGGTCCCCATCACTGTCACAGCCTATTCCCTACTGCACAGCTGTCTCTGAAACTGCTCATACTGAGGCACAGTCAAAGCTGGGTGAACAGCGTGTGAAAAAAACACAGCTTTCCCTAGGTCGTGCTGCTAACCCTGGCCTAGGGCAGTGGAGAGAAGGGGAGAATCATCTCAAACCACTGCAGTTCTGCAGCAGATCTTTCCCCATAACCAACATGTCCTCTCTCCACTTTGGAATACGCTAGCCAAGCCAACAAGGCACCATGGAGCCACCTAAGTTCTGCCCAGGTGGCAGGGCAGGGACTCTGGAGGCTGAGGGGGCTGTGGCTTACCGCTTCCATCAGGCCCTTCACTGTGGGCGATCTCAGCATCAGGGCGTCGAACACGTCATCACTCTCCTTCCGCACGTACAAAAGCACTGCAAGAGAAGGGGACAGCCAGCGTGACTCCTGTCACATGGGAGTCTCAAGCTGACACCACCTGCTCTGC
Source organism: Meriones unguiculatus (assembly GCF_030254825.1). Taxonomy (NCBI): domain Eukaryota; kingdom Metazoa; phylum Chordata; class Mammalia; order Rodentia; family Muridae; genus Meriones; species Meriones unguiculatus. The sequence goes on along the minus strand of NW_026843646.1, from coordinate 11,443,794 downwards.
CAACAGGCCAATGACTACTGGGATGTACCAGCTCTGACACCTAGATCCACACTTTAGTTTCTCAAGAAAGGCACACAGTCTCCTCATGACTACTGTTCCCTGTGCTCATTCAGTGAATACCACTGAAGGCTCCTGGGTGCCATAGGCTGTATATACCAAGAGCTGAGGTTGAGGCAGAGAGCTAATAGACCCCATTCTCTGCCTTTAGGGAGTTTATGGTCCATTAGGAGAGACAGGCAGGTACCAGATGACCTAGACACCATTGTGAGAGTCATAAAGAAAGAGCCAAAAAGAGGATGCTTTCCAGACAGCTCCTACCATGGTGAGGTGAGGGAGAAGGCTAAGATACTCAAGTATCTCTGAGTTGTGAAGAGCATAGAAGCACCAAATCTAGAAAGGAATGACACCAGGAGAAGAGCAGGTCAGGCAGACATTCTCCTGCAAGGCTTGGAAGGGTACCAGGGTAGCACCTAGGACAGTCCAGGAAGAACTTAGGATGCAGAGAATCACAGATTTGGGTGCAAGTCCAGCTCAGCCCCTGCTGTGACCCTAATGACTTAATCTTTCCCTGTCTGGATAATCTGTGAAGTAGGACACTAGCATCCAGCACATAGGTGCCTGCTGCCAGTTCTGGGAAATAAGGTCCTTGTGGTAGGCTTCATCTAGGCCCAGCACACAGAGAGGCTCAGTCTTCAACCTACAGAAGCAACCAGGAAGTAGGTGTGGTCCCTGTGCCCTCCCGCGAGGGCATAGCTTTTCCTTTCACTTCTCTGTAAGAGCTCTGAACTGGGGAGTGTGCAGGCTAAGATGGGCAGGCACTGCCGATCTCAGCAATGTAAATGGACCTCGGGAGGCTAAGATGCACCTGTGGGGTCCCACAAACATGGTCACCCTTGCTTCTGCTTCCCCTGACCACTGAGTCCTCCTCCTGTGCCCACCACTCCAGCAATCATGCTGAAAGGTCAGCTCCCAGAAAACAAAAACAAACCAACCAACCAAACAAACAAACAAAAAACTGGCCACTGTCATTCAGGTGCAGTCCAGCATCCCAGAGGGCTACTCTTTTTATCCTCTGGCAGCAGCGTAACTTCTCACCCAAGGGAAGAAAAAGCTGAAACCCCTCATCTGTCCACACTAGGGAAAACTGCCCCAGGCAAAAACAATAACAGCAAAACACTGGTGAGCCTACATCTCAACTATCATCTTAAATCCACCTAGCTACCATCACCATCAGCAGAAAAACAAAGGCAGGACTGGGAAATGAAATCAGCCAAATCCAAACTCCATGTCTCCCCTCCCCCTCCATCCCAAAGGCTTTCTTAAAGCTGTGCATATAAAGGCCACATTGACAGGGGTTCTGCCCAAACTCCCTTCTGTGGCCTGTGAATGTTCAGGTAGATTGTGGTGACTGTGGTAACGGGAGGAGAGGCAGAGGAAGGAGAGAGGCAGACTTGGGCACTGGTGCCTTCTTTATCAAACATCAAAACAGAAGTGCCGAGTAAATATGCAGACTGACTGCATTTCCTACAAGTTTACAACTTTAGTCCCTTGAAGCAATCCTGCATCACTTCCATGTCAGTTAAGCTGCCTAGAACCCAAAGGCTATCAGAAAAGGAGGCAATGTGAACAGTGTGAGAAAAATACTTAGAATGCGGACCCTGGCTACATCCAGATAAGGAAGAGTAAACCCAAGAGGAAGACATACTGGCAGCTATTACTTGATGGAAATTCTGTAACTTCTTGAAGCTCTCAACAACAGAAAGAGAGGGAAAGAGCAACTTCCATCAGGATGACCCTAGAGAGCTTACATTCTATTAAAATTAGCACTACTAATAAATAGCCTCAGCTTAAACCATTGCTTTTCCTGTTGCTCAGGGGTGGCTGGTAAGAGCTCAGGTGCTTCATTTTGTTCTGTTTTGTTGAGCAGGTGGGGCAGTCTCAGCCTTCCCCTGTCAGGCTTGCTGACAGCTAGCCTAGAGGCCATACTGGGCTCCAGACCGTTAGAGGGCTTGCCCACAGAGCCAGTTTTCATTAGATTTATTCTGGGGTGTACCAATGGCAACAATCCTGCCAACCACAACAGGAACCAGCACTGAACATCCCAGACATCACACAGCCAAAGGCAGGCAGCCTCTTGTGGAGCCCCAAAATGACTCTGACCCAGTTACCCTGACAAGTGGCTGCAAAGGAAAAACAACCTGTAATGATGGCTTTGCTGTTAACTGTCACCATTCTTCTTGAGCGACTTCTGACAAGTAGGAGCTGCCACTAACCCTCAATACCCGAGCCAAGCACCTGCTCAGAGCAAGGGGCCCAGTGATGTCTCCATCCTTCTCCAAAGAGAAGCTCTTGGAGGTAGCGGGGAGGTGGTTCTTACCGCTGGTAGGTTACAGCGCCCTCTGTGTCTGAATTCAAAGTTTCAGAAGCCATACCTTAACTTTTACTTATAGGCCAATACAATTTGTAGTGGCAATTTTGGTGGCAGTTTCACAAGCTTTGAAAAATAGTTTATTGGACCAGCTACCAGGCTGTAAATATAATTCCACACACCAGTGTGACTCCTGGTTTCCCTATGACTCTGCCCTATTCCTAAGTAAAGTCAGGGAGGAAAAGACACCAAGGAATGGAGGTGAAAACAAGTGATGGTGAACTGGGAGCCACCATCTCATATGGGCGTGCCCAACCTGTTGTTGTTAATTGTTTCATCTATTGAATATCTCTGAATCACTGGTTCATGAGACGCACTCACAGAGCCAATGTCCTCTGAACTATGTATTTCCCTGCTGGAGGAGTTGGGAGCCACATAACCGTTCCTCCAAGGCCTGTAATGGAAAAGCCTGTAACCTCCCATATGAGGGAAACCCCACCAGGATTGGGAATGGTTCAGTCTCAGGGAGTGAGTTCTTGACAAGACACTCCCTAACCTTCACACCAGTGGCACACAGGAAGGAGAGATACCTCGCTTTACGTTTTCTTCTTTAATCTGCTTAGACGGTATCGGACCAAACTCCTCTTCCATGGGCCTGAACATCCGTTTAACAAGGACGCTGCTGCTGGAGAAGACAGGCAGAAATGGTTAAATACATCAGAGGGTACTGACCTGTCCTCCCCTGCAGGCTCTACACCACCATCCACACTGAGGGAGAAAGATGGAGCCACAAAAGGGAGGTTGCTGAGCCTGCCTCTCCTTTTCTGTTCAGAAGGTCAGGGCCACGGAAAAGCTGATGGCACCCAAGTTGCAGCAGCCTCTCACATCCACGGTGAGCTCCCGACAGGAGACAACACAGGCCACTTCAACAGACCTCTCTTGAAGACTGTCCTGGCTTCCTACAGTTCTCCCTTTCCTGGTTGCCACAGTGAAGGTTCAACCCACTCCACTGAGACCAGAACATTCTCTCTGGAGTCAGTTCTGCATTTGCTTTCAAAGTTCTTATGCTTTTCAGACAGACTAAGGGAATTAGAAGAGAAATCAGAAAAGTGGAGATTTTCAATTCTTTAGTCTCAGGCATAGATGCAGACTTGTAGAAAATGATCATTTCTCTGGAGACTAGCCCATGAGGCAGTGTCTAGCAATCACTTAGCAGAATGGTTAGGACAGGACTTCAGCAGTCAGACCACCTCGATGGATTTTAAATCCCTGCTTTGTAGTTTATTACTGTACAAATTTGGCATGTTGCTCAACTTCCCTGCTCCTCAGTCTCCTAAAAGGAGGCTGTTGACTTAGAAATGATAATATTTGAGGAACTAGAAGTATTAATTACACCAAATTGATCAGTATACACTATTTACACTGTCAAGTGATCGTACCACACCAGATAAATAAGTACAAATATTATGTGCAAATAAAAATTAATTACTTTAATACAATTTAAAAGGAGGCTGGGGAGGCGGTTCAGCAATAAAGGCTGTACACTGCTCTTGCAGAGGACCAGAGTTAGGTTCCTAGCACCATGGCAGGGGCCTAAGCTTTCTGTCCTCCAGCTCCGAGGGATCCAATGCATCTGACCTCCACTAACACCTGCACATGCGTGTACATACCCACATGCAATGCACACATGGTTTAAAAAATAATAAAAATGCTAAATTTACAGGAGGCTCTCTACAGGAGGCTCCCGGGAGAATTCCATGAGTGTCGGGGACTGAGGGGAAGCACCACCAAAGTGCTAGATGAAGACAATGAAGATGCCGATGATCACAGGCTGAGGGCAAGAACAGAGGAGACTAGATTTTCCACCCAGAGCAAACAGCTCACTACCTCCTGGTCTCACATAGGAGATGGACACAGTAATTAACCCCAGTCCTGCGGGTAACACAAAACTGTGACTCCTGCCTGAGTGAGCTTCCTGCCACCAGAGAGCCATTCAACACTTCTCAAGTCGGGTTGGTAGGGACCCAGCTTATAAAAGCACATGCACACTACCTGGGACAGTCTGAAAACATTCCTATCCATGTTGGAAGCGTATATCACTAAAACCAACGGTACTTAATTTACCTCCAAAGGGAGCATCAGCCAACTGAGTTTCTTAACACACATCTCCACCTTGCTCACTTACGTCCCGAGCACTCTGAGGCAGCTGGATAAGAACAATCTTAGCCCTTGTGTCCACAATGACAGAATGCTCAAATGTGTTATCAGCCTTCCACACTGTGATCCAGCTAATAGGAAAAAAGGCTATTCGCATGTGCCACCTTCAAGGGAACCATCTCATGAAAGAGCTACCCAAGAAGCATCTGAGATGCTTTTGAGGATAGCCTATCAAGAGCCATCTTATTTTATTTCCTCTATGTCAAACAGTAGAAACAGCTAAGGAAAAAACTATGACTCAGGTCTCACCTGAAGGCAGTAAAGAACTTTTAGGACACTGCTGCCTCTGCCTTGCCCTTGCTGCTTTGTCATAAAAGCAGGCATGATACTGTCTCCTCTTGGAACTGACCAAGAACTTAGAACTGTAATAGTAGTGACCATGAACTAGTGACCATGAACTTAGAACTAGAAGATTAAAAAAAAAATCCATACACATAGCAGCCAGGCACCATTAGGTTAATAACTGGTAAATTGCCTGAAATGTTATCAGATACCTTCTCGTGCTGTGTCAAGCTGCTTCACAAAGCAAAATTCATTTATATTTTTCCAGTTCAGTTGACTTTTGAGAACAACTTAATCCAAGCCACAGCAGGCTTTGTCATTAAAATAGTATCTCAGATAAACCACATTTCTCTTGGGAGGCCAAACACTTTCAAATCTATAAACCAAGTAGGAGTCAGTAAGTTTTCTATGTTATGAATCCAGTAGTTTCATTTATTTTTCAAAGCAAAACCAAACAAGGCAGCTATGACTTGCCCGCATTCTAATGAGAAGAATGCAGGCCGAAGGCCTTCTTGTGCCCAGCTCAGTGACACTATATAATCATTTGCAAAGGATCAGAGAGCAACAGAGCAGAGCTTTCCCTGACATCATCTCCATCACGAGGCCATCAGTTAGAAAAACCCAGGGCCAGCAGCACACTCAGCCATAGGCTTGTGGGGTTAATCACAAGGAAAACAAGACCCTTGGAAGCAACAAACAATATTAAGATTCATCCAAAAAATCCTGAGAAATGTTAGGTCTGATGCAAGAGCTACAAAGCTACCAGGACTTGTGGTGAAACTTCTGGAGAGCACAAGGCACAGACACGCTCTGCGGGGTATTCTCCAGCCTCTTTAACTACCGCAAACAGTGAAGCTAACTCAAAATCACAAGCTTGGCCTGATCCATCGTCCTGATGGCTGCTGTGACAATGCCACTGAAGTCAGTACCTCCTCAGGGCTAGATGAGCACACACGGTGTCCTCAGAGCTCAGAGATCTGTCTGCCCTGCCAGGAGAGCTCATGAGATGAAACAAGGTTAGGCCTTGGTAAAGACCAGAAAGCTTACACAATAGGATATGCCCAGCCCCCACCCCTGTGCCTTCCCCTCAGCCATGGGTCTAGAATTGAGGAAACAGGGCAATGGAGGCACATTGGTGAGTGCTGGGAATTATGGGTAAGCACTGGCTCAACCTGTGCTTCTATCATGTACCAGCTAGACAACTTTGAAGAAGTTTCCAAATTTCTCAAGGCCTTTTTCCTCACTGTTAATGGCAGATAATAGGAAATCTGGGAGATAACAGGAAATCTCCCAGATTTCCTATTATGAAAAGAATACACATAAAAGCATTCAGAACCTAGCCAAGGTATCCAGGGAGTGCTATTACTTTAACATATAGCAATAGCCAAGGACCCAGCATGCATTAACACAGAGGCACTAACCTGTCCACATTGCTCAATCAGAGATGTATGGAAGTACAGGACATGGCTGTCCTTGGAATGGATGACTACGCAACAACACAGGCAATTCTTATGGAGAGACCAGTGGAGTTACAGGTAGGTCACTGGCCACTTAGCTTGCAAAAGACAGGCTGATGGGTCTGCACAATCACTTCACACTCTCCTAAAGTTCCCCTTTATAACACTCCCTGTGAACTTTATCTCAGGAATACCACTAAGCAAAATGCCAAATGCTGGGGATGTAAGAGAGAGAGCCTTCTACAGCACCCTCAGTATAGACCTGAGGACATGGAGGTTAGGGACAGGAAGGCTGGATGAGGCTTCATGTGGATAAACAACAGTCCAGAGGGTGGACTTGGCTTCCTGAGCTCAAGCCAACATTCTTTTCATGACGCCATGCTGTCTCTTTATAAAATATGTGATTTAAAGATTAGAATTCATAGATCTAATCACTTGTTTGTTCCAACCAACTGAAATCTGATTATTTCTGTCCCAGGATAAAAAGAACAAACTACCCATTTCTGTTTTTGAAATGGGAGTTTTTATTTTCTAGACAGACTGGGCTAGCCAAAACGTTTGATCCTCCTGCCTCAGATCCCTGATTTCTGGGACTAAAGGCATGAGCCACTATGCTTGTCTTTCTAATCAATACTTAAAGGATTTACAACTGATTTTAGAGATTTGGTCCTGGACAAGTTCCAGTCCTAAGCAGCCTGAGGGTTATTTAATTTAATTCCTTTGAGAGTGTCTTCCTCTGAGACAGAAGGTGGCAAAGTTTGTCTGAAAAGGGCCCAGCAGCAAAGGTTTTTCAGATTCTTACTGTAACACTCAATTCTGCTGCTGTATCACCAAAGAAACCATAGAGAACACATGAAGGAACTAATACAGCTGTGTTCCAGAAAAACATTCCTTGCAGAGGCTCAGGTGTACTTCATATCACCGATCATGTAATGCCAGTCTTCACTGGAGGTTTTTAAACTATTGAAACTATCGTAGTCTGTAGACCATTCAAAATGGGTGATTGAGGCTGTGTGGCGTACACACCTTTAATCCCAGCACTCAGGAGGAAGATCTCTGTGAGCTCAAGGCCAGCCTGGCCTACATGCTGTGTTCCAGGCAGCTAGGGCTACAGACTGAGACCCTGCCCACCCCCACCACCACCAAAAGAAGATCTGGCCCTTGGTCTGTCACTTGAAAACTTCTGCTTCAGGAATAAAGCCAGCAATATCAGCTATACTTCCTTCACCAATTATGAAGTGTCTTACATAGGAATGGAAAAGTTTGACTATGGTTTGTAGGAAATTTATCTTGGGATGTTAGGTATACACAACTAATGCAAACAATAAGCATAAAATACGTATTAAGGAATGAATGTGGTTTTAGCCTGCTTTAAGAGAAAAATATAGCATTGAGCTTATAAGAGAGTTCCCAACATAATCTGCAATTCAGGAGGTTCTAAACACATGTATTCAGAAAACAAAAGCAAATAAAAACAAAACAAAACCAACTTAGTGGTCAGGCTGGAGAACTATGAGGTTAAAAGCACTGGCTGCTCTTCCAGAGGACCTGGGTTTAATTCCCAGCATCCATAGCACAGTTCATAATCACCTGTAACTCCAGTTCCAGGGATTCAATGCCATTTTCTGGCCTTCATGGGCAATAGGCATGTAACTGGTACACAAACCCACACAGAGGCAAAATGCTCTTTTTTTTTGCTGTTGTTGTATAAATTTAGTAGTCTCCCATGAGAGAAATTAAGATATTAAAAGATAAAATTATATTGTAACTAAGAACAGTTTCAGGAAAGAACAGAAGTTTGAATGTTGAGGGTGGAAAAGGCTTATCCAGAGAGCAGAGCAGGAGTGAATGGACAGAAGTTGAACACTGTTATCAGAGAGAACGTGCTATGATAATCTCAACTGTTAACCAATATGAAATGAGAGACCCTAAGAAGATTTGTAAAACACACTCTTGGGTATGTTTGTCAGGATGTTTCCAAAAAGAATTAATTAACCAGAGAAGATCATACTAAACATAGGCAGTGTCATTCAAGAGACTGGAAGCCTAAATGACATTCTCTAACTGGCAGAGGCCACAGAGGAACAGCTCTGGCGTCTGCCCCTGCCTCTGCCCTATGTTGTTCCAAAAGAATAAGCCAAAGTACAGTTTTCCTCCTTTAAACTCTAAAAGCTGAAACCACCCAGCTCTTAGAAATAATATAATGAGCTTCCTCATATGCAGAGAACATTCGTCACTGGCAATATTCAAATAGAAGGCAGCTAGCTCAACACCTACCCTGTGAGAATGTGCTACCAACGTTACTGTGTCCTAGAAGAGTCATCTCGTGACCTTAAAACAGCTCTTTCATACCTGCAAGCTTCTGAGTATATAAAATGAGTTAAGGAAAGAAACTACACTGAAGATTTAGCTGCCCCTAAACATTTATAGGTGGGCATATATTCTCTGCAAAGATGGGGCCAGAGAGACACATCTGGAAGATACAGAAGACAACTTCCTACCCCAAACCCACAGGGCAGTGAACAGGTTCTCAACCTACTCAGGCCCCATTCAACACCTTGAGTAAGGCTTCAGGAGCTGTTTGTGTCTCGGGCAGTTTTGAAAGCAGGAAAGGCTTTTACACTCTCAACCAGATCTTGTGCTGAGATGAAACGATGGGAAGCAAGAGCTATCAGAAAGATTTCAACAAACAGTGCACTAGAAGGGATGGGCCACATTTGCAAAATTACCATTTAGTCAAAGGCAGATCACAGGGAGAAAGGGAAGGTACAGAAGATGGGCTTGCAGGAAAAGGTGACCACCTGTTGCCCCTCTCTCCATTCTAGGTCACAGCACACGGGAAGGTCCCATCTCCTGCCCAGGGCGGCCCAGGCTGGGAAGGTGCATTGCCACCCCACAAACAAACATTATGTGCTTAGAATGAAGGACTGCTCTTACCCTTCTCGTTCGTCATCTGTGTTGTAATACACCTGTGGGGAAAACAAGAGGCTCATGTCAGACAGCATAAAACAGAAATCTGAATGAGTTGTCTGACTGTACAAACTATCTGTGAAGAGGAAAAAAGATACATTTGATTAGCAATGGTGTGTGTGTTAGATTTTATAAAGTAAATTCAGAAATGTGACTATTTCTAGCTTAAGCTGGTCTGATCTGATCAGGTTACTCTGGCTCTCTGCCAAATGCTGCTCCTGACAATAAGAAAATCTGTTGGTAAGATCTAAACACATTCTTTAGAAAGGCTGTGCTGGCTCCCGCGTGTTTGTTCATCAAAGCGGGCTTACCCTGGTTTCCCATCACCACAGAAATGTAAGGGTAAACTGTCAGCAAAGAAACTGGTGGACAAATATTTAACTGGGATGCCTATTTCACATATCAAATAGGGCCAGCATCCCTCAGGACTTGTGGCTCCTCTCAGCATACCTCACCCCAACCCCTCCTCTACACTCCTCTCTTGGCTGGACTTCCTGTTCCAACAGCATGTAACTCAGCCATTTTGGCTTTCTTTGCCTCTTGAACCTGGTGGCAGCTCTTGGCTTCTCTCTTACTTCTCTCTCCTCACCCGTTTAGTCAGCTGGCCGTGTTCAGCCTGGACTCCTCCCTCTGCCTGCTTTGTCCTTTACATATACAATAAAAATCTCCACACTTTAAGGGTAGCCACATCCTCCTCTTTTTATTTCAGTTTTTCATTCATTAACTCTCTTCATGCTCTAAAGGTCACGTGGCAAAAGGAAGATCTCCAAGGACAAGTGTCATTAGGAACGAGCAGTGGCAAGCACAATCAGAATTAGAGAAACTGAAGCATCCTGCAGACAGTGCCAGACAGTGGTGGCACATGCAGGCAACCATCTCTCTCTCACACACACAGCCTTGCTGGCTGTCTTTTCTGGACAAGATACAATATTCATATTCTTTCCTCTTATATATTGGTTCCTATGTAATAAGACAAGATAGAAATGTTAAAATGAATTTTAGTAGAAATGTACTCCATGCAAAAAGTATGAATATATTTATTATCATATTATATCATGAACCGAGAAACAAATAAACACACACACTCATGCATATGCACACATGCAACCCCCCCCCACACACCATGATCCTCTGGTTGTACAGCTGCCTTGTCACTATATAAAACATTCTCCAGAAAAAGGAGAAGCTGCAAGATTGAGAAATCAGGCTGATGTCAAGTCCCAGCACTTAGAATGCGAGGGGACTTGAGTTTGTCATAATGCTCCTATTTCTCAAAACAATCCTTTCAGCTAAGGATTCTGGATTCAAAAGAAAACAAAACGAGGCAAAATTAAAGTCCCAATTAGTATGGCCAAAACAAACTCGGGCTGATGCTAAGAAACATCTTCTCTTTCTTCTCCAGTTTTCATTTCTCCCTTGGGAGAAGTAACCTTAAAGAGTAAAGGAAATAACATCAGCATCACCTGAGAACTCTGGAAACCTTCCCTTATAGAGGACCGGTCTTCAGTTAGCACAGGAAAAACCGTGAGCAAGGTCCAGTTCAGCTCCGTCAGCACTGGAGTGCTAGACCCAGCACACCAGTACCCTACTTTTAGTTTTTATTGAACAAAATCATAATTAATTCTCCTGTGGATGCATAGTTTTCATCATGAAATTTCAGTGTCTGCATAATCTTCCACAAAACTAAGCTGTCATAATGATTTAATTATTGAATATTTATTTGATTTCCAATCCTTCATTTCATTTGTAGATATAACCATAGGACTTGGCTATTGTGTTTTTGAAGGAAGATCTAACACTCTTTTTCCTTCAGATGACTAATGATTTATCCACTCAATGAGAACTACTAATTTGCTAAGGAAAAAATTGTTGACAAGATCTTAATTTCTCTCCTCTGGGCAAATGTATGTATGAAATGTATGAAACAGTTTTACCTCTCACCACTAGGTGGCGATATGTGCACTGACGGAGTCTGCTTCACAGACACCACAACTTGAACAGGCAGATGAGGAGCTTTCTCCTGTCCTGTTGTCAACAATGTTCTAATAACAGCTCACACCTTTCTTTGCCTTAGCATGCCAGTCTTTCCTCCCAAGACAATGTTTTCTGTAAAAACCTACTTTTTGTGTTGCCATTCCCCTGCTGCTTGAGTTTATTTTTGTGGCCTGTTCTGCGTACACACCAGCACACCCTGAGGAGGGCAGTAGGAGGCTGTGAGCAAAAGTAGTACCTGTCCAGTCCTCTGCAGGTTGGCAAAGTGAACATCTGGTATGAAGAGCACGGGCTGCGAGTGCAGGTCAGGCATGGTTTTGAAGTACGTGATGTCACTTTTCTTCTGTAAAGGTATGGCAGCCAGCTTCCCGTCAGAGGCTGCACGAAACCACAACAACCACAGAACAGGGCTATGCACACATGAACACTGTCAGCCAAGTCCATGATCCTCCCCCAAAGCTTTCCCAGCAGCCTAGATTATGCTTCAAATGCCCTTCCCCAGGCCCAAATAAACAAAAAGAGCATGGGATTCTGGGAAGTACAATGAGGGTGGAAGGCTCCTCCACTTCCAGCTGTCCTGTGTGTACCGCGGAGGACTTCTGTTTGCTTTCCATATCAACGCTGCCCCTGTCTGCACTGTAGGGGCAAAGCAGGCCACACCTGGAGCCTTCGTACCTTCCCCTGTAGCCAGCTTCTTCTGTCTCTTCAAAGGACCCTGCTGGCTACCATCAGCATTGGGGAGGGGTTGACTTACAGTTGTTGCACTGGGTTTGGGAGGCCTGGCCCTTCCCTTTCTTCCTATTCTGCTTTCTCTCTTCATCTCGGATTTTTCTTTCTGCTCCCTGATGGGGAAAACAGAGACCAAGCAAGGTATGTTTTCAGAGCATAAAAGAATATTCTCATTTTCTTTCTCTCTCTCACACACAGCGTGAAGATGGGAAGAGGAAGCCAGGAAGCCTCCTGCCTCAGCGAAATGAGAACACTCACAGATCTTCATGCTACATTCTGACCTGTAAGGCCAGCTCATCGGATTGCTGCCTCTTCCTGTCTCATGCCTACTCCATGAACTTGGCTTTTGAATCCATGGGGAAAGAACAGGCTGAGTTCTCTGGCCCAGTGTCACCTGCTGGGTAGCTCAGTGCTATTAATAGAACAGCCTAAGCACTGGCCCATGGCGTCCGCTCCTAGGCACAGACAGCTTTCAGGCAAGTGCCACTTCCCAGGGCAAGTTTTCCTCTGCCTATGGTTATGAATTTTTTCAAAAAATCATCACAGGAAGAAATAAAGGGGGCGTTTTTGTAGCCACACAAAGATGTGGGATCACTCTGCACATGAAATTATCGTATTTCCCTGTATGCTTGGAGATGGTGCTCACTCTACCACGTAGGAGAAACATGCATTCACTCACTTCTGTGCTCCTGTTCTTTGTAATTTGACTTCTTATTAGCCAAATTCAAGGCCTTCTCCTGCTCCACTACCTGATCAGCTGCCCCTGGTGTCAGCATCATTTGCTGTTCATATTTCTTTTGGGCCATTTCTTAACCTATTTTCCTCTCCTGATCCCAGAAAGGCATCCAGCACAGCTTCCTCCATTCTGGCTTCAGCAGAATTCAAGTAGACCATGAATTCACAATGCCCTACACAGGTGACATTCACAGGACACCAAGCCAAACCTGCTTCCTAGGTCCATGTTAACAGTCTGTTTAGGAAACAGTGACACACACCACATAAAGCACCCAGTAACCTGCACCCTTCAGACAAACCAAATACACTTTTGGTCACACTGACTCTTACTGGTCTTACTGACTCAGAGCAGAAAGCCAGACAAGACTAGGATACAGTGGGGACTTGGGTTCAGCAAGAGCACCATGGCTTTGGAGGGAGTTCTTGAAGGATGGGCCACTGCTGTTTTCCATAGATGAGACTCAGACAATCACAATGCACCTTTCATACCAAAAACTACCAAAGAACTAGCAGTTCTTATGCTATTTTACATTAAATTTTGAGGTGTCATTGATACTTACAGGTCATGGAAATCCACAGCAAGAGGGACAACATAGAGAAATATAGATACACCGGCTACAAAAAAACTCATCAAAATAACCCAGATTTTTGTAGAGCCTTTGTGTTTAAACAAAGAGAAATCAATTCTAAATGCCCCCAATAACACCTTGCTCAAACCAACTTCAAGTTTGGAGTGGGAAATGGCAACATTTTTTCTTAGATGCATACAGAGCACTTTGCCATGTGTTGGAAGCTATGTGTAATTCAGTATTCCATACAAATATGTATTATCTACCCCTATAAATTATAGTTCACTCAAGACACATCCCAAATTATACAAATTATTTTTTCATTGTCAAATTTTGTGTTCTTTTTAAGTATTAGTGTCATGTGAAAAACACTCATCATGCTGAATATTGCCCTGGTTAGTTTGTTGTGTTTTTGTTTTGTTTTATTTGTTTGTTGATCAACTTGACACAAGCTAAGGTCATAGGAGAGAATCTCAACTGAGAAAATGCCTGTGGAGCATTTTCTTGATGGATGAGAAAAGGCCCAGCCTGCTGGCAGTGGTGTTGGCCGTGGCACAGGCTCCTGGATCTAAGAAAGCAAGCTGAGCAAGCCGGGGAGAGGGGGTGTGCAGGAGCAGGGCAAGTCAGTAAGCAGCTCTCCTCCATAACCACTGCCTCAGTTCCTGCCTCCAGGTTCCTGCTGTGAGCTCCTTCCCTGCCTTCACTCTGTGATGTGCCCTGGAAGAATAAGACGAAACAAGCCCACTCTCCCACCTGCTGCTTTTGGTCATGGGCTTTATCCCAGTGCTAGACGGCTAACTCAGACAGATAGTGCAATGACCTGAATGAGAACATTCTCCAGAGCCTGGTATGCAAACCCTTGGTCCCCAGTTGGTGGTGATGCCTGGGAAGGTGGCAGGCTCATTGGAGAAAGTGCATCACTGGGGGTGGGCTTAAGAGAGTTTAAAACCTCACTCCACTTTCTCTCTCTGCACTATGCCTGCATCTCATCTTCCTGCTCCTACTTTCATGCTCACTTTCACACTGCTATGCCTCACCTGCCATGATAAACTCAACCCTCTGGACCCATATGGCATTTTATCTTAGCACGAGAAAAGTAACCAATAAAAATGGGTACAGCCCAAGAAATTTTACTTTTAAAGAATGGTTTTATTTGTGCTATTTCTGAGAATAGCCAAGAAAGAATTGTTTAAGAATTATCTATATCATCCTCCTCTTCAGGAAAACAGCAAACAGCGGATGGTGCAGAATACCTCTGGTCCAGGCTTGGAAGGCCACAACAGCTTCTGCAGAGGACTTGGCAGTAGCCTTGGGGACTGAGGTTATAATAGATGCTGTGAGGCTTCTGGAGGTAAAGCCAAAGACAAGGAGTGGATCCCTGTCACCAAGCTGGGCCACCTGGTCAAGGACTTGAAAATCGAGTTCCTGGAGACAATTTACCTCTTCTCCCCACCCATTAAGGAATCCTAGACCATCAGCTTTTTCCTGAGAGCATCCCCAAAAGATGAGATTCTGAAGATCGTGCCAGGGTAGATGCTGCAATGAGGACCCAGTTCAAGGCTTTAGTTGCTATTGGGGACTAGAATAGTTATGTTGGCCCTGGTATTAAGTGGTCCAAGGATATAGCCAATCAAAACCCGAGGGGCTATCATCTTGGCCAAGCTTTCCACTCTTTCTGTATGGAAAGGCTAGTTGGGGAACAAGATTGGCAAGCCCCACATTGTTCCATGCAGAGTGACAGGAAGCTGTGGTTCCACACTGCTGAGTCCCCCCCAACCGAGAGGCACTAGCATCATCTCTGCTCCTGTGTCCAGAAAGCTGCTAAGTATGGCCAGTATTAATGACCGCCAACATCAGACAGGGCTGCACTGCCACCCTGGGCAACTCCATCAAGGCCACCTTTCATGCCATCTCCAAGTCCTACAGCTTCTTGATCCTGGAACCTCTGGGAAAGACTGTGTTCATCAAATAACCTCATCAGGAATTCATGGACCACCTTGAGAAAACCCTCACCAGAGTTCAGAGGACCTAGGCTCCAGCTGTGGCTACCACATATGGGGTTTTATACAAGATCATAAAATGAATTAAGCGTATTTTTGGAAAAAAATTATATATGTGCAGTATAGTTTTCAGGAACTAGAAACACATTATACACTCTTGGGGAACTGTCATTCTCATTTCTAAATAAAGCTGTGATTTCAGTAAGACCCAAAAAAGCACTACACATTCAGTACAGACAGATCTGCCTCCACCAAGATCTTGCATCACTTTATTTCCTAGGAGTACTTGTCGCCAAAACTTCCAGAAAACATTACTTCTACACTTAGGGAAGAAGTCCATTTCATTTAAGAGGGCAAATTTGATGCAGCTGATGCAATTACAGTTAACCCATCCGCAAGGTCCTAAGACTCTTCTTCATGTGAGTTTCTTGACATTCCCCACTCCTTAACACTGCAATATACAGAAACCTATGTCATCACTCACTGCTTGAAAAAAATGCCAATCCATCATGCTTCATTAGGGCATTTAAAACAGGAACTATTAGGAATGTGACCTTTCTTATTGGCAAAGCGTACACGAGAGTGATCCATTCTGGGTTTTCAATGTTTAAAATCATAGCCATACAAGTAAATGGTTTTTCCAACCACCTTTTCCTAGCCTAAGGCCCCGCCATGTGACTTCAACAACAAAGCTTTGGGGCAGGTAGGGAACGTACACATTCCCCTTCTCATCCTTTCTCACTGAAAGGAAAAATAACTGAATGAAAATAGGTTTGTTTTTTTTTTTCAATTGGCAAACAACTGGTATAATGAGCCCATTTTATCCCTTAAAGCCTCTTTTCCTCTAGGACATAGGCTCACAGCCACAGTGCAATACTCTCCTCCCTACAAGTTTGGGGTTTTGTGTGTGTGTTTGTTTAGTTTTGGGTTTTTTGAATGATCAGTAGTCACTCTCACATTCAGTGTATAAAGTTAGTTATTGATTCAAGGAGTCTGAACTGAGACAGATCTATGTCTGGACCCAGCTCCTCTGCTGCGTGAGTCCAGCCAAGTGCCTTTGACCCATGTGTATGTACTCACTGAGTGTTGCGTCAAATGGTCTCTGGGCTCTGGAGGCTACCTAACTGTCCCTCGGTTCTATAAGGGCTATACAGCTGTGCCTACAGTGCAATTCCAGTGGCTTTTATTATCTTCTCTTAACCATTTCCTCTCTGCTGTCACTTCTCTCGGCTCACAGGGATGCATTCATCCCTGTGCTATTTCATTGCTATAACAGGCAATTTAAAACAGACTGATGTAGCATTAAGAATGAAGGGTAGCATGGAATTAGCTACGGGCCTCTTTTCATTTCTCTTCTCCATCATCTAATCTGAAGTAGTCACCAGTGCATACCTATAAGCAGCCAGTGAGATTACACTGTCTTTGTTACCTCACTTGTTACCACACTTGTATGTGTGTTGTGTGCAAGTGTCCTTCAGTGTGTTCTGAGGCCAGAGAAGCATTTGGAATGTCCTCCTCTATTATGCCCTGACTTATTGCCTTGAGACAGGTCTCTTATTGAACCTAAAGTTTGCCATTTAAGCTACAGTGAGTGGCTGGACACCCACATGCCTCAGAAACAATCCCAATGTTACAGGAACATGCAATACACCCAGATTTTTATACTAGTGGTAAGGATTCAAATTTAGGGCCTTGTGCTTACATGAAAAGTACTCTTATCCACTGAGCCATTTCCCTGCAGTTTATTGAGCTTTTCAGTAGTCATCCTATGGCCACACTGATGGCTACATGTCTGCACTCTCCCCCATCACTCACCAATTTACAGATAACTGTGTGCCCTCCATCAGCATATCACCTGTGCTTTCACATTCCATGTCTAGAGTTTATTCTCTACTAGATTTACGGAGAAGCAATATTCACCAGAATTGGGATGTTATATTGTCGTTTAGGTTTTATTTGAAGTTTCTGTTTTTCTATATTCTTTACATTGGAGTTAATTGGGTCGAAAAAAAGTCCTTGGTTTACTTTATTCTATTCAGATAACTATTTTCTCCTGATATAGTATTACTGTTGAAATTTTTGATGATAAAAATATCCCTATTCACTTCTAATTATGTATTTTCCTTTAATTAAATGCCCAAAGAATAGTTTTCATCTTTTCAAAGTCTGATAGCTATGCTTTCTTTTTTTAACCCCCTGAGACAGAGTCTCACTGGCTGTCTTGGAACACACTACATAGACAAGGCTGGTCAAACTTACAGACACACACCTGCCTCTGCCTCCCTAGTGCTGGGTTAAAAGGTGTGTGCCACTCTGCCCATCTGATAGCTGTTGCTTCATATTGTTTTCCTGAGCCAGTTCCCCCAGCACGGTATAAACACTCTCCCATGGTTCTGATGTACCATTTTTGCATTTGTTGTATTCTGTTGCTTGGGAGTTTGTTGTTTTTTTTCTTGGTTTGTTCTTCTCAATGACCACCGTTCTACAAATATTCGGCCATCTCTAGCTCTTGTCTGTGGTATGTTCACTCCTCTCTTTCATAATTTCCTTCTATTCTGCGCTGTTTTCCCACCTGCACCTCCTTATGACCTGTCACTGGCCTAGCCGCTAGCTGCTTCTCGTACATTATGGAATACTTCTGCTTCTATTGCAAGTTCTTGCCTGACCTCAAGCATAGGTCTATTCTTCATATACATGGTTTTCAAGCTTCCTGTTAGCGAGATTCATTGGCTCACTTTGAGATATTGGGCTATTTTTCATCTGCTGGGTGGTAGTAGCTTCATGATGTTCATTCACTGTTCATAAGGAAGTTGGTCTGACCTTAATCTTGTTTTTAATGAAATGCGGTTTTTTTTTGGGGGGGGCTATTTTCTGAGTCACGTTGGGCAACATGAGAAGCTAGGACAGTTCTCCCCTGAGGCTTGTAACCTACAATCCCTCTTCTTAAATGTTCACACAGTAATACAAAGAAGCGCACTGTTATTGTTGCTTTAAGGTGTATTCATTTTATTTTGGGGAGTGTTTTGTTTGCATGTGTGTACATGCACCACATGAGTGCCTGGTGCCCACAGAGGCCAGAAGAGGGTACCAGATCCCTTGGAACTGGAGTTGCCAATGGCTGTAAAGCTGTCAGTTACTGGAAACTGAATCTGAGTCCTTTTCAAGAGCAGCAAGTGTTCTTTAGGACTGAGCCAGCCCCTAGTCTTTTGTTTTATAAGATGGCCTACTCTGTATATAAATACAGAGTATAGACTTTGAAAAGATGAAAACTATTCTTTGGGCATTTAATTAAAGGAAAATAAATAATTAGAAGTGAATAGGGATATTTTTATCATCAAAAATTTCAACAGTAATACTATATCAGGAGAAAATAAAGATATTTCTGTGTGCTTTCTATTGTTACAATAAAGACCACGGCAAAAGCAACCTGGAGAGCAAAGGGCTTACTTCTTCTTACAGGTGCAGGCCATCACTGAGGGAGAAAAACTCAAGGCAGGAACCTGGAGGCAGGAACAGAATCAGAGACCGTGAAGAAATGTCTCGTACTGGCTTGTTCTTCAAGATTTGCTCAGTTTGCTTTCTTATATACCCAGGATCTCCTGCCCAGGGCTAGCAAGCTAAGCCCTTAGTAAGCTAAGCCCTTCCACATCACCCATCAATCAAGAAAATGCTCCATAGACTTACACACATGCCAATCTGCTAGAGGAATTTTCTCGGTGGCCCTTCTCTTACGAGAAAACTCTCCAGCTGTGTGGCAAAAACTAACCAGGAGAGTGTCCCTTCCTATCTTAATTTTCTTTTGTGCTTTTCTTTCCTGGCCACCTGTTTGCCAATTCCAGCAGCTGATTTTACTCTTACCAGTTTTGCCCAGAACAGGGTTTTCCCCCTAGATCAGGGCTTTACATTGTAACTTCTCATGAAAAACAACATAGCAATATCAGTCCCTTTGCACACACCAGCCAGCTAGGGTCTTTAGAATTTTTTCCCCCAGCCCACCTCACACCCTGTCCTCAGAAGGCCCCTTGGTGCTTTCCAACGAGTGCCTTAGGCTCCGTTACTTGCCCTCACAGAGGCTGACCTCACACAGGCTGTCAAATGATCAGTACACGTGCTCACACCTGTGACCATCTCTTGTACCTGACCTTCAGGGTTGAAGCTTTCTTATTCTAACTATTCTGTTAAAGTTTATAGTAGCAATTATGGAGACGAAAGCACTGTGTGCTGTGTAAAAATGATGAACTTATTTTGTAGGCAAGGTTTCTAGTCCTGAAAGTTCTAGGTGAGGCCCCATGCAACTCAACAAATGGCCAAGATTGCAATGTGTGTTCTACAGTAGTGTCTACACCCAGCGGATATTCCAGATCTGTCATCTCAGCTGCACGCTCGGACCAAAGCACAGTATGCTACAAACTGAAGGTTCCCACACTTCACCCGCCATGTGCTGAAGCGAAGCCCTTAACGCTGGTGAGGTGATGAGGCTGATCCCTGATGTGACAGTGTCCCGTGAAAAGACACAGGAGAGCTCTTCTCTTTTTCTTCCATGTGAGCACAAGGAAATAACATGCCTACTGGCAGCCAGGAAGTCGCTCACAGGGACAGAACTCATAGCGCTGAGGTTTCCGTAGAGAGTACATTTCTATTGCTCACACCACCTAGCCTCAGGTATTTTGTTTTATCAGCCTGAGAGAACTAAGCCCCAGGGCAATGCCAGTCATTAAATTAATGGTAAAAATACTGAAAACAGCAAGAGCCAAGACAAAGGACAGTGGATGGATTGGTGACTCCCTAAATATCTAACAGGACTTGAGAATAAAAGACTGCCATGTCTCTGTGGTTGGCCGAGAACAGCGACAAGGGAGAAATGTCATTAAAAAGAACATCTAGCCATAACAGAACCTTTCTGACAAATTTGTCTTTACTCACCTTGTCACAGAAGACCTTGATCTGGTGGTACGCTCTGTGGACGGGTTTATTGCTGCGGTTATTGTAACTGTATGTGTCAATCTGAATCATCAAAGGAAGTCCTTTCACGCCCTTCTGGGAGGAGAAATCTGTACTCAAGCAATTCACTGTGATGAAAAGCTGAAGGAGGCAGCAAAAGAAGAAAATTCACAAACTGCCATGCAGAGGACCTTCAAAGAAGGAGGCAGGCAGGCATGTGAAGTGAAAATCCTACACAAACCTATAAGGACAACTGATAACTGTTCAATACTCTCCCATAGAATCCTGCCAGATGCACAAAACATTATATGGCTGTAAACTTCTTCTTTTTTTTTTTTTTTTTTTTTTTTTTTTTTCAATGCAGTTTATTCAGGAAGATTGAACAATCCTCGGACCCCGGGGAAAGCCAGCCCACAGCTTAAATAGCCTCTGGGTAGCCAACCCAGGCGTGCCACGGGGGCAATGCAGATAGGTCCACATACATGGAAGCAAGCCAGATCCTCAGCCTTAGCCAAATGTGGAGTTGTTCGTGACAGAGAGCACTCACCATCGGGAAGGTGGAAGGCGGAAACCAGCTCCATCTTTAAGGCATAGCATTCCGCAGCTCTCTACAGTTCCCCCTTTTTGTTTTAGACGCATCAGACAAGAGTAGAGGTCTGATCTCTGATATTAGAAATAAATTGGGACTTTGTACTGATGTTCATTTAGGTGTCATCCACCCAAAGAGCATCAGACCGTCCTATACCTTTTTCTCAGAGGCGGGACCTGGGGCATCAACCCGCATGCAATCAGACATGCTCTTCTCTGGGTCCAAAGCGGCTGACCCTGAGTGCAGTGCTTAGCCTCGCATCCTGAGCGTATCATTTTAGCTTTTTATGGTATCCAACCATGCTTGGGGAGAATGTCCTGCTTCAATGGCTGTAAAGGCCTGAATGATCATGGCTGCATCACACTGTTGTGAGACTCTAATCTTGCATATATACCACAGGCAAACCAAGGAGACCAACACCAGAAGGCCTGCTAACGCTCCCATGCCCGCCCATTCCTTCAGATGATTCATGGCTGCAGCAATCCATGTTGATAATCCTGTGGCTAGTCCTGCGTCCACTCCGGTAGAATTTACTGTGACAATGGCCACTCTCAGCTGCTCCATCATAGTATCGAATTCTCCAGTCCCAATTACCTAAAATATAGCTCGACAATTGTTTAGACAGATTTGCAGCGCAGGAAAAATTCTCATGTTGTATGCTAGTGACACAAAGTCCAGCATACTTTCATTGACAGCCAGGTTGAGCGATTTGCCATAGGGTATCAATTTGCTCCTGCAAGAGGTCAATCCTCTGATTGAACACCATCAAGCTTCCTTTTAGTTGAGCATTAATTCCTTTATGTACAACTAAGGCATGAGCTACATTGGCTAAATGATTATTCAGGGTCTGAGCAGTCTGCCCAGTATGACTCATGGCTAATGCCCTGGTGGTAGCTCCAACAGCCGTCAATGAGATGGTAGTAACAATGGTGGCTGTAGTTCCAAGATCCCTTTTCTGTCTGAAGAGAGTCATAGCGTGAGGGGCATCAATGGGCATAGGCACCCAGTGAGGCATGCGAGTAACCAGGGCATACCTAACTTTACTAGCATTCCAGCATTGGGCAAAAAAGCAAGTATCATTACCACAATTACTTGGCTCTATCTGGCTAATAATGAATAAAAATGGGGGATATAGACAAACAGGTGTGGGCTTATAGGAAATATTATGAGAAGCCCTAACCCCTCATTGGATCATCCTGCGTCAGTTCTAGAACTAGCAGTGGTGGTGTCCGAGGTCTGAGTAGGTTCAGGAGACCATTGCCCCCAGGGGCGAGACGTGCTCCATGCCAATTGACTAACTCCATGTTTTCCTCCAATTTTGAAAGTCATTTAAGGTTCTTAAATTACTTTTTTCCCTTTTTTCTTAAATTTTTCATCAATTACACTTTATTCATTCTGTATCCCCCCATAAGCCCCTCCCTCCTCTCCTCCCAATCCCACCCTCCCTCCTCCCTCTGCTTGCATGCCACTCCCCAAGTCCACTAATAGGGGAGGTTCTCCTCTCCTTTCTGATCTTAGTCTGTCAGTTCACATCAAAAGTGGCTGTATTGTCCTCTACTGTGGCCTGGTAAGGCTGCTCCCCCCCCCCCCAGAGGGAGGTGATCAAAGAGCAGGCCAATCAGATTATGTCAGAGGCAGTCCCTCTTCACATTACTATGTAACCCATTGGACTCTGGACTGCCCTGGGCTACATCTGTGCAGGGGTTCTAGGTTATCTCCATGAATAGTCCTTGGTTGGAGTATGAGTCTCTGGGAAGTTCCCTATGTTCAAATTTTCTTGTTCTTTTGCTCTCCTTGTGGAGACCCTGTCCTCTCCAGCTCTTACTATTTCCCAGTTCTTACCTTAAATTCCGTTCACTCTGCCCAACAGTTGCCCATCAGGCTCAGCATCTGCTTTGATAGTCTGAAGGGCAGAGGCTTTCAGAGGCCCTCTGTGGTAGGTTCCTAGGTTGTTTCCTGTTTTCTTCTTCTTCTGATGTCCATCCTCTTTGCCTTTCTGGATGGGGTTTGGACGTTTTAGTTAGGGTCCTCTCTCTTGCTTAGTTTCTTTAGATGCACAGGTTTTAGTGGGTTTGTCCTATGTTGTATGTCTATATGAGTGAGTATATACCATGTGTGTCTTTTTGCTTCTGAGACAACTCACTCAGGATGATCCTTTCCAGATCCCACCATTTATCTGCAAATTTCATGATTTCCTTATTTTTCATTGCTGAGTAATATTCCATTGTGTAGATGTACCACAATTTCTGCATCCATTCTTCAGTTGAGGGGCATCTGGGTTGTTTCCAGCTTCTGGCTATTACAAATAAAGCTGCTACAAACATGGTTGAGCAAATGTCCTTTTTGTGTACTTGAGCCTCTTTTGGATATATGCCCAATAGTGGTATGGCTGGATCTTGAGGAAGCGCTATTCCTAGTTGTCTGAGAAAGCGCCAGATTGATTTCCAGAGTGGTTGTACAAGTTTACATTCCCACCAGCAGTGGAGAAGGGTTCCCCTTTCTCCACAACCTCTCCAGCATGTGTTGTCACTTGAGTTTTTGATCTTGGCCATTCTCATGGGTGTAAGGTGAAATCTCAGGGTTGTTTTGATTTGCATTTCCCTAATGGCTAGTGAGGTTGAGCATTTCTTTAAGTGCTTCTCTGCCATTCGGTATTCCTCTACAGAGAATTCTCTGTTTAGCTCTGTTCCCCATTTTTTAAGTGGATTACTTGGTTTGCTGCTTTTCAGCTTCTTTAGTTCTTTATATATACTGGATATGAGTCCTCTGTCAGATAAAGGGTTGGTGAAGATTCTTTCCCAATCTGTAGGTGGTCGCTTTGTTTTGATGACGGTGTCCTTTGCTTTACAGAAGCTTTTCAGTTTCATGAGGTCCCATTTATTGGTTGTTGCTCTTAGAGCCTGTGCTGTTGGTGTTCTGTTCAGGAAGTTTCCCCCTGTACCAATGAGTTCTAGGGTATTTCCCACTTTTTTTTCAAGCCGATTTAATGTGTCTGGTTTTATGTTGAGGTCTTTGATCCACTTGGACTTCAGTTTTGTGCAGGGTGACAAGTATGGGTCTATTTTCATTTTTCTACATGTAGACATCCAGTTAGACCAGCACCATTTGTTGAAGATGCTATCTTTTTTCCATTGTATGGTTTTGGCGTCTTTGTCAAAGATCAGGTGTCCATAAGTGTGTGGGTTTATTTCTGGGTCCTCTGTTCGGTTCCATTGATCCACCATTCTGTTTCTATGCCAGTACCATGCAGTTTTTAAAACTGTTGCTCTATAGTACAACTTAAGATCAGGGATGGAGATACCTCCAGAAGATCTTTTATTGTAGAGGATTGTTTTAGCAATTCTGGGTTTCTTGTTATTCCATATGAAGTTGAGAATTTTCCTTTCCAGGTCTGTAAAGAATTGTGTTGGTAATTTGATGGGCATTGCATTGAATCTGTAGATTGCTTTTGGTAAGATGGCCATTTTTACTATGTTAATCCTACCAAGCCATGAGCATGGGAGATCTTTCCATCTTCTCATATCTTCTTCTAATTCTTTCTTCAGAGATTTGAAATTTTTTTCATACAAGTCTTTGACTTCCTTGGTTAGGGTTACTCCGAGGTACCTTATGTCATTTGTGGCTATTGTGAAGGGTGTTGTTTCCTTAATTTCTTTCTCAGCCCTTTTGTCTTTTGTATACAGGAGGGCTACTGATTTTTTTGAGTTAATTTTGTATCCTGCCACTTTCCTGAAGGTGTTTATCAGCTGTAGGAGTTCCCTGGTAGAGTTTTTGGGGTCACTCACGTATACTATCATATCATCTGCAAATAGTGATAATTTGACTTCTTCCTTTCCAATTTGTATCCCCTTGATCTCCTTCAACTGTCTTATTGCTCTAGCAAGGACTTCCAACACTATGTTGAAGAGATATGGAGAGAGTGGGCAGCCTTGTCTTGTCCCTGATTTCAGTGGGATTGCTTTAAGTTTCTCTCCATTCAGTTTGATGTTGGCTATAGGCTTGCTGTATATCGCCTTTACTATGTTTAGATATGTGCCTTGTATCCCTGATCTCTCCAATACTTTGAACATGAATGGATGTTGGATTTTGTCAAAGGCTTTTTCAGCATCTAGGGAGATTATCATGTGGTTTTTTTCTTTCAGTTTGTTAATATGGTGGATCACATTGATGGATTTCCGTATATTGAACCACCCCTGCATACCTGGGATGAAGCCTACTTGGTCATAGTGGATAATATCTTTGATGTGTTCTTGGATTCGGTTTGCAAGTATTTTATTAAGTATTTTTGCATCAATGTTCATAAGGGAGATTGGCCGGAAATTCTCTTTCTTTGTTGAGTCTTTGTGAGGTTTAGGTACCAAGGTGACTGTGGCTTCATAGAATGAATTTGGTAATATTCCTTCTGTTTCTATTTTGTGGAATAGTTTGAAGAGAATTGGTGTTAGCTCTTCTTTGAAGGTCTGGTAGAATTCTGCGCTGAAGCCATCTGGTCCTGGGCTTTTTTTGGATGGGAGACTTTTGATGACCGCTTCTATTTCTTTGGGGGATATAGGTCTATTTAGTTGATTTACCTGGTCCTGGTTCAGCTTTGGTAAGTCAAATCGATCAAGAAAATTGTCCATTTCATTTAGATTTTCAAATTTTGTGGCATATAGACTTTTGAAGTAAGTCCTAATGATTGTTTGGATTTCCTCAGTGTCTGTAGTTATATCCCCCTTTTCATTTCTGATTTTGTTGATTTGGGTGGTGTCTCTCTGCCTTTTAGTTAGCCTGGCTAAGGGTTTGTCGATCTTGTTGATTTTCTCAAAGAACCAGCTCTTGGTTTCATTGATTCTTTGAATTGTTTTATTTGTTTCCAATTGATTGATTTCAGCCCTGAGTTTGATTATTTCCAGCCGTCTACTCCTTCTTGGTGTGTCTGCTTCTTCTTTTTCTAGGGTTTTTAAGTGAGCCATTAGGGTGCTTGAATGAGCTGTCTCGAATTTCTTTTTGAAGGCACTTAGTGCTATGAACTTTCCTCTTAGCACTGCTTTCATTGTATCCCACAAGTTCGGGTATGTTGTGTCTTCATTTTCATTGATTTCTAGAAAGACTTTAATTTCTTTCTTTATTTCTTCCCTGACCCAGCTGTCATTTAGTAACAGGTTGTTCAGTTTCCATGTGTGTGTAGGCTTTTTGTTATTTCTGTTATTGTTGAGGTCCAGCTTTATTCCATGGTGATCAGACAAGATACATGGGATTATTTCAATCTTCTTGTATCTGTTGAGGCTTGCTTTGTGACCCACTATGTGGTCTATTTTGGAGAAGGTTCCATGAGGTGCTGAGAAGAAGGTAAATTCTTTTGTGTTTGGGTGTAAAGTTCTGTAAATGTCTGTTAGGTCCATTTGATTCATGACCTCTGTCAGAGACATTGTTTCTTTGTTTAATTTCTGTTTGGTTGACCTGTCCTTTGTTGAGAGTGGGCTGTTGAAGTCTCCCACTATTAATGTGTGTGGATCTATATGTGCTTTAAATTTTATCAATGTTTCTTTCACAAATGTGGGTGCCCTTGTATTTGGGGCATATATGTTCAGGATTGTGATGTCTTCCTGGTGGAATTTTCCCTTGATGAGTATGAAGTGTCCTTCCCCATCTCTTTTGATTAATTTTGGTTGAAAGTTTATTTTATCAGATATTAGAATGGCTACTCCTGCTTGCTTCTTGGGTCCGTTTGCTTGGAAAGTCGTCTTCCAACCCTTTACCCTCAGGTAATGTCTATCTTTGTGTCTTAGGTGTGTTTCTTGTATGCAACAGATTGCTGGGTTTTGTTTACGTATCCATTCTGTTAATCTGTGTCTTTTTATTGGAGAGTTGAGTCCATTGATGTTGAGAGAGATTAATGACCAGTGGCTGTTAGATCTCTTGGTTTTGATGTTGGCTGTGGTCATCAGGTTGTGTGCTTGGTTGCTTTTTGTTTTACTGAAGTGAGGTTATTTATTTCCTGTGTTTTCTTGAATGTAGCTAGCTTTCTTGGGTTGTATTTTCCCTTCCAGTGTCTTCTGTAATGCTGGATTTGTTTGTAGGTATTGTTGAAATTTGTTTTTGTCATTGAATATCTTGTTTTCTCCATCTATGAGGACTGAGAGTTTTGCTGGGTATAGTAGCCTGGGCTGACATCTGTGTTCTCTTAGGGTCTGCATGATATCTTTCCAGGCCCTTCTGGCTTTCATAGTCTCTGTTGAAAAGTCAGGTGTGATTCTAATGGGTTTGCCATTATATGTTACTTGGCCTTTTTCCCTTGCAGCTTTTAGTATTTTTTCTTTGTTCTGTATACTTACTGTTTTGATTATTATGTGGCGGGAGGATTTTCTTTTCTGGTCAAATTTGCTGGGTGTTCTGTAGGCCTCATGTATTCTAATTGGCCTCTCCTTTAGCTTGGGGAAATTTTCTTCAATGATTTTGTTGAAAATATTTTCTGGGCCTTGGAGAAGGGAGTCTTCTTTTTCCTCTATACCTATTATTCTTAGGTTTTGTCTTTTCATATTGTCTTGCATTTCTTGGACGGTCTGTGTCAGGAATTTTTCAGATTTAACATTTTCTTTGACAGATACATCGATTTCTTCCATTGTATCTTCTACACCTGAGATTCTTTCTTCCATCTCTTGTAGTCTGTTGGTTATGCTTACCTCTGTAGTTCCTGTTTTCTTCCCTAGATTCTTCCTTTCCATTATTTCTTCCATTTGTGTTTTCTTTAATTTTTCCAATTCTATCTTCAGGTCTTGAGTTGTTTTGTTTACTTCCTTCACCTGTCTGATTGTACTTTCCTGTTTTTCTTTTAGTTCCTTCAACTCTGTTTCTTTCATTTCATTCAGTGTTTTAAGCATTTCCTTTCTAAAGGCCATAAACTGTTTGGCTGCAGCTTCCTCTATTTCTTTACGGATGGCAATATTCTGTTTGAGTTTATCTTCCTCTATGTCTTTACGAATCTTATTTGTTTCCTCTGTTATCATCTTCATGAGCATAGTTGTTAGGTCATCTTCTTGGATTTCAGTTATGGTGGGGTGTCCAGGGCTACTTGCCCCTGGGTAACTGGGTTCTGGAGATGCCATATTGCTCTGTCTTTTGTTGCTTGAGCTTTTACGCTGGCCTCTACCCATTGTGTTATCTTAGGAGTTTGGGGTTATTTTCTGGTGGTTCCTGGGGATCCTGTGGTGGAGAGAATCCCCTTTGCAGAAAGCTGGATTTTCCTGAAGGATGTCTTCTCAGCTTTTTGGGTATAGTCCCTGGATGGCTGGTGTTTTTTCAGGAGTTGCTCACCTCAGGGATATAGACCTGAGTGGTAACTGTGGTCTTTGTTAGTCGAGAGGGTTCTCCTCTCACCCAGGGAAGTCCTGAGGGCAGCTGCCCTGTTTCTGGGTTTCTTGTTGCAAATTTAATGATCAGCTGCTGTGACCCAGTTGGACATCAGGCGCGCCTCAACTGTTTGTGCTTGTGTCTGGAGCACAGCTGAGTGCTGGCGCCTCGGCCCCACTAGACTACTAGACTTTTTCTAGGGAAGGATTGGGTGATTTAGATCAGTACAGTTTCCTTTCTTCCCCGTGGATTCTCTGGAGACAAGGACTCCTAGTGTCTTTTTTTGCCCTGTTGCACACTGCTCAGTGTCCGCCAGCTGGCTGGCCACAGAAATTTGCCTGTGCCTGGAGCACAGCTGTGTGATGGCAGCTCAGTCTCTGCCAGTTGTCTGGTGCGCAGAAACTGCCTGTGTCTGCCTTTGTGGCTTTTGGGAGTCTGAGTGGCTCCCTAAGCTGGGTAATTTTCCGGGGACCTCTTCAGGTTGGGGGTGAGCTGAGTGCTCTGAGATCAGACCCGCCGTTTCTATCTCCAGCGGCGAATCAGGCGCGCAGGCAGGCAGGGCTCTGTGCAGGAACCTGGGTCCCCGGCTCTGGCTCCGGGCTGGCTCCTGGGGTGCCCGTGGAACCCGCCCGAGTCTTTTCCAGGGGATGTCTGGGTGACCTAAGGCCGGTCCCAATCGTTTCCTGTACCCTGGGGTTATCTCTCGACTGAAAATTCCAGTCTCTGATAGTGTGGTGCCCAAGGTTCAGTCTGGGACCGTGACCAGAGACACTGGCTTGTGGCTCTGGGCTGGGGCTGGGGCTGGCGGCCGGCAGCCAAGCGTCTGGCGGAACCGGGATCTCTTCCGCCGTTTAGCCGGGTGAGTTAAAAGCTGATTGAATCCCCCACCGTGGGGTATCCTCTCACCTGGGAAACACAATGACTGTGTTTTATGGCCGAGAGTTCTGATTGCTGTTCACTGTGCTGATCCTGCTGTGCTGCTGCTCAGAATGAGAGTCCTCCTGGCGCCGCCATCTTGCCCCTCCTCCCGGCTGTAAACTTCTAAACAATTTGCTTTGATATTTGAACTTGAAATAGACAATTTAAATGACTGTCTAGAAAGAACATCACTATAAATGAGTTAACTATGTTATTTTCTTGGTATATTAAAATCGCCACTTCTGGGGCTACAGAAATGTGTCAGCAGTTAAGAGCACTTGTTACTCTTGCAGAGGACTAGGGTTTGATTTCCAGGACCCACACGGTGGTGCACAACTGTTGTAACTCCAGTTCCAGGGGATCTGACACCGTCTTCTGGCTTCTCTATGCTCCTGGATGCACGTGGCACACATACATACACTCAGGCACACCCACATACTAAATTAGTCAATTAATCTAAGAAGTTGACACTTCTAGTTATAACTTTCCCTAACCTCTGACCTGCAGGATAAAAAATAATAATAATGAGATAACTATTCTTTTTTAATAGAATAGCATTGAAACCCAGTTATGTTTTGTAAAACTTCATTCCTTGACTGTGGAGCGTGAGGTCTGTCTGGAATAATTTCTTATTATTTAATATGACCTGGCACCTAATACAATGCCTAGAAAAGAACTCACTAAGCATTAGATAACTGAACTTACAGGAATCCCACTAGATTGCAAGGCAAAAGCCCCGACTTCAGCCTCTGGTAGCATTAACCAGCTAAGGGGCCTCATACATGTCACTCAATACTTGCCATGTTCAATGGTCCCGTTAAAGTGCCTGCAAGCCCTCTCCCTGAAAAAGAAAATCTAAATGCTAACCTACTCCACGTTAGTGAAGAAGAGGAGCTGGCAAAGGCAAGAAACGAAACAGGAGGGATTAAATAACAGCATAAACCTCCTCCTGTTAACAGGAAGTGGTGGCACACACCTGTAATCCAGCAGTCAGGGAGCTGAGTCAGGAGGATCATGAGGACCAGTGCATCCTCGGAATTATAGCAAGATTCTGAACAAACTAAATCCTCATCTTATAACATGTGGCATCAGGAAATGCAATAGAAAAACTTTTAAAACCTTCAAGCTAAAAAACAAACAAACAAACAAAAAATATACAATAGAAATGACATGATGCCAACAGGACAGAAACTCTAATCAGTTTTTGAGAGTTCTATTTGATTAACAGAATAAAAAACAAGTTTCACTGTAAAGGATTGGTAAAGACAGAGGATGAGTGTAAATGAGCTAAAAATGACCCTGTTCTACATAATGGTGGGTCACAGCCAAAAGATGGCATTTTCATAGTTTGCATCTACAATTCCCCCAGAGATGAGTGCTGTTAGAGGCTATGAAAGCTTTAGGAAGTGGCCTGGCTGGGAACTCTGTCTCTGGGTCCTATGTTATATAGCCAGCCCCTGGCTCTTGGCATGCTCTCTGCCTTCTGGTCCACCTTGATCTGAACAGCCTCTGCCACACACTCCTACCATGATGCCTCCCACCCACAATGCACTGGGACCTTCTGAAACTCTGGGAAAAGAAAGAAAAACAAAACACCTTTCTTCCACTAAGCTGTTTCTAACAGGTGCTCTGGTCATTGTGACACAAACTAATATAGACACTATGTAATAGCGATTTTTATTGGAATGAGCAAAGAACACTGACAAGAACTAGGAGGAAGGGTAGCAGGGACAGGGGTGGACCGGGACATATATTATTATGTGTAACACAGTTTCAAAAGTGTTATCCCATCAAAAGTGGGCTTTTGATGGATGTCAAAACCTTTGTGCCTCTGTGAAAGTGCCTAGAGTTGCCCTGAAGGAAAATGAAGGCCACAGAGTTCTTCCTAGGTACAGGGCTGATCTGTTTGATACCCTGTAGACTTTTAGTAATTTACACCACCAGGCATCTAATTGTCAGTGCTTCACCTCTTCACACATCCTTTTACCTGTGAGCTCCTCCTTATGCCCATCAGGGGTGTCTAAGGACATTTGACAAGTTTCAATGATGTGCTAATTACAACAACTTTGCCAGCTGTGCCACTAGCTCCCACCTTTCTAGCCAAAACCCGAAAACAAATACTAAAGGTACTCTGTCTCACTGTACGTCTAGAGATCTAATGTGTGGGTACTCTGAGAGACATTGGATTTGTGTTAAAGAAATGTTTTCCCATCTGTTTGTCTTTGAGACAGGGTCCCCTTGGCAGCTCAAGGTCACCTGAAACTTGAAGCTCCCTCTTTAGCCCAGGCTAGTATTAAACTTGTGGTGATCCTCCTGATGAAGGCTCTCTAGAGCTGGAATTACAGGCATGGTGTACAATAAACTTTAGCGGCTTTGTACACAGACACAGGCATAGGTGCGTGCGCACAGGAAGGGAAAGAATAACTGTATAATACATAGTTTAATTTCCCTACTTTGCTCTTTATATACCCTGTAATATCATGTTATATATTATAAAAATAAAGAAAAGATACTTTTAAATATATACATTCATTTCACTCATTCATTCTTTTCATTCATTTATTCAGTCTATAAGTATCCATGGAAGCACACAGTGAAGCACACAATGCATTAAATGGTGTAGGATCTTAGAAAGAGACAGAAGCTAACAATTCGAGGAGAATGCAACCAGTGCTCAGCAATGACCATCATACAGTGGTCGAGTACAAGAGAGGTGTGAGCAGAGGTCCCGCAGAACAAAGTCCTCAGCCTGGAGGAAACTAGTGAAACATAAGCCACAGATACTCTAGATTTGAGCAGGGGCCTCACAGAATCTAAAGAAGCCTGGGGGCAGGGGGGTGAGATCCACTGAAGATGCAAATGCCTGAGTAATGAAGACTATGGCAGGCAGGATGCATCTTCCAAACTTCCAGGGTAGAAATATTCTGTCCATAACAGTCACAGTAACAGAAAATGCTACCTTGGAGAGTCCCTAAATGACAGAGAAATTTTATTTAACATTCACTTAAGCAGCAAATGTTTTCAAATATCTTAAGTTTCCTGAGGCTGCAGCAACACAAATATGCAAGCTCTGTGCCCTGCAACCACAGAAGGCAGGGGTGAGATGGGGTGAGAGATACGTGCTGGTGTCTTAAAGATTACAGTAGCAACGTGACCACTGATGTGATGGTCAGGAAGGAGGCATCCTTTTCTAGGCACACTTGACTTGTTCTATTGCTGCCAATGGGATGATCTAGGCCAGAATGCAGTTTTGTATCAGCAAACAAAATGCTCACTCTGCTGAATTAGTGGTTGTCCCTAATTCTGGCCCTGCATTTCACAAAGATCTCCCTGATGTAATCCACCATCACTCCAGACTCCATCTATAGGTCTGCCTAGTAGAAGAGAAGACAATGTTCCGGTGGATATTTCCTACATGACTGGCTTGCTAATTTGCATGTCATTCACTGAGGGTCAATGATAGCTAGGAAGAAAAGCTAATTATGGTCTGTCATCTCCAAGTCTGACCTAAGAGAGCTAGAGCAACAGATCATGACTATTTACAAGGACCACTTAAGTAGCCTAGTCATCTAGAGCCAATGAGATAACGGATGCTCACTGGCAATAAATAGACTCAGTCATCCTTGGAGAAGGCATAAAAGTCAATCACCCTTTACACAAGGTCCTTAAGAGCCAATAGAGTTCAACAGGGAGATATTTAGATTTAATGCTCTTAAAAGAGAAAGGTCTCCACAGAAGGCCCAGAGTGGCTCAGACTCAAGGCAGCCTGATCCCATAAAAGGTAAACCTCAGGAGCCTGCCTTCTGTGCTGGCATCTCTCGGGTCAGCCCAGCATGCAGGGTGCTGTGCTGGGCTCAGCAGCGCTTCCTTCTCCTGGCCACCTCCTGGAAAGCAGTTTCAGGGTCTGATGGCATCAATCACAGCCTGGCTGTGCCACACTCAAAATCCAAATGGTTGAACTTTAACGGAAGTGGGGGTGGGGCTGCACAGAAGGCTGTTAACTGAAACCTTGGCCGAGGAGCTGATAAGCATTTGCTTCTTTTGGCAAACCCAACCATGTCCCACAGCTCCACCAGCAGCAGGCAAACACAAGAGCAACTTTCCCCTAAGTTGACCTACAAAGAACCCAACGTAAATGTGTTGCAGAGCTGAAGACAAAGCATGATTTCACCCCCTGAATGTTCATCTAAATGTCAAGCACAGAAAGTTATTTCTAGCTTCAACAGGAGCTCAGGCTATGCAAAGAGCAGAAGGACCCGGTACACAGTTGACCTGTCCCTGAGTTACACACAATTGTGCGGCCTCTGCTTACATCCTTCCCAAACCTCAGGTGGATTCCTCTAATTCTAGAAGCACACTTTTCCTTCTTCAGGAAGACTAATTAAATCTTGTGCAGTCAGGCAAATAATAGACACCATTTCAATTTCCTCACATGTTCAGAGTGAAGCAGATAATTTTTTAGACACCTTCCCCAGAAAAAGCAGTCTAAAGCATGTGACTTTTTTAAAAATAAAATCACTTGTTACATGTGAGTGACAATTCCCCTTTTGTGGCTTCGAACATAAAAGTGACTTTGCTGAGGTCTCAACCCCAGCTGCACACCAGGCAAATAAGACAGTTTATTAAAATAAACACAGCAGGGAGCTTCAGAGCCAACCCATGATCTCATTATTTTTTTTTTTCAATGCAGTTTATTCAGGAACATTGAACAATCCTCGGACCCCGGGGAAAGCCAGCCCACAGCTTAAATAGCCTCTGGGTAGCCAACCCAGGCGTGCCATGGGGGCAATGCAGATAGGTCCACATACATGGAAGCAAGCCAGATCCTCGACCTTAGCCAAATGTGGAGTTGTTCGTGACAGAGAGCACTCACCATCGGGAAGGTGGAAGGCGGAAACCAGCTCCATCTTTAAGGCATAGCATTCCGCAGCTCTCTACAGTTCCCCCTTTTTGTTTTAGACGCATCAGGCAAGAGTAGAGGTCTGATCTCTGATATTAGAAATAAATTGGGACTTTGTACAGATGTTCATTTAGGTGTCATCCACCCAAAGAGCATCAGACCGTCCGATACCTTTTTCTCAGAGGCGGGACCTGGGGCATCAACCCGCATGCAATCAGACATGCTCTTCTCTGGGTCCGAAGCGGCTGACCCTGAGTACAGTGCTTAGCCTCGCATCCTGAGCGTATCATTTTAGCTTTTTATGGTATCCAACCATGCTTGGGGAGAATGTCCTGCTTCAATGGCTGTAAAGGCCTGAATGATCATGGCTGCATCACACTGTTGTGAGACTCTAATCTTGCATATATACCACAGGCAAACCAAGGAGACCAACACCAGAAGGCCTGCTAACACTCCCATGCCCGCCCATTCCTTCAGATGATTCATGGCTGCAGCAATCCATGTTGATAATCCTGTGGCTAGTCCTGCGTCCACTCCAGTAGAATTTACTGTGACAATGGCCACTCTCAGCTGCTCCATCGTAGTATCGAATTCTCCAGTCCAATTACCTAAAATATAGCTCGACAATTGTTTAGACAGATTTGCAGCGCAGGAAAAATTCTCATGTTGTATGCTAGTGACACAAAGTCCAGCATACTTTCATTGACAGCCAGGTTGAGCGATTTGCCATAGGGTATCAATTTGCTCCTGCAAGAGGTCAATCCTCTGATTGAACACCATCAAGCTTCCTTTTAGTTGAGCATTAATTCCTTTATGTACAACTAAGGCATGAGCTACATTGGCTAAATGAGTATTCAGGGTCTGAGCAGTCTGTCCAGTATGACTCATGGCTAATGCCCTGGTGGTAGCTCCAACAGCCGTCAATGAGATGGTAGTAACAATGGTGGCTGTAGTTCCAAGATCCCTTTTCTGTCTGAAGAGAGTCATAGCGTGAGGGGCATCAATGGGCATAGGCACCCCGTGAGGCATGTGAGTAACCAGGGCATACCTAACTTTCCTAGCATTCCAGCATTGGGCAAAAAAGCAAGTATGATTACCACAATTACTTGGCTCTATCTGGCTAATAATGAATAAAAATGGGGGATATAGACAAACAGGTGTGGGCTTATAGGAAATATTATGAGAAGCCTTAACCCCTCGTTGGAACATCCTGTGTCAGTTCTAGAACTAGCAGTGGTGGTGTCTGAGGTCTGAGTAGGTTCAGGAGACCATTGCCCCCAGGGGCGAGATGTACTCCATGCCAATTGACTAACTCCATGTTTTCCTCCAATTTTGAAAGTCATTTAAGGTTCTTAAATTATTTTTTCCCTTTTTTCTTAAATTTTTCATCAATTACACTTTATTCATTCTGCATCCCCCCATAAGCCCCTCCCTCCTCCCATTTCAATCCCACCCTCCCTCCTCCCTCTGCTTGCATGCCACTCCCCAAGTCCACTAATAGGGGAGGTTCTCCTCTCCTTTCTGATCTTAGTCTGTCAGTTCACATCAAAAGTGGCTGTATTGTCCTCTACTGTGGCCTGGTAAGGCTGCTCCCCCCCCAGAGGGAGGTGATCAAAGAGCAGGCCAATCAGATTATGTCAGAGGCAGTCCCTCTTCACATTACTATGTAACCCAATTGGACTCTGAACTGCCCTGGGCTACATCTGTGCAGGGGTTCTAGGTTATCTCCATGAATAGTCCTTGGTTGGAGTATGAGTCTCTGGGAAGTTCCCTGTGTTCAAATTTTCTTGTTCTGTTGCTCTCCTTGTGGAGACCCTGTCCTCTCCAGCTCTTACTATTTCCCAGTTCTTACCTAAAATTCCGTTCACTCTGCTCAACAGTTGCCCATCAGGCTCAGCATCTGCTTTGATAGTCCGAAGGGCAGAGGTTTTCAGAGGCCCTCTGTGGTAGGTTCCTAGGTTGTTTCCTGTTTTCTTCTTCTTCTGATGTCCATCCTCTTTGCCTTTCTGGATGGGGTTTGGACGTTTTAGTTAGGGTCCTCTCTCTTGCTTAGTTTCTTTAGATGCACAGGTTTTAGTGGGTTTGTCCTATGTTGTATGTCTATATGAGTGAGTATATACCATGTGTGTCTTTTTGCTTCTGAGACAACTCACTCAGGATGATCCTTTCCAGATCCCACCATTTACCTGCAAATTTCATAATTTCCTTATTTTTCATTGCTGAGTAATATTCCATTGTGTAGATGTACCACAATTTCTGCATCCATTCTTCAGTTGAGGGGCATCTGGGTTGTTTCCAGCTTCTGGCTATTACAAATAAAGCTGCTACAAACATGGTTGAGCAAGTGTCCTTTTTGTGTACTTGAGCCTCTTTTGGATATATGCCCAGTAGTGGTATGGCTGGATCTTGAGGAAGCGCTATTCCTAGTTGTCTGAGAAAGCGCCAGATTGATTTCCAGAGTGGTTGTACAAGTTTACATTCCCACCAGCAGTGGAGAAGGGTTCCCCTTTCTCCACAACCTCTCCAGCATGTGTTGTCACTTGAGTTTTTGATCTTGGCCATTCTCATGGGTGTAAGGTGAAATCTCAGGGTTGTTTTGATTTGCATTTCCCTAATGGCTAATGAGGTTGAGCATTTCTTTAAGTGCTTCTCTGCCATTCGGTATTCCTCTACAGAGAATTCTCTGTTTAGCTCTGTTCCCCATTTTTTAAGTGGATTACTTGGTTTGCTGCTTTTCAGCTTCTTTAGTTCTTTATATATACTGGATATGAGTCCTCTGTCAGATAAAGGGTTGGTGAAGATTCTTTCCCAATCTGTAGGTGGTCGCTTTGTTTTGATGACGGTGTCCTTTGCTTTACAGAAG
The DNA here is from genome assembly GCF_030254825.1 of Meriones unguiculatus. Classification (NCBI taxonomy): domain Eukaryota; kingdom Metazoa; phylum Chordata; class Mammalia; order Rodentia; family Muridae; genus Meriones; species Meriones unguiculatus. Next base: position 11,406,932 of record NW_026843646.1, on the reverse strand, counting down.
CTTTTCAGTTTCATGAGGTCCCATTTATTGGTTGTTGCTCTTAGAGCCTGTGCTGTTGGTGTTCTGTTCAGGAAGTTTTCCCCTGTACCAATGAGTTCTAGGGTATTTCCCACTTTTTTTTCAAGCTGATTTAATGTGTCTGGTTTTATGTTGAGGTCTTTGATCCACTTGGACTTCAGTTTTGTGCAGGGTGACAAGTATGGATCTATTTTCATTTTTCTACATGTAGACATCCAGTTAGACCAGCACCATTTGTTGAAGATGCTATCTTTTTTCCATTGTATGGTTTTGGCGTCTTTGTCAAAGATCAGGTGTCCATAAGTGTGTGGGTTTATTTCTGGGTCCTCTGTTCGGTTCCATTGATCCCATGATCTCATTATTAATTTCCACTGTTTCTTGGGCTTTCCAATAGAAACAGTCAACCCTATCTTTAATTGATTTAATTTAGAAAGCAATTTAAGATTTAAAACTAAATCCTCACAACCATGATTCAGTGTCATGGATTTATTTGACTTCATACAAATTGAATTTTGTACTTGTACTATCTTTCTGGCTAAAGGCTATTTATATATTAATGTATTTCCTAATACTCAGGATCCTAAAGAACTCATCTAAAGAATCACACAGGTTTATTGCAATAACCACAGGTAGGGTGTGCACCCAGAAATAAGTTTAACACTAGAACCCATTCTCCCTTCATGAATATTATATAAATAAGTAAGTGTGTTGGTGCCAATTTCTCTCCTCTTTTTTCTTCTTCCTCCCTCTCCTCCCCCTCCTTCTTTCCCTTTCTCCCTCTCTCCTTCTCCCACCCCTCCTCCTTCTTCTCTCCCCTTCTCCTTCCTTAGGCAGGATCTCACTATGTGGCTCTAGCTGTCCTGGAACACACTAGATAGATAGTTCTCTGTCCTGAACTCAGAGATCCTCCTGCCTCTTCCTCTGCCTCTGCCTCTGCCTCCCAGGTGCTGGGATTAGTTCTTGGTTCTTATTAAAGACCTTTAGATAGTTTCCTTACATTTTGTCATTTTTCTTCCACATGAGTGCAGATGGAATGACAAATGAAACAGGCAAAAAAGTAAGAGTAAACTCTAGCCAAGCAAGAACATAATAAAATGTGAGCTATCGCTCACTTCACGCTGTGACTCACCCAGCAGTGACAAGCATCCTCCTGTGCTGGCAGTGTGCTCAGAGGTGAGGATAGCAAGGCAAGACCAGCCCCCACACCTGCTCTCAGGCCCCTTTGCTGTTTTGTTCAGGATTTCCTGAAGCCTCCGATTATACAGCACTTGTAGATATGATTACTGTATTTCTTTTTTTTGTTTGTTTTATCTTTCATTCTTACAATGTATTTTATTTTTTACACATGCTACAAGTGCGTCTGAATACACAGATGAACATTTGAGTTGCTCTCACATTCTACCCTGCCATGGTTTTTCTGTTTTTCCACCACCAGTGTGTTTTCTGTTGTTGTTTTCAGAGCACGTCAAATCTGGTCCATTTCAGGGCACTTTGGTCTGCTGTCTCTGCAGATCCACACTGGACGACTGGACGACTACCCCGCCCCCTTTGAGACTTCAGTTCAATACTAACTCTTCAGACACACAAGCCAGAGTTACTTTTCTCTCCTTCCCATCCAGAGGCATACTTGACTGCATTTCTCTTTTCTGTTTTCTTCATACACTGAAGAAGTATTTGAATTTAATGTGTTTAGTTACCTGTTCCATGAGGGCAAAAGCCCAAAAGGCCATTTCTCTGTCTCAGGTCAGCTTCATTCTGCCAGGCTTAGGTTCCTCATCAAGTATTTACTCAATGAGTTAAGAAACATAATTTTTTTCCAAATATGCATTTTTCCTTTATGCACAATCGTGCTTTCATAATAGTACCTAGAAGCTGAGACTGACAGAGTAGCTGAAGTTGTCAAGACCACACAGTGGGTCACTGCTGACCGGATATACCCTCTGAAGCTACCTGACAGCGCGTCTGCGTGCCCATTTACCTACCTAGTGACTGAGGTAGCAGTATAGCTACGATAAGACCAACAACATACTCAGCATGATTGTCTGTCTGTCCGTCCAGCAAACCACCTCCCTATCCACACATGCTCACACCCTTGGAAGGGCTACAGATGAGAAGCACAGAGGCTCTCTAACAGCAGGCCCTGCTCCCGGGACAAGAGCACTGCTCATGCCCAGTTCTAGTCAGTGTTGTGGAACAAGCATAATTAGTTGAACAATACAAACCATACTTGCTATGAGAACTTGCAAAGAAGTAAAGAGCTTAACTGGGAAGGCTCCCTGTAGGAATCAGGGGTGAGAACAAAGGCTGCAGGATGCGGAGATCCCTGGAATCAGCGCCGAAGCTGCCCTGGGGCCCGTGTGTCATGGGTCAAGTGGGACAAGTAGGTGTGGGCCACAGTACCCAGTAAGAGGCCCAGTGAGACCTGAGAAAAGCAGTGGGGCTCCGGAGTGGCAGGGTTCACACCCTTCCAGAGTAGGTGAAACATTAAAAATGTAAGACAAACCTGGGCCAGGCAGGCTGGTAGTGAAAGGGCACAGGGCTCCCCAGGGAGCCAGAGGCTTCGGCTACAGCCTCCAAAGCAAGTGGTAAGTGGTGTCACCTGCAGTGAGGGGGTTAGAAGATGCCAGCTTTCTCTACAGCTGAGAGCAGGGTGAAAGTCTTGAACAAAAACAGAGAGAGAGAGAACGAAAGAATGAAAAAAGAAAGAAAGAGAAGGGGAGAGGGAGGGAAGGAAGGAAGGAAGGAAGGAAGGAAGGAAGGAAGGAAGGAAGGAAGGAAGGAAGGAGCAGAAGGAAGCTCCTTCAGCCAGCCCTCCTTCTTGCAGACCCTGTCTTTTGAGAAGCTCTAATAATCCCCACTTTGGTGCTATGGTATTTAAATGAGGCCATACTTTTCAACCGGAAAGGAGCCATGCAAGCAAAAGTAAGGAGCTTCCCCAACCTCGCCACCCACCACACAGCCCACAGCCAACCTCCATGATGCTCATCTTTGTAACTGTTCTTCCTCAGAGCCAGAGCAGTCAAGCAGGCCACCCCTGTGCACTGCTCAGGTAGCTCTACTGCACCACAGGGGCCCCCAACCCTGCTCTTTCAGGGGGACACTACCCTATCCTGGCCAGATTTTTCCTCAGGGAGTTTGTAAAGCCAACCTCAGATGACTCCAGTTTATAAGCCTCAATGATTAAACAAACATTAAATCAAGGTAAATTTATTTTTAAAATATCAAATCGGCTGACTGGTGGTGCATGCCTTTAATCCCAGCACTGGGACGCAGAGGAAGGTGGGATTTTTAGTTCAAGGACATCCCAGTCTAAATAGTGAATTCCAAGACAGCCAGAACAACACAGAGAAACCCTGTCTCAAAAAATAAATCATTAAGTCTACTTCTCCACAGAACTTAGCAGGAGGGATGTCTAGGCCAGAGACTCCATTCATCTCCAATTTTCACTGTTCAGCTCTGCCACCCCATTGGATCTTACACAGCAGCATACTAGGATGAGGAGGGCCTTGGACACTGCCTAACAGTGACTGCTTCACACATTGACAAGCTCCCTGTTGTGGGAATTTAAGTGTAAATTCAGTCAAATTTTTGGTGGTTTTGCTTTCTTGTCCTCTCTTTCTCTCTATCACACCCTCTCTGGATAGGGCCTCATATATCCCTGGTATGTGTGTGGCTGGTGATCAAAACCTGGGCTTTGCACATACCAGGTGAGCAACCTAGCAACTTAGCCACATCCCCAGATCTAAAAACTTTGTAATGCTCCAATCCAATACAAAACTCAAAAGGCACCAAAAGCAAAACTGCAAACACTCTCCCGCCCTTGCTCCCCAGTCAAGTACCTCAGTGTACTATGCAAATGTGAGTTCTGTCCTATTCTCAAAGGGCAGAAGAGAACACATATTCCCAATTCTCACTTTTCCCACATAATGATGAAATCTGATAGCTGTGTCTCTTTAAAAATGCTTACATATAGCATGAGAAATCCCCCCCCAATTAGGCTGTTTCCAGCTTTTAGTTTATAACCAATGCCAGTGTGAATGTCTGTGTGGTTTTTGTATACAACTGTACACAGGAACATAAATTTGCTGCTTAAGTTGTTTTCTCCAGCTGAAAGTGGAGAAGAAAAAGCCATGCCTCAGTGGTTCCTGCCTGTGATACCAGTGCTGGGAGGTGGAGGCAAGAGTCTTGGAAGTTCACCTTAGTTCCAGGCCTGTCTTAGCTTCTCTGAGAGCAGGACCTGTGCCTGGCCAGGAATCCCATCTCTCAAAACTGGTATCTCATCTGCTGCCTCAAATACACCCTTGTCTCCCTGGCCATGAGAGTGGAGATGTCCCTTCACAGTCCTCCCAACATAGACCAGCACTATGGAAGGACTGTGCTCAGCCTAGACTTGCTTGGCTCTGTTGTGAATTTGCTGTGTTACTGAGGTAAGCTACTAACTTCAACTCACTCCTCAGATGAAAGCTGTCACCTGGTTAGAATCACGAATAATTGGATAATACGTATAAAGGCCTAGCAGGGTGCCTGATATATAGTAATTGCTGAATAAATATTAGTCATTGTGCACACAGGCACACACCATTATGTCATGAAATCCAAGTGTGTAATCCAATTCTCTGCACAACACAATAGTTTATAGCTGTGAAGTTCAGAGCTGTAAGTAGAATGCAGGGCAGAGACCATGGCTGCTCCACACTAACAAAAGATCAACTGATATCTTCGGTGAGATGCCATCCAAAGATTACTCCTTGTTCACAAGCATTAGCTCCAGTTTTCCTGTCAGCCCTTACCTTATAAAAGAGGAACAAAGGCAAGGCTTTGTTTAAGTTCAATACCACAGATTCCAGCAAATGTTTGTCTTTCCCTTTTAAAGCTCCCTCCGCCCACACCACGCCCCAGCAAACCCATAAAAACGCCATTTGCCCTGCTCGGCTGTGTGTAACTCAATCCTTCTGAGACCTCTCCCAGGAGCCTCTCCCAGTGCTCTCTTTACTTTTGAGACCATGGGATGCCCTATAATATTCTCTATCAGATAACCTGCTTAAAATCGGCCTAAGTTAAGCAAAATACTAACTTAGTCTAAGTGAATGGTAACTTCTGCACAAACGGCTTTATCTTTTAACTGCCATAGAAGCTCCCTAAGAAAAGGCATCAACTTCCTGTTGATGCTGTGGGGTAGGGAACCAGCAAAGTTATGAACCTTGCTCACCCGGAACTATGGCATCCTTTAGGCAGTCCATTCTCTCTCTCTGTGCATTCTGAAAACCAATGTTTGCACATCTTGTCCCCTCCTCTGGTGTCCAGGAGTTCAAGGAAGAGTTCAAGGGAGAGTCCATTTAGAAGCATGCCCTAGGAAGGTACACCATGACTACCAAATTTAGATTTTTGTAAATTACTTTTCAGATTTATGCATTTTATTCTATGAACAGAAGTGTTTTGCGTGTGTGTGCGTGGTGTGTGTATGTGGTGTGTGTGTGTATGTATGTATGTATGTATGTATACCATTTGCATGAGTTTAGAAGCATCAGACCCTTCAAAGCTGGAGTCACAGATGGTTGTGAGCCACCATGTGAGTGCTGGAAATAGAACTTGGGTCCTCTACAAGACTAGTGCTCTTAACCACTAAGTCATCTCCAGACTCAGAAGTTTAGCTTTCTAAGAGCCCTGTACTTGGCACAGAGCACCAATAAAGCAGGGTGTGATTGCACAAGCCTGTAATTCCAGCACTGGGCAATGGTGGCAGGATTATCAAGAGATCACAGCCAGCCTCTGCTACATGAAAGCTTGACTCAACAACAGCACCTGTTAGACATCTCAGATGAAAAAAGAAATACTGGAAAAGAGACAGCTAGATGAGGCTGGAAAAATGATTCAGCAATTAAGTGCATTCAGTGCTCTTCCAGAGGATCCAAACTTGGTTCCTAGCACCCATGTTTGTGAGAGACCAAAAGATAAGCAGCGATTGTTAACACTATGTAGAGTAGGCGCGGTATAGCAGTAAGTTCCCTGAGGGAAGAGCTACCTCGCTGCATTCTTTCCCACCTTCCCGGTTCCGGGTGGGTACGTGACTCGGCTCACAATCTGCCTTCCCGCCTTCCCTGTTCCGGGTACGTGACTCGACTCACAATCTGCCTTCCCGCCTTCCCTGTTCTGGGTACGTGACTTAACTACGGCTTTGTTCAAACCACCCAATCAGACCCCTGTAACTATGCTTCTCGCTTCTGTAACCGCGCCTCCTGCTCCCGAGCCCTATAAAAACCCGTCACCCCAACCTAGAGGCGCGCAAGTCCTCCGATAGGCTTGGTCACCCCGGGTACCCGTGTATCAAAATAAACCTCTTGCGGCTTGCATCCGAAGGCTGGTCTCGCTGTTCCTTGGGAAGCGGGGTCTCCCCGTCTAGATAGGCTCCTGGGAGTCTTTCATTTGGAGGTCCCACCGAGATCTGAGACCCCCGCCCAGGGACCACCGACCCAGCGTCAGGAGGTAAGACCTGCCGGCTTCTTGTTCTGTGAGTCTTGTGTCTCACAGAACGGTCTGTCTTTGTGTGAGTTCATTTCCAGGGGGTTCGAGTCCCCCTGTGGTCTGGACTTGGCCAGGTCATCTGTATCAGACGGAAACTAGAAGGAGCCGATGGGCTTGGACTTCTTTTCCGTGCCTCCTGGGAGACGTCTCAGGAGTGCCTGGTAGGGGAATCATTTGCTTCCCCGTCTGAAAGGTAACCCTTCTTGGGTTCCCTCCTGTCTGGAAACACGAGCCGAGTGGGACTCTTTGGGGCGACGCCCCTGAGAGAAGGCTACGTGCTTCATCTGGGAGACGGAGGAACCGGACCTCCGACAAGGTCTCCATCTGAATTTTTGTGTTCGCTTTGGCACCGATCTCGTACCGCGCGGTTTGTGTTGTCTTCTGTCTGCCTGATTTTTGTCATAAGTGTAGTGAGTGTTGTTTGTCTGTCTACCTTTTGTTTTCTGTTCTGAAAGGCCTCACGAAATTTGTTTAAAATGTGTGCCTATGCGCCTTATTAGATCCATAAGCGCATATTGTATAGGCTGCCACGTGGTCTAAAGTGTCTCAGTGTCTCGCCGCCATCTTGACTTCACCATGTGATTTTATAATGTAACCACCATCTTGGTATGGATAAAAAAAAAAAAGAAAAACCTTGGTCAAATAATTCTCATTTCCTTCTAGGTTAAAAGGATAGCTTATTTTAAATTGGTATTGGTTTTAAAAATTAAATTGCTTGCACTGGTAAATTCTGGTTTTAAAATCTGGTTTTAATTTTAAAGATTATGTTTATGCCTTGTGACTTCTACAAAAGGGGCACTTTGTTTTAATATTGCAAAAACGGGTTTTAAAAAATTGATTAAAGTTTATCAGACATTTGGGTATGACTATGACTGAGAAAATTGCAGTTTTTGAAATGTATCTTATGGAGAGCTGTTTGTTTGATAAGCTGCTTTGTTTATAAAAAAAAACATGTTTACACCCTGTTCTTTATCTTGAGACAAAGAAAAGGGGAAGTTTCACCAAGTTCCTTAAAGCTTGTTCTAAGTTCCTTAGAGTTTGGTTGTTACCTTTATGTTATCAGATGCAGGAAAGTTATTTTAAAAAAAAATTTGGCAGTTTCAGAACTCCTCTTTATAGTAATGTAACTTGCTTTTGCTTTGCCTATAAAAAGCAAATCGTACGTAGACTCTGGGCTTCGGCAGGATCATGTCAGAATGGAAAGGATTTTAGTGAGAGTTTTTATGTTGTCTAAAAAGCAAGAAAGAGAGCAAAAAAGTAAGCATGTCTGGTTAAGCCAGAAAAGAAAAGCTAGAAATCTAAATGTATATAGCATGTTGCAGAAGGTTAGTGGATGTGTTATAAAAAGCCAGAGAGTTAATATGATTTAAAGAAAAACTGTATTTTAAAATGTTATACTTCATTTAAAAGGCTGGTGATTCCTCATTACAAAATGTTTTTTTATGCTCTTTTAAGGAAAAAATTTTAGCTGATAGGTTTGGTATGGCTAAAATAATTACAGTTTAAAATTGTTCTGTTATGTAGTTGGTTCTAAAGCTTGTTCGATTACTGGGAACTTTTGGTTGTGGGGGATTATGGAAGCTCCGAAGTGTTTGCTGTATCATCAGCACCTAATGGCCATGTTTGGTATTGTCAGTCACAGCCTGTGCTAATGCTAGCACATGGCCAGCCGCCATGATGGTTCAGCAATGGAGAGCTCGTAAAGCTGTAGTTTGGCTGCCATGTTTGTTTAAGGATTCCAGCTCAGTTCGGTTACACGTGGCCAGCCGCCATGCTGGTCCGGAGATATGTTTAGTCATTAGTGCTAAATGCAAAGCTTTTTAATGTTCAATTTTAATGCAAGTGGTAGGAGCATCAAGATTAGCTAGCCTCTCTATAAACTGTATCCGAGTAAAAGGTTTGCTTTGATTTTAGTTCAGAAAGAACAGATTTAAAGTCATGCTAAATACTGCAGTTGAGCCTTACCTAGTCTCTTGTCTATTTGTCTTAAAATATATACTTCTAGGACATGCATCTCGAAAATATGCTAGAATTTGAGATCATAGCATTCTGTTTTATAGGACACAGTTTAGAGCAGATGATAAAAACAGAGTAACTCGGATATGCTGGCCCTCAAGCTTGTCAGAAATCTGAATTAGACATTTTAACATGTGTAAGCTTATTGTGACAGGAAGTCCCGCAATCCTGGCAGTAGGTCCCCCAAGGTCTCTGAGAAGATTTGGGCACAACGACAGATGAATGCTACTCTGGATTGTGGTATGCTAACCACTGGGCAATACTGCCTCAACTGGCCTACTGTTAGGGCCCAGCCAAAACTGTGGACACCTGGAGTCAATGTTTCACATTGCTAAGGGCGAGGTGAGGCCATTCTCTCGTTTCTTTCTCCACAGAAACAGTCTCTCATCTTATGTGCCTGGCAGAACTGCGTCTGTTCAGGATGCTGAAACACAGGAGCCAGGGACACTGCCTAGGTAATGGGCTAACTAGTCATCCCTGTCATTTTGATTGGCACGTGGATTGGTATTTATTTAGCTTATAATTTATCCTTCTCAGGTCTCTGAACACCTTGACGGCTATGCTAAGCTTACGGTAGCTTTGCAGCTAGAGAAAAGACAATTAGATCGACTGTTAGCTCATTGATCAACTCATTAGCTAGAACCACAGAGTACTAGATACCTTATTTAGAAAAAAAGACAGGTTTGCCTTGCTCACAGGACTCATGTCTTATGATAAATAAGTGGAGCTTATATAGAGTCTGAGAATATAGGAGTTTAGGTTGTAAAAATCTAGAGTGTTATTATTTAGTTTAAAAAAATGTTTCAGGGTTGATAAATTCAAAAGATTGGAGAGTCTAAGTAGTTTTTTTAAGATATAATTAAAGCAGATTAAAAATGGGAAATATTTTAAATTTCTCCCCCCTTTGCTACTGTTGTGCTTATGTTATAAAATTTTAAAAGTTCAGAGTGTTGACATTGATCAATAGAGTTCTGATAAGTTGATGGAGCAATAACTGCTTATTATTCAGTCACCAGGTTAAGATTTTAATTTCCTTTGTTGGCTTCTGAAGATAGACTAAAGGTGCTTCTTGTTATTTTAAAAACATCTGTTTAATGTGTGTATCTGACCCAAAAGTCATAGCTTTTAGTATGGTATTCTTAATATCTGCCATTTCTGGGGTAGATTTTGACACAGAAATATCCTAAACCTATTCCTTCTAGTTGCTTTGTTAAGGAAAGTCCAAGCATCCAGGGTTTAGCACTAAAAGCCAGTAATGTATTTCTGCCTAACTTTCCAGTGTAAACATAAAAGTAAAAGTGAAAACTAAAAGTATATGCTGAGTGTATAAGAATGGCCAAGCTTCATTCGTGACTAATTACAAACAGCTATGCCCACAAAAAAAAAATGTTACTGTGGACACACTTAGGTTGTGTATAAAGGTTATAAAACAAACAGCTAACTGATACTCATTCAGTGGGATGCAGTTTTACCTGTTACTCTCAAAATGTTTGATTTGCTGAGATGTTACTTTTCTGAGTATTTAAAATTATGTATATTTCCTTTTGTGTACTAAAATTTCATGTGAGTTTCAGGATGTGACCTGGATCTGGCATAGCTCAAAAGGATCGCAGATGAGATTTTCCCTGATCTTTCCCATTTAATAGACAAATTTTAACTTCTCTCTCCAGTCTGAATTTGTCTCAGCAGATCTTCACCTGTTTAACTCTGTCCGGGATCAGCTGTGGACTGCAAGCTGAGATCTGGACTTCCTGGAAACTGACATGATTGCTCCCTGCCTCTTCGGGTGGATCAATGAACCAGATGCTTGGGACTTCCCCATTGCCCAGCCTTTGACTGGCATTTCAGCCTTCCTAGCCCCTGATGCCTACGGTCCAACGGTCAGCTCGAAGAAGCTCCAGAAGACGGATCTACGCCCAAATTCCCCCTAGCAGGCTGAAATGCTAAGTCAAAAGGGGCTCCCTGGCATTAGCTATTGTCTTGGACATCTGCTTAGCTGAAATGGACACTAATATTGCAGCAACTGGGCTAAAAGCCTAGAGAGATCCTGTAATAGTTCTCCTTGGCTTACTACCCCTATATCCACCCTGAAGGGACCCCAGATCCCATTATAAAAAATAATCTATAAGATACAAGGGGTCATATCTGGAAGACCCAAGATTGGGTCTTCAAATGATCGTAGGAAAGGGGGAAATGAGAGACCAAAAGATAAGCAGCGATTGTTAACACTATGTAGAGTAGGTGCGGTATAGCAGTAAGTTCCCTGAGGGAAGAGCTACCTCGCTGCATTCTTTCCCACCTTCCCGGTTCCAGGTGGGTACGTGACTCGGCTCACAATCTGCCTTCCCGCCTTCCCTGTTCTGGGTACGTGACTTAACTACGGCTTTGTTCAAACCACCCAATCAGACCCCTGTAACTATGCTTCTCGCTTCTGTAACCGCGCCTCCTGCTCCCGAGCCCTATAAAAACCCGTCACCCCAACCGAGAGGCGCGCAAGTCCTCCGATAGGCTTGGTCACCCCGGGTACCCGTGTATCAAAATAAACCTCTTGCGGCTTGCATCCGAAGGCTGGTCTCGCTGTTCCTTGGGAAGCGGGGTCTCCCCGTCTAGATAGGCTCCTGGGAGTCTTTCATTTGGAAGTTTACAACTGCCTATAACTCCAGTTCAAGGGGAATCTGACAGCCTCTTTTGGCCTCTACGGGAAATGCATACAAACACACACACACCCAAATAAAAATTAAAATGAAAAAATGAAAGAGGAGGAGGAAGAAAAGAAATAGCAAACCTGAGACATGATAGGTACTGAGTTTAAGGATAGCTTTTAATTAGCATAATCTCACTCACCTAAAGTAACTATAAAGTTGTACAAGATTAAAAAATTCTGTTCTCCCCATTTCACTGCTTTCTTGTAGTGAAATGTCACTGCCATCACAGACCTGCTCTGTTAACAAGCTGTCTCTTAAACTCAGAGGGACTGTACTGTCCACTCCTGGCTCACATGCAGGGACTGGGTGGGGCTTGCTCACCACTAGCTGCACCTTGAGAGAGGAGCACCTGAAGGAAGAAACCAACACACAGGAGGAGAGACAAGGGAAGTTGCTCTACAGGACACAGGTCCTCAGATCTCTACACACTGACTCTGCCTACTTGCCCTATAGTACAGGTGCTGCTAGGCACTGCTTCCCATTGGCTTTTGTCTTCCTCAGAGACAGATTTACAGATGGATGGAGACCTCTTATCTTCAGTTGTCATCAGCCAGCCATCTCAACAACCACTCCTCAAAAAACAGCCTCAGCTTTAGATGACATCTTTTAAATATTAGAGCAAACTCAGATACTTAACATTAATTAGAAGTAGACTAGTAAGGAAGCAGGGCTCAGGGGAAATGTCAGCACGCCATGGCCACAATCACCTGATGGGTTTCTACAGGTACAAGCTTACAGACAACTTTTTATTCTAAATCCTCTCTCTCTCTCTCCATTCCTCCTCCTCCTCTCTCTCCTGTGGGGTGTGTGTGAAGGTCAGAACAACTTGCAGTGTGTTTGCTTATTTGATTGCTTAAGTTGCACATACCTTCATCTTCTCTGAAAATAATCTCCATCTTAGTTTTGTTTGTGTGTTAGATGCTGGGCCTCTTGCATGGTTTTGAACAAAAGGAAAAGAACAAAAAGTCTCTACTATTCATGACAGGAAAAAAATATAAAAGAAAAACACAAGCCCATAAATGTGAAAATAAATTTCAGGATACCAGAGAAAGAACTAGAGAGGTGAGTAGATAGAGAATAAATGTGTAAAGGTAGAAAGAACCCAGTTAAATACCTCAGAACTGCAGTCTTGGGAAATGCTGCTCTTTAGTATGTACAGAGTAGAAAGACCCACTAATGTTAGGCTATTCAGAGCACGCATGTGTGAGTGGGCACGTACACACACATTCAGCAGAGATTGTTGATGTCAAGTTAGTCTACACACATACAAGCACTCAGCTGAAGAGAGCAAAATATCTGAAGTAGTAGCTACGTCCATTCTGGTCAATGGTTTGGGCTTTTGTTATTGTTGGTGGTGGTAGTTCTTTTTGGTTTTTCAAGACAGGGTTTCTCTGTGTAGTCCTGGCTATCCTGAAACTCACTATGTGGACCAGGCTGGACTCAAACCACAGAGATCCACCTGGCCTCTGCCTCCTGAGTGATGGGATTAACAATGGTTTTTATGATACAAACAAGTAATGCTCCAGGGCATAAGGATAAAGAAAGCTCTGGGCTCTGAAGTGTTAAAACAGCACACCAGCTTTTCTGGGGGCCGGCTGCTGTGGGGCTGAGGATGTTAAACATGGGGCCTGTGGCCAAGCAGGAAGAGTCATTTAATCCGCTTTGCTGAGGAGGTGAAGCTGATGCCCATCTTCCCTCCTGGGCCCATGTAAGTTGCACTCTGCAATTATTGGAAAAGGAAAATTATAGCACTTTTTTTTTGGTCTCATTGTAATGGATGATTTGCTTCCATGAAGATGGGTAGGACAGGAGCCTGAGGGTAGCATCCACCCTTCCATCTACCTAATCTTGCAGGACTGGGATGCAAATTGGAAGTTGAGATGCAAAGAAATGTCCTCCATGACATCTCTTAGCCCTGTACATCCAGTTGCATCCTAAACATCTGTTGATACAGACGTGTTTCTGAAACTCTCTTCCTGAGACTGGAAGAACATTCACTGGTAATCTAATAATAAAGGGATGAGTGGGACACATCAAGTCCTTAAGTGCAGCTAGTGGAGGGTATTCAGGCAAACAGGACAGACAGCATCAAACAGGAAGCCTTGTTCTACCCTGACAGGCAGAGACGCTAAATCCAAAGGCAGCAAAGAATACCCTACTATGCCAGCTTAATATTACTGAATTATTTTAGGTTGCTTTTGTTTGTTTGTTTCAAGATGGGGTTTCACCATTTAGCCCTGGCTCTCCTGGAACTAGCTCTGTAAACCAGGATGTCCTCAAACTCATAAATACATCAGTCTGCCTCTACCTCCCCAGTACTGGGATTAAAGGCATGTACCACCACAGCCTGGCAGGTTTTTCTTTAAAACTTGTCAAAAGAAAGGCCAACAAGTTGTCTTAGTGGGCAAAAGTACTTGCCACACAAGCTTGGCAATCTGAGACCTGTTCCCACAACCTAGATAGGGAGTTAGGGATGCTGGTGTGTCTGTAATCCCACAGTCCTCCTGAGAGATGGGATGCAGAGACAGGAAGTTTATGTCCTCCTGCCTGGACTGTGGAGGGTGACAGAGACAAGAGACCCTGACTCAGAACAAGGTACAAAGAGAGATACAACTCTGGGAAAGTGTCCTCTAAGCTCTACATGCATGTCCTCACTCCTGTGCACCCAGGCTCACACAGAGAGACACATTAATAATAATAATAGACAGTAAACAAAAATTTTTCTAAAGAAAGATGTAATAGACTCGTCTTTAGTGGTGGTGAAGGAGAAATATTTTTTAATTCTTTATTAATTACACTTTATTTATTTTGTATCCTTCCTGTGGTTCCCTCCCTCCTCCCGTCCCAATCCCTCCCTTCCTCCCCCCTCTGCATGCATGCCCCTCCCCAAGTCCACTCTTAGGGGAGGTCTTCTTTTCCTTCCTTCTGATCCTATTCTATTAGGTCTCATCGGGAGTGACTGCATTGTCTTCTTCTGTGGCCTGGTAAGGCTGCTCCCCACTCAGGAGGAGATGATCAAAGAGCAGGCCAATCAGTTCATGTCAGAGACAGTCCCTGTTCCTATTACTATGGAACCCCACTTGGACACTGAACTGCCATGGGGTATTATCTGTGTAGGGGTCTTAGGTTATCTCCATGCATGGTCCTTGGTTGGAGTATATCTCAGGAAAGACCTCTGTGCTCAGATTTTTTGGTTATGTTGCTCTCCTTGTGGAGCTCCTGTCCTCTCCAGATCTTACTGTCTCCCACTTCCTTCATAAGATTCCCTGCACTCTGCCCAAAGGTTGGCAATAAGTCTCAGTATCTGCTTTGATAGTGTACAGGGCAGAGCCTTTCAGAGGTCTCTTTTTCTCCTTCTTCTGATGTTCATCCTCTTTGCTTTTCTGGATAGGGATTGCACTCATATAGACATATAATATAGGATAAACCTACTAAAATCTGTACACCTAAAGAAACTAATCAAGAGGGAGGACTTTTGCTATGCTCGATCCCTATTGAGAAATATTTTTACTGAATTAAGATTCTTCCAAAATATTGGCTGCAGAGGGATTTTTTTTTAAAGACTGGGGAAGGGGTGACCTCCCTCATCCTAGCATTTGCTAGAGTAGGAAGGCGCAAACACAAAACAAAGGGTGTAGTGTGCTGGTCTCCTAATATGGTAACAAGGCAAAGAGTGCAAGGAATTCTGCAGCACTCTAACGCTCACGCTGGTCTCCTGTATGGTCTCCATGACAGACATCCTAGCACTCAGGGACTAGGTTAACCTTGGAATCAGTATGGAAGAGAGAGCAACACTGAAGAGGCAGGGGGCATTTGAACTCTCCCTGGAAACCTGAGAAAGAGCTGCAGTTAGGGCTGCACCGTGTGGGTGATGTCACCGTCGCAGAGATGCTCTGAACCAGTACTCCAAGCTCACTACTCTTGAATGACTCAACAGTCTTGTGTGAAAAATCACCATCTTGGAGATTTGTGCTTGGCAAACCTGCTTTCTAGTACCAGTGTTTGACTTAAAACTTAAAATCGGAATGCCCTGCAGGTGAGAGTCATGTGAGAAAGTAAGGCTCAGAAGCTGTCCCATCATAACCCTCTGGGTGGGACCTCAGGCATCTGTGGAGTGTTTACCCTGACTCCCCACCATTCCACAGCTCGGCAAATAAAACTGAGGAAGGGGACATGAGATGCTGGAAGCCGGCAATGCCTGTAATACCAGCATTTGGAAGGCTGAGACAAGAGGATTGCTGTGAGTTCTGAGCCAGTCTGGGCCACACAGCTTAGCTTAAAAACCACCCCTGTCCCCAGAAAAAATAAACACAAATGCTGGAAACTCTGGTGCCAGGTCTAGGCCACAGCTGTACCTCACTGCAGGTGCCTTCTGCTGCACTGGCCAGGACCCATGCCCACCTGTGGGGACAGTGGGGACACTCAGAACTCCACCATCTACACACCAAGAACCTGAGACAATGCACAGTGCATGGTCCTCCAGACTGCACAGACCCCGAAGGGAACAGGTCCTGTCCAAGACTGTTTAGCCTGCTTGAGTCACCTACCAGAAAGCCACTGTGGCACAACCAGAAAAACCGGCTCTGAGAGGTGGAACCTTGCAGCCACTAGGCCTGAAGCAGGCAGCCAGCTTGGGACCATGGCCAGAGCCTGGGACCACCACAGAACTTGAGCACATTCCTGGCCAAATGTTGTTCCCATTACTAAAGGAAGCTAAATGACTCAGTGTTGGTGTCCTCTCCTTTCTCCTGCTTGCTCCAGAGGAAAGACAGATGCAGGGCTAAGAGGCAGGGCTGCGTAAGGTCCTCAGAAGCAGAGCACTTGCCTAGCACATGGGAAGTCCTGGGGTCAATTTTAAGGACCACACAGGAGTGTGCGCACACACAAACAATAAACACAACATTAGAAGAGGGGCTAAGGAGAAGGCCCAGTGGGTAAAGTACTTGGCACATACACATGAGAAACATTTTAAATCTCATTGTGTTGCTACCTCCCAACAGTGGAAGCTAGCAAAGACCTGAACCTCGGGTGGATGCCATAGTGCATAAAAATTCAAATGTATACCCAGGGCTGGGCAGAGAAAGTTCCAGAACAGAGTAGCACTAGGATAATGTCACTGATCATGAAAGCCACTTACAACCTTGAAAACTTAGGCCCAGTGCCTCTAGAATTCTTAATTATCAAAATAATTAAAAAACCTGCATCTAATAATAATAATAATAATAATAATAATAATAATAACAACAATAGTGATAACAACAACAATAGTGATGATGATGATAATGATGAAGCCTGGTATTATAGTTTAGGCCTATAATCCCACACCCCAGAAGGCAGCACAGGGAGACCCTATCTCCAAAAAAAATGCTACAAACAAACTAAAAACTATTTTTAAACATGGGTGAAAATGTTAAAATTTAGAATAATTCATAAATGCACAATATTAACACATGTGCTTTGTGGACCATTGGTCTGTGTTTTCTGGCCACCAAAAAAAAAATCCCAAACATCTTGTGATATAGACTGAGCTGCTGAGACCCCCTCCTGAAGCCTGCAGATATCTGTTGGGTATAAACGTAACAGCAACCCCCGAAAAGAAAACATTTTCTGTATGATATCACCAATCCTCCCTGTTTAGCTGACAGTCTTTCCCACAACTGCTATCCTAGTGTTTCTTTTGCAGTCTACTTACTATAAAATCAGTAATAACCATTTGTAACATTAAAAAGCTTACTTATCACTTAAAACAAAAGACATTCACTAAAAATAGGTATTAAGGAAATAAAACAAACACTGCTGCAGGAAGTATCATAAAATATTGCCCAAGACCATTTGCCAATGTGTACAGAAAACCAGTATGTGTGCCTAGAAGTATACCTGTGCACATATGTGCAAACTCACATACAGACAGGCACACATGTGCACACTCATGCACACAGACATACATGTATCCATCCATGCATACATAAAGTGAGCACTTGTATATGGCAAGTGAGTGGTGTAGAATGAACTGGCTGCAAGATCAGCTAGTGTAGCCCCAAATCAACTATTCCATCAGCTTCCATGGAACCTGTCTCTTGGGATGTCCACTTCTCTTTCAAAGGTCCCTACTGAAACAGCCCTTAACTCACTTGTCTCTACCATCCATTATAGCAGACTGTAATACTGAAAATACAGAGAGGACTGTGGTGCATGTTTAGAGCTAGCTTTAACACTCTAGGCCATCTTCTGTGGCAAAATCCCATTTTTCTTCTCAGTAACCATGAAGTGGATATGGCCTCCCCCTGGTCACACTGCTGATTGGTTACTGGATCCCTTGCTGGATCGATATCCCCCAAAGCCTAGTAAGATGCCTGTAGAGACATTTGTTTTGACTGCCAGAGATTCCAGCACATCCCAGTACTGTGCCCTAACACAAACCCCCTTTGTGCAATAGTCTAGCCTCAAAGAGAAACAGAAAGAGCAGGGGCCAGCACAGGCTAAAGAAAGATAGGCGGCAGGAGCCGTGGAATGGCGCAGACAACCTCAGTAAGCTGTGACAGTCTCAGGAGTGAGGAGAGAGTTGGAGAGGTCTCAGGCAACCAAGAGCACATGCTGTGTGCAGGCATGCTAGAGACACATTTTGCCTGAAGTTCTGTGTGAAGCATCTTGTAGTAGGGCCTGTTCCCTTCTCTGGAACATTCTCCAGGCTGCACTGCTGACTTGTCACTGAATGCCCATTTGGGTCAGCTTTCTTGGGCCTAAAGCCAGTTTCACCTACATTGTTTTATACATGAGTGGAATGAGACACTGAGCAATTCATTTTCTTCTGGAAAGCCTGCTTGCAAACTCCCAGCCAGTTTCCTCTCTCACCCAGCCTTCCCGCTGAGGACAATGAAGCATTGACAGCCTTGTTTACATTGACCTCCTCCTGAGATGAAAGACAAAGTCTTCTAACACTCTCCAGCCGGTACACAGGTACACAACTGAAGCAGAAAACAAGCTTAGGTTTTATCTGAAACATCCTTTAAGTGCAAAATGAGGCTGAAGAATAAGACACTGAGACCCAGAATGAGCTTTGGGGCCTTCAAAACAGACCTGTGAGCAAACAGGGCTATCTGTGGAAACACTTCCTTATCCAAACCAAGGTAGGGCAGGCATCTGTCCTTGATGCCTGTTTGTCAGAGACATTACTTACCCCTGAACGTCTCAGCTACACTTACACCCAAAGAAACAGAAGAGGGTCAGCCAACAAAGAAGTGTTTCAAAGTCATCGTGGTGAAGGTGATTGGAAGCCCTACTTCTGGAGCTCTGCTCCTTCACCTACTGAAGCTGTATGTCGCTCACTGTGAAGATACAAGCTTCCTGGTGGTGGCATAGAGAAGCTGGGGGGCTTACAAGACTCCAAGTGTTAGATGCAAGTTCTAGACTGGAACATGTGGCCTGAAGAACTGAGGAGGGGCAACATGGCGGCTCATCACATTTTTTCAGAGCAGAAGCTCACACCCCACAACAAAAGGAGAAAGGCATGAATCCTCTAAAAGGGAATATAGCAGCGCCCCAGTGCTTGGGAGGAAGAGGCAGTTGAATCTTTGTGAATTCAAGGCTGGCCTGGTCTACAAAGAGAGTTCCAGGAGAACCAAGGCTGTTACACAAAGAAACTCAGTCTTTAAAAACCAAAATAGACAGACAGATACATACATGCATACAGATACATAGATAGATACAGAGATGATAGATAAACAAATAACTAAATAAATAAATAAAATAAGAAAGGGACCACGCTCATTTTCTTCTTTTTGACTCAAGTTTCTAGGAAAACACTACACAGGGTTTTGAACAAGAGTCTTCATTCATTAAGAGTCATGGTAGGTTTCACTAACCTTTGCCTCTTCATTCACATCCCAGGTGAAGGAAACAGCATTGTACGCGATCTCTTCAATGTTTCCAATGGTGTTGAAGCTCTCCTTGTAGTCAGCTATGACAGTGAAAGAGAAAAAGGGCTTAGCAGGGTGGTAGCCAAGAGGAGAGGCACAGGCCTCTAATCCCTGCACTTGGGAGGTAAAGACAAGAGGATCTAGAGTTCCGGGTCATCCTTGTAACAGAGACCAGCCTTGGCCAGTACATGAGACCCTGGCTCAAAACACTCACACGCCACACACATACATATGCACCCATGCACGCACACATGATTGTACACTAAAGTAAGAGTCCCTCGATGACACATTATTTGTCAATGGTAAAGTTTTGAATTTGCCTATTTTGCAATGTGACAAGCTACATATTTCTGCTTACAGAATTCTACGGCTGAAAAAAAATTTACTCACGTCTTTTTATTAAGAGTAAATCTATGTGAACCATGTCTTTATCTGATTTGATTATTAGGTCTTTTTTTCTGTTCACCTTCCTACTTCCCACTTTTTTGACAGCCATCCCCCGCCTCCCCCATACACACACAGGGACAATTTTTAGAAGCAAAATATTCTGCCAGTCAGGCGATGTCACTAAAGGAACTGCAGTAGAGTGAAGGCTTTCCATGAGCAGTGATGGTGATAGAGATCAAACACACACTAAGCACACACTACACTGAGGCACCCCCATGCCAAAGAAGGACATTTCTAAAACTTATCTTAGTACTCCAGAGCGTTGCATTAATCTCACTCGGCTGTCATCACCTGACCACTTTGGGCTCTGTCCTATGGTCACTCCTTACACAATATGTTATCTATTCCCTTATAGTATGCGTCTATTCCCTCATACAGTATGTAGTGATTCCCTTACAGAGTAGGTATCTATTTCCTTATGGTATGTAGCTATTCCCTGTCATCCCATTAGACTCCCCATGGAGTCAATAGAGATCAGCATGGGTGCTGTGTACTGTTATGGGCATGTTGGGCTACACAGAAAAGCCCAATTTGCTTATCTCCAATGATGAAACTGGTACCTCAGCACTGCAGGAAGATTCCTTATTGCTGGGAGCAGAATGGTGCAGGAAAACCCACCTCATGCTCTCCAGACTCCCTGGGATAGGCTGGCTGGTCTAGCCTCAGGCTGAATTCTATTTCCCCCTCTTTCTCGGATCACCTCTGCTTTCTATGATCCCTGAGGAGTTCAAAGCAGTTTGCTGAATGCTGTGTCTTCATTTCATCTACCCTACATGCAAATATCTGCCCATATGCACCTAGCCAGCCTAGACTCTTCTTGTGGAGAGTGCTAACTTATTTCCTTTTCACTCACTCCAGTGGTCTTGCCTAGAGAAACCTCAAAGCAAGATAATGTTTCTTTTCTTTTTTGGCATTGTTTTGTTTCTCTGTGCCTTGAGACACAGTTCCACAAGTATAACCCAAGCTGGTTAAACTTGTCCTGAATGCTGAGATTACAGGTTTGAGCTGTCATATCCAACTCCAAACCTTTATATTTTAAACAAAGCACATAAACTTTTAGCATAAAAGTATGTATATTCAACATAGGAAAGTCAGAGACCATGAATAAATAAAAAAAATTAAGGACAACCACAGTCTACTAACCCACAATTAACTGCCTTTAAACTTTATCTATGTGCTCTTATCTCTCATCTAGCTCCTTTTCTCCAAACATGTAGATATTTTTATACCGTGATTAATAAACATCTTTTTCATTGCTATATTGTTTTGCTTGGCTCATCTCTGGTGTCTTCCATATGTAAAACCTTCTGTAAAATTATACGATTGTATCAGACCATGTGTCATGGCTTTATTCTTATTGGTCACTCAGCTGACAGCTGACAGTCTGCTGCCCTACCCCAGTGTTTCACTTCTTTGTACAGCTAAATTTCATTTAAATTTAATTATATTTTATTAAAGTAAATTCTCAGGGGCAGAAGTATAGCTTGCTGGTAGAGCAAGGGCTAGGAGAAGTTGGGTTCAACAGCTAGCATTAAAACAAAAGACATTTTAAAAAAGCATATTTCCAGAAATAAGTTTTTTTGTTTCTTACTTTGTTTTGTTCTGTTGAAACAAGGTCTCACTGTGTATTCCTGGCTAGCCTGGAACTCACAGAGATTGCCTGCTGCTACCTCTCAAGTGCTGAGGTTAGGGATCTGAGCCACTAGACCCAGCTATAATTTTAAGGCTGATTAATATTGCCACACTGGTCCAGGGAGGAACAATTTACACTTAGGGCAATTATGTCTTTTCTTCTCAGATTGTCTTTTTTCCAAACTAATATTCAAAACATTATTTTAATCTGAAATTCCTTGATTGCTAAAGGCGTTGAATAGTCATTCTTGTTCTCTGGCTATTTGCATTTCTTCTTATTATTTTTATTTTTGTAAGTTCATTCATTTATTTTGGCTTTTCTAATTTTATTCTTGATCCACTTTTCTCTTAGGGTAGTCATGATTTTAAAATAAATACTCAAAGGTAAATGAGGGGGAAAATCAAAAGAAAAGAACATTACCCCTTACAGTTTCTAAAAAGGCTTTATGTTTGGGACGATCATGAATGCACACCTGTGCTTTCTTCAGGCTTCCTCTATGAGAGAGAGAAGAAAGCCAAATTTAAATTTGAATTCCATGATTCTTCACTAATCCCTTGCAAGATAATCTTATAGCTGTTTGAGTGAAGAGCAGGTAAGATCAGCTGTGAAGAAGAAATGTCACATCTAGAAGTTAAGACAAGAAAGGTGCTTAGATGGACACTGTGGAGTCCTACATCACAAGGCTTCATTTTTCCAGTTTTAATTTCCCCCAAAAAGGGCTGAAAAAAAGAAAAAGAATTTCATACCACTTGTCATATAGAAACACACCAGAGTCTTCTAATATGGCACTCAACCAATAAATATGGCAACCAAAATGCTCATTCTGTGCCAGGAAATGTCCTCAGTAGGCCCCTAGTCTTATAGCTCTTGCAATATAGAAAATAGAACACAACTAAATACATAAACATAAACAAACAAGATAATTATTCTAAATCTGCCTGATTTTTCAAAGAAGTCTTGAATGTTCTTTTCTCTGTTTCTTACCCAACAAAAACAGAAAAATAGGATGAAGGCAGTTCTTATTAATTATGATAATTTACACTCAAAAGGACAATCACTAAATGCTCAGCTAGTAAGTCATGTTGAAATAAGTGGAATCACGGGGAGGAGTAATTCTAATGAAACTGATCCCATTGATGCCATGGTGCCAGCCATAAAGCCACATCTCCAGTCTGAGGTTATCATGTCCTGAACTTCCAAGTCAGGCCAAGTAGTATGGAAATACACAGCCACAGACATCATCCAGGGTGTGTCAGGATGCCCCAGAGCAGTATGGTAATTCATGGATTCTCGGGGTTTAAAGACTATCTGAGAAGCACATTTTCAAATGTTGGAGGCCAGCATAGGGCTTTGGTGAGACATAGGCCAGTGCCAGATATTCTCAGTCATGAGCATGGAGTGAAGCCAATACTACATTTCTGCCAACTCTCATGTGGGGCTGGTGGGGTTCCTACATTTGAGAAGTCTTGACTCTGTTGTAAAATGGAATGGATCTTTTGGGTACTTCTGGTTTTCACCACCATGATCTTAGAAAGCACATTAGTTGGTGGTGCACGCCTATAATCCCAGCACTCAGGGAGACAGAAGCAGGTGGATCTCTAGGCGATCAAGCCCAGCCTGGTCTACAAAGAGTCCAGGACAGCCAACGATACACAGAAAAACCCTGTTTGGGAAAAAGTAAAAAGAAAAAAATATATATACATTAGTCTTTATTTATGAGGTCCATGTAATGGTCTATTCTTCCCCACCAAAAAAAAAAAAACAAAAAACAAAAAAAAAACAAACTTTTTTTCTTGATGAACAGACACAAGGCTATACAATGGCGGAGGACTTATCTAACCAGGAACACTTAGACTCACTCCAAGAGGTCTATCCTTGTACCTAGAGTGGACTCAAAGATATTGTTTCTTTCTGATAAAACCACTCTCATCTCTTGGCAGTCAGACCCAAAGACTCCTGGAATGATAACTGTGGTCTAGTTAAGAACATACATGTTCATGCTGGACAGGCCTTGTGCCAATGATGAGGTCTGTTTTTGGAATAATTCCTGAGGTAGCAATCAGCATGTTTTCTCATAGGGAGAAGCCAAACTGTTTATGGAAGTCAAAAATTCTGATAACTAATTAACTATGATTTGAATTCAGTTCTGTCTGATACCAACAGCCGCATTTTTAACTGCAATTTCAAACATAAATCATCAGCAGATATTGAAGCACATACTTCAATGGCAACTGCTTTATGAGGTGCTGAGGGAATGTATGGTGAAGGAGGAAAGGAAACTGGGCATTTGGGGACTGTGGGAAGTTACTTACAAAGGAAGGCAGGAATAGGGTACTTTGGCAGGGAATGCTGAAATGTTTTCTTCAACAAGAAAATATTTTTAGAACTTGCTAGCATGAGAAGGCTGAGTGAGAAGGTCAAGCTAGCCCATCTAAGAAAACCAAAGGCACTGGTGCTGTGGAAAATGATGAGTATGCCCACATATTCGCTTTCTTTACTCATTTCTTGCAAGTTATATTTCTTTTTTTAATTTTTTTTATTTTTTTTTAATTTTTTTTATCAGTTACATTTTATTAACTCTGTATCCCAGCCGTGTCCCGATCCCTCATTCCCTTCCAGTCCCTCCCTCCCTCCCTCATCTCCACCGTGCCCCTTTCCAAGTCCACTGATAGGGGGGACCTCCTCCCCTGATCCTGTTTTATCAGGTATCTTCAGGACTGGCTGCAAAGCCCTCCTCTGTGGCCTAACAGGACTGCTCCTCCCTTTGTGGGTGGGGAGACCAAAGAGCCAGTCATTGAGTTCCTGTTAGAAATATTCCCTGTTCCCCTCACTTTGGGAAACCAATTGGTTACTGAGCTACCACAGGCTACATCTGAGCGGAGGTTCTAGGTTATATCCATACATGGTCCTTGGTTGAATGTCAGTCTCAGAAAAGACCCTGTGCCCAGATATATTTGGTCCTTGTGGAGCTCCTATCCTTTCCCCATCAGACTAACTCCCCTTCTTTCTTATGATTCCCTGTACTCTGCCAAAAGTTTGGTCATGAGTCTTTGCTTTGAAAACACTGCTAGTTAGAGTCTTTCAGATGCGCTCAGTAGACTCCTGTCATACGTTCAATGCACATCCCATCTGTCTTTCTAAACGAGGATTGATCATCTTATCCCATGTCCGCTCAATTGATTATCTTTTTTAGGTGTATAGATTTCATTATGTTTATCATATCTTATAGGTCTATATATGTGAGTATATCCCATGTTTGTCTTTCTCCTTCTGGGATATTTCACTCAGAATGATCTTTTCTAGATCCTACCATTTGCCTGCAAATTTCATGATTTCCTCCTTTTTGATTGCTGAGTAGTATTCCATTGTATAAAAATACCACAATTTCTGTACTCATTCCACCGTTGATGGACATCTGGGTTGTTTCCAGGTTCTGGCTGTTACAAATAGAGCTGCTATAAACATGGTTGAGCAAGTGTCCTTTTTGTGTACTTGAACAAACTTTGGGTATATACCTAGCAGTGGTATAGCTGGGTCTGGAGGAAGCACTATTCCTATTTGTCTTAGAAAGCGCCAGATAGCTTTCCAGAGTGGTTGTACAAGTTTACATTCCCACCAGCAGTGGAGGAGGGTTCCCCTTTCTCCACAACCTCTCCCGCATGTGTTATCGCTTGAGTTTTTAATCTTGGCCATTCTGATGGGTGTAAGGTGATATCTCAGGGTCATTTTGATTTGCATTTCCCTGATGGCTAATGAGGATGAGCATTTCTTTAAGTGTTTTTCTGCCATTCGATATTCCTCTGTGGAGAATTCTCTGTTTAGCTCTGTTCCCCATTTTTTAATTGGATTACTTGGATTGCTGCTTTTCAGCTTCTTTAGTTCTTTGTATATACTGGATATTAGTCCTCTGTCAGATAAAGGGTTAGTGAAGATTCTTTCCCAATCTGTAGGCAGTCGTTTTGTTTTGATGACGGTATCCTTTGCTTTACAGAAACTTTTCAGTTTCATGAGGTCCCATTTATTGATTGTTGCTCTTAGAGCCTGTGCTGTTGGTGTTCTGTTCAGGAAGTTGTCTCCTGTGCCAATGAGTTCTAGGCTGTTCCCCACTTTTTTTTCCAATTGACTGAGGGTATCTGGTTTTATGTTGAGGTCCTTGATCCACTTTGACTTTAGTTTTGTGCAGGGTGATAAATATGGATCTATTTTCATTTTTCTGCATGTAGACATCTAGTTGGTCCAGCACCATTTGTTGAAGATGCTGTCTTTTTTCCATTGAATGGATTTGGCTTCTTTGTCAAATATCGAGTATTCATAGGTGTGTGGATTTATTTCTGGGTCTTCTATGTGGTTCCATTGATCCTCCTTTCTGTTTCTATGCCAATACCATGCAGTTTTTATTACTGTTGCCCTGTAGTACAGCTTGAGATCAGGAATGGAGATACCTCCAGATGATCTGTTGTTGTACAGGATCGTTTTGGAGATTCTGGGTTTTTTGTTTCTCCATATGAAGCTGAGAATCTTTTTTTCGAGGTCTGTAAAGAATTGAATTGGTATTTTGATGGGAATTGCATTGAATCTGTAGATTGCTTTTGGCAGTATGGCCATTTTCACAATGTTAATCCTACCAATCCATGAGCACGGGAGATCTTTCCATCTTCTGATATCTTCTTCGATTTCTTTCTTCAGAGACTTGAAGTTTTTCTCAAACAGGTCTTTCACTTGCTTGGTTAGGGTCACACCAAGGTACTTTATGTTATTAGTGGCTATTGTGAAGGGTGTTGTTTCCCTAATTTCTTTCTCAGCCTTTTTGTCTTTGGTATATAGGAGGGCTTTTGATTTTTTGATTTGATTTTGTATCCTGCCACTTTGCTAAAGGTGTTTATCAGCTGAAGGAGTTCTCTGGTTGAATTTTTGGGGTCGCTCATGTATACTATCATATCATCTGCAAATAGTGACACTTTGACCTCTTCCTTTCTGATTTGTATCCCCTTGATCTCCTTTAGTTGTCTTATTGCTCTGGCTAGGACTTCAAGTACTATGTTGAAGAGATATGGAGACAATGGACAGCCTTGTCTTGTCCCTGATTTCAGTGGGATTGATTTAAGTTTCTCTCCATTGAGTTTGATGTTAGCTATAGGCTTGCTATATATTGCCTTTACTATGTTTAGGTATGTGCTTGTATCCCTGATCTCTCCAAGACTTTAAACATGAATGGGTGTTGGACTTTGTCAAATGCTTTTTCGGCATCTAAGGAGATGATCATGTGGTTTTTCTCCTTCAGTTTGTTTATGTAGTGGATTACATTGATGGATTTCCGTATGTTGAACCACCCTTGCATGCCTGGGATGAAGCCTACTTGATCATGGTGGATGATATCTTTGATGTGTTCTTGGATTCGGTTTGCAAGTATTTTATTGAGTATTTTTGCGTCAATGTTCATAAGAGAGATAGGCCTGAAGTTCTCTTTTTTTGTTGGGTCTTTGTGTGGTTTAGGTATTAAGGTGACTGTGGCTTCATAGAATGAGTTTGGTAGTGTTCCTTCTGTTTCTATTTTGTGGAATAGCTTGAGGAGAATTGGAGTTAGCACTTCTTTGAAAGTCTTGTAGAATTCTGCGCTGAAGGCATCTGGTCCAGGGCTTTCTTTGGAGGGGAGACTCTTAATGACTGCTTCGATTTCCTTGGGAGATATAGGGCTATTCAGTCTTTCTACCTGATCTTGACTTAGTTTTGGTAGATGGAATCTATCAAGAAAATTATCCATTTCATTTAGATTCTCAAATTTTGTGGCATATAGGCTTTTGTAGTATGACCTAATAATTGTTTGGATTTCCTCAATGTCTGTGGTTATGTCCCCCTTTTCATTTCTGATTTTGCTGATCTGGATAGTTTCTCTCTGCTTTTTAGTTAGTTTGGCTAAGGGTTTGTCTATCTTGTTGATTTTCTCAAAGAACCAGCTTTTTGTTTCATTGATTCTTTGGATAGTTTTATTTGTTTCTAGTTGATTGATTTCAGCCCTTAGTTTGATTATTTCCAGCCGTCTGCTCCTCTTGGGTGTATCTGCTTCTTTTTTTTCCAGGGTTTTCAGTTGGGCCATTAAATTTTTTGTATGTGATGTTACGAATTTCTTCTTGCAGGCACTTAGTGCTATAAATTTTCCTCTGAGCACTGCTTTCAATGTGTCCCATAAATTTGGGTATGTTGTGCCTTCCTTTTTATTGAATTCTAGGAAGTCTTTAATTTCTTTCTTTATTTCTTCCTTAATCCAGCTGTCATTGAGTAGTAAGTTGTTCAGTTTCCATGTGCATGTCGGCTTTTTGTTGTTTCTGTTGTTGTTGATGTCTAGCTTTAGTCCTTGGTGGTCAGATAGTATACAAGGGATTATTTCGATCCTTTTGTATCTGTTGAGGCTTGCTTTGTGACCCACTATATGGTCTATTTTGGAAAAGGTTCCATGCGGTGCTGAAAAGAAGGTGTACTCTTTTGAGTTTGGGTGAAACGATCTGTAGACGTCTATTAGGTCCATTTGATTTAGGGATTCTGTGAGTGCTTTTATTTCCCTATTTGGTGTCTGTCTAGTTGATCTGTCCCTTGGTGAGAGTGGAGTGTTGAAGTCTCCCACTATTAAGGTATTAGGATCAATGTATGATTTAAGCTTTAATAATGTTTCATTTATGAATGTCGGTGCTCTTGTATTTGGGGCATAGATATTCAAGATTGTGATGTCCTCTTGGTGGATTTTTCCTTTGATGAGAATATAGTGGCCCTCCTTATCTTTTTTGATTAACTTGGGTTGAAAGTCTATTTTAGTAGATATTAGGATGGCTACTCCAGCTTGTTTTCTGGAACCATTTGCTTGAAAAACAGTTTTCCAGCCCTTTACTCTGAGGTAGTGTTTGTCTTTGTTGCATAGGTGTGTTTCTTGGATGCAACAGAATGTTGGATCCTGTTTCCTTAACCATTCTGTTAGCCTGTGTCTTTTTATTGGTGAGTTGAGTCCATTGATATTGATAGATAATAGTGACCAATGCATGTTAGTTCCTTTTGTAATGGAGTCGATGATCTAACCCTGTTTCATTGCTTGTTTTCTTTTCATTTTTGTTGGGACATAATCTGTATGCCCTGTTTTCTTGGGTGAATTTGTTTTCATTGGATTGGAGTTTTCCTTCTAGTATCTTCTGTAGGGATGGTTTGCTGTGTAGATATTGTGTAAATTTAGTTTTGTCATGGAATATTTTGTTTTCTCCATCTATGTTGATTGAAAGCTTTGTAGGGTATAATAGTCTGGGTTGACATTTGTGATCTCTTAGAGTCTCCATGATACTTGCCCAGGCCCTTCTGGCTTTCATAGTTTCTGATGAGAAGTCCGGTGTGATTCTGATAGGTCTACTTTCATATGTTACTTGGCCTTTTTCCCTTGCTGCTTTTAATATCTTTTCTTTGTTCTCTAGATTTAGTGTTTTGACTATGATGTGACGTGGTGTGTTTCTTTTCTGGTCTAGTCTATTTGGAGTTCTGTAGGCCTCTTGTATATTTATGGACATCTCTTTCTTTAAGTTGGGAAAATTTTCTTCTATGATTTTCTTGAAAATATTTTCTGGTCCTTGGAGTCTGGAGTCTTCTTTTTCGTGAATTCCTATTATTCTTAGATTTTGTCTTTTCATAGCATCCTTGATTTCTTGGATATTTTGTGATTGGAACTTTTCTGATTTTACTTTTTCTTTGAGAGAAGTATCCATTTCTGCAAGTGTGTCTTCAGCTCCAGAGATTCTCTCTTCCATCTCTTGTATTCTGTTGGTGATGCTTACTTTTGTGGTTCCTGATCTTTTCTCCAAGTTCTCCAGCTCAAGGGTTTTCTCATTTTGTGTTTTCTTTATTGATTCTAATTCTGTTTTTATGCCTTGCACCATTTCTTTCATGTGTTTGAATTTGGATTCCTGACTCTCTACGATGGCCTCTATTTCTTTTTTCATTTCCTTCTTATATGCCACTAATTTTTCCTCTACTTGTGTATCTATTTGTTTGGCTATGTTTGCCTGTGTTTCTTTAAGGATATTGTCTATTTCTTCTTTCTTTGCCTCCAATTGATTGGTCATCTCTTTGAAAGACTTGTTCATTTCCTCCTTATGAGCCTCAAATAATTGGGCAAGCATGGCTTTAAAATCATTTTCCTGTGCTTCTGCTGAATTGGAGTATCCATCGATTTTGGGGTTTGCTGGTGAAGTCATGATGTCCTGATTTATGTTGGAAGTGTTCTTTCGCCTACCCCTGGCCATTGGCTTATCTGAAACCTTCCCTGTTTGTTTTTGGATTCTGAAGATCAGACTGGTGCTGTCTCTCTCTGGTGTCTGGAGAGTTCTTCAGGAAGCTGAGCACTCTCAGCGTGTGCTGAGGACTAGCTGTACCTGTGGGAGGAAAGTACGCAGGCGCAAACGGGGCAAATGCAAGCGTGTGTGCGCACGCGTGTGTGTGTCTGTGTGCGTAAGTGTGGGTGGATGAGTTTCTCGAGGGACTGAGTGATGGCTAATGTTGAACCCTTGAGTGTGTGGGAGGGGCTCTGCACTGTATATGTCGCAGGCACTAATGATGATCGCAGTGCAATTTCTGGCATTAATTGTCTTAACTCCTCAGTCAGGCCCACAGGGCAGGAACTTCAATGTCCCTAGTGCCCCTCTGTTTCCCAAAGTGGGTATGTGGGTGGGAGGGGGGGTTCGATGCCTGGCTTCTGATTTAGAAGGACCCAGGATCTGGGGAACTGCAGATTCTCAAGGGTGGTCTTACAGGCAGGTCTCTTGGCAGAGATTGTGGTATCCGGGGCTCTCTGCTCTCTGGTTTGGCCCTGCTTCTTTGATGTGTTCCGCCAGTTCTGTGCTGCTGTCACTGCCAGGTTCTGATGTCTTGCTGCAGCTGGAGATTTCAGGGTGGTCATTTCAGCAGGGATGGGGTAACCAGGCTCTCTGTTCTCTGGTTTGGCCCTGGTTAGTCTTAAACTGGAGGGCTGTGGTGCCCCACCAGTTCAGTGCTGCTCAGCCTCCACGTCCCGCTGTAACTCGAGACTGGGTTGCTAGTCCCAATGCTTTCTGGGAA
Source organism: Meriones unguiculatus (assembly GCF_030254825.1). Classification (NCBI taxonomy): domain Eukaryota; kingdom Metazoa; phylum Chordata; class Mammalia; order Rodentia; family Muridae; genus Meriones; species Meriones unguiculatus. The sequence continues at coordinate 11,376,591 of NW_026843646.1, read as the reverse complement.
GTTCTGGGATCTCTTCGTTGTGCTCTCCAAGCTTGGGAGGCCCAGTGCCTGGTGTGTCCAGGTTGTATGACGTTTCTGCCTGGTTTTGGTGAGTATATAGTGTATTCTCTGTCACTGTGGGATTGGGCGGGCCGTACCGTCAGTGATGGCAATCCTGCAGAGCTAGTATGGTGTCTAGCAGATTCGCGCCCTGGGAGGATGGTGCAGCCGCTGCACGAATCTGGGACTCCAGGGCACGTACTGCTGGCTTTTGTCTGCCGCTAAAGTGCTTGGGGCTCCGTCTCAGCAGCTGTATACCCAGGCAGTTAGGTCTGCGCTGAGAAAGATGAGTCTGCTGTGCCACTCTGCCGAGGAGGAAGGAGGTCTGGGGGAAGGGAGTGCCGCAAGAACAAAGGATTGTTTCTCTTCTTCCCCAAGCAAGTCTCCGGGTGACCAGAGGCCAAAGTTTTCACCTCCTGCGATGTTCCCTGGTGTTCAGAAAGTCTCGATGTGGTTTTCCTGGGTTGGGGGTCCTTCCATTCTCCAAATCAGAAGATCAGGTATCCCACCACTCAGAAAATGTGTGTACTAGTCGCCATCTTGGCTACCGCGTTTCTGTTCTTTCGATGAAAACTTGTTTCTGTGACCTACAGTGGGAGATAAAACTTTTCAGTTTTCCTGTAATCCTAATTGAGCGAGCAACACACATGTGATTCCGTTTAAAAGTAGTGCTTTGCTTTTCTGTTCTTTCGTTGGACACTTGTTCCTGTTAGGAACAAGTTAGGGTTAGGGTTAGGGTTAGGGTTACGGTTAAGATTAGGGTAGGGTTAGTGTTAGGGTTAGGGTTAGGGTTATATCACTTTTCAGTTTTCCTGTTATAATAATTGAACAGGCGACATGTATGTGAATTAATTTACAAAGTAGTGCTTTGCTTTTCTGTTCTTTCGTTCAAAACTTGTTCCTGTGCAGTACAGTGCGATATATCACATTTCAGTTTTCCTGTATTCCTAATTGAGCGAGGGACACACATGTGATTTAGTGTACAATGTAGTGCTTTGCGTTTATGTTCTTTCATTGGAAACTTTTTCCTGTTAGGATCAAGTTAGGGTTAGGGTTAGGGTTAGGGTTAGGGTTAGGGTTAGGGTAGGGTTAGGGTTAGGGTTAGGGTTAGGATTATATCACTTTTCAGTTTTCCTGTTATAATATTTAAAAAGGCGACACGTATGTTCATTAGTTTACAAAGTTGTGCTTTGCGTTTCTGTTCTTTTGTGGGAAACTTGTTCTGGGTAGGAACAATTTAGGGTTAGGGTAAGGGTTAGTGTTTGGTTATGGTTAGGGTAGGGTTAGGGTTAGGGTTAGGGTTAGGGTTTTGGGTTAGGGTTAGGGTTAGGGTAGAGTTAGGGTTAGGGTTATATCACTTTTCAGTTTTCCTGTTATAATAATTGAACAGGCGACACGTATGTGAATTAGTTTACAAAGTAGTGCTTTGCTTTTCTGTTCTTTCGTTGGAAACTTGTTCCTGTGCTGTACAGTGCGATATATCACTTTTCAGTTTTCCTTTATTCCTAATTGAGCGAGCAACACACATGTGATTTAGTTTACAAAGTAGTGCTTTATGTTTATGTTCTTTCGTTGGAAACTTTTTCCTGTTAGGAACAAGTTAGGGTTAGGGTTAGGGTTAGGGTTAGGGTTAGGGTTAGGGTTAGGGTTAGGGTTAGGGTTAGAGTAGGTTTAGGGTTAGGGTTAGGGTTAGGGTAATATCACTTTGCAGTTCACCTGTTATAATAATAGAACAGGCGACACGTATGTGAATTAGTTTACAAAGTTGTGTTTTGAGTTTCTGTTCTTTCGATGGAAACTTGTTCCTGTGCTGTACAGTGCGATATATCACTTTTCAGTTTTCCTTTATTCCTAATTGAGCGAGCACCACACATGTGATTTAGTTTACAAAGTAGTGCTTTGTGTTTATGTTCTTTCTTTGAAAAATTTTTCCTGTTAAGAACAAGTTAGCGCTCGAGGGGCAAGATGGCAGAGCCGGGAGGACTCTCATTCTGAGCAGCAGCACAGCAGGATCAGCACAGTGACCAGCAATCAGAACTCTCAGCCATAAAACACAGTCATTGTGTTTCCCAGGTGAGAGGATACCCCATGGTGGGGGATTCAATCAGCTTTTAACTCACCTGGCTAAACCGCGGAAGAGATCCCGGTTCCACCAGACGCTTGGCTGCTGGCCGCCAGCGCCAGCCCCATCCCAGAGCCACAAGCCAGTGTCTCTGGTCACAGTCCCAGACTGAACCCTGGGCACCACACTATCAGAGACTGGAATTTTCAGTCGAGAGATAACCCCAGGGTACAGGAAACGATTGAGACCAGCCTTAGGTCACCCAGACATCCCCTGGAAAAGACTCGGGCGGGCGGGTTCCACGGGCACCCCAGGAGCCAGCCCGGAGCCAGAGCCGGGAACCCAGGTTCCTGCACAGAGCCCTGCCTGCCTGCGCGCCTGATTCGCTGCCGGAGATAGAAACGGCGGGTCTGATCTCAGAGCACTCAGCTCACCCCCAACCTGAAAAGGTCCCCGAAAAATTACCCAGCTTAGGGAGCCACTCAGGTTCCCAAAAGCCGCAAAGGCAGACACAGGCAGTTTTTGCACACCAGACAGCTGGCAGAGACTGAGCCGCCATCACACAGCTGTGCTCCAGGCACAGGCAATTTCTGCGGCCAGCCAGCTGGCGGACACTGAGCAGTGTGCACCAGCGCAAAAAAAGACACTAGGAGTCCGTGTCTCCAGAGAATCCACGGGGAAGGAAGGAAACTGTACTGATCTAAATCACCCAATCCTTCCCTAGAAAAAGTCTAGCAGTCTAGTGGGGCCGAGGCGCCAGCACTCAGCTGTGCTCCAGACATAAGCACAAACAGTTGAGGCGCGCCTGATGTCCAACTGGGTCACAGCAGCTGATCATTAAATTTGCAACAAGAAACCCAGAAACAGGGCAGCTGCCCTCAGGACTTCCCTGGGTAAGAGGAGAACCCTCTTGACTAACAAAGACCACAGTTACCACTCAGGTCTATATCCCTGAGGTGAGCAACTCCTGAAAAAGCACCAGCCATCCAGGGACTATACCCAAAAAGCTGAGAAGACATCCTTCAGGAAAAACCAGCTTTCTGCAAAGGGGATTCTCTCCACCACAGGATCCCCAGGAACCACCAGAAAATAACCCCAAACACCTAAGATAACACAATGGGTAGAAGCCAGCATAAAAGCTCAAGCAACAAAAGACAGAGCAATATGGCATCTCCAGAACCCAGTTACCCAGGGGCAAGTAGCCCTGGACACCCCACCATAACTGAAATCCAAGAAGATGACCTAACAAGTATGCTCATGAAAATGATAACAGAGGAAACAAATAAGATTCGTAAAGACATAGAGGAAGATAAACTCAAACAGAATATTGCCATCCGTAAAGAAATAGAGGAAGCTGCAGCCAAACAGTTTATGGCCTTTAGAAAGGAAATGCTTAAAACACTGAATGAAATGATAGAAACAGAGTTGAAGGAACTAAAAGAAAAACAGGAAAGTACAATCAGACAGGTGAAGGAAGTAAACAAAACAACTCAAGACCTGAAGATAGAATTGGAAAAATTAAAGAAAACACAAATGGAAGAAATAAGGAAAGGAAGAATCTAGGGAAGAAAACAGGAACTACAGAGGTAAGCATAACCAACAGACTACAAGAGATGGAAGAAAGAATCTCAGGTGTAGAAGATACAATGGAAGAAATCGATGTATCTGTCAAAGAAAATGTTAAATCCGAAAAATTCCTGACACAGACCGTCCAAGAAATGCAAGACAATATGAAAAGACAAAACCTAAGAATAATAGGTATAGAGGAAAAAGAAGACTCACTTCTCCAAGGCCCAGAAAATATTTTCAACAAAATCATTGAAGAAAATTTCCCCAAGCTAAAGGAGAGGCCAATTAGAATACATGAGGCCTACAGAACACCCAACAAATTTGACCAGAAAAGAAAATCCTCCCGCCACATAATAATCAAAACCATAAGTATACAGAACAAAGAAAAAATACTAAAAGCTGCAAGGGAAAAAGGCCAAGTAACATATAATGGCAAACCCATTAGAATCACACCTGACTTTTCAACAGAGACTATGAAAGCCAGAAGGGCCTGGACTGATATCATGCAGACCCTAAGAGAACACAGATGTCAGCCCAGGCTACTATACCCAGCAAAACTCTCAGTCCTCATAAATGGAGAAAACAAGATATTCAATGACAAAAACAAATTTCAACAATATCTACAAACAAATCCAGCATTACAGAAGACACTGGAAGGGAAAATACAACCCAAGAAAGCTAGCTACATTCAAGAAAACACAGGAAATAAATAACCTCACTTCAGTAAAACAAAAAGCAACCAAGCACACAACATGATGACCACAGCCAACATCAAAATCAAGAGATCTAACAGCCACTGGTCATTAATCTCTCTCAACATCAATGGACTCAACTCTCCAATAAAAAGACACAGATTAACAGAATGGATACATAAACAAAACCCAGCAATCTGTTGCATACAAGAAACACACTTAAGACACAAAGATAGACATTACCTGAGGGTAAAGGGTTGGAAGACGACTTTCCAAGCAAACGGACCCAAGAAGCAAGCAGGAGTAGCCATTCTAATATCTGATAAAATAGACTTTCAACCAAAATTAATCAAAAGAGATGGAGAAGGACACTTCATACTCATCAAGGGAAAATTCCACCAGGAAGACATCACAATCCTGAACATCTATGCCCCAAATACAAGGGCACCCACATTTGTGAAAGAAACATTGATAAAATTTAAAGCACATATAGATCCACACACATTAATAGTGGGAGACTTCAACACCCCACTCTCAACAAAGGACAGGTCAACTAAACAGAAATTAAACAAAGAAACAATGTCTCTGACAGAGGTCATGAATCAAATGGACCTAACAGACATTTACAGAACTTTACACCCAAACACAAAAGAATTTACCTTCTTCTCAGCACCTCATGGAACCTTCTCCAAAATAGACCACATAGTGGGTCACAAAGCAAGCCTCAACAGATACAAGAAGATTGAAATAATCCCATGTATCTTGTCTGATCACCATGGAATGAAGCTGGACCTCAACAATAACAGAAATAACAAAAAGCCTACACACACATGGAAACTGAACAACTTGTTACTAAATGACAGCTGGGTCAGGGAAGAAATAAAGAAAGAAATTAAAGTCTTTCTAGAAATCAATGAAAATGAAGACACAACATACCTGAACTTGTGGGATACAATGAAAGCAGTGCTAAGAGGAAAGTTCATAGCACTAAGTGCCTTCAAGAAGAAATTTGAGACAGCTCATTCAAGCACCCTAATGGCTCACTTAAAAACCCTAGAAAAAGAAGAAGCAGACACACCAAGAAGGAGTAGACGGCTGGAAATAATCAAACTCAGGGCTGAAATCAATCAATTGGAAACAAATAAAACAATTCAAAGAATCAATGAAACCAAGAGGTGGTTCTTTGAGAAAATCAACAAGATCGACAAACCCTTAGCCAGGCTAACTAAAAGGCAGAGAGACACAACCCAAATCAACAAAATCAGAAATGAAAAGGGGGATATAACTACAGACACTGAGGAAATCCAAACAATCATTAGGACTTACTTCAAAAGTCTATATGCCACAAAATTTGAAAATCTAAATGAAATGGACAATTTTCTTGATCGATTTGACTTACCAAAGCTGAACCAGGACCAGGTAAATCAACTAAATAGACCTATATCCCCCAAAGAAATAGAAGCGGTCATCAAAAGTCTCCCATCCAAAAAAAGCCCAGGACCAGATGGCTTCAGCGCAGAATTCTACCAGACCTTCAAAGAAGAGCTAACACCAATTCTCTTCAAACTATTCCACAAAATAGAAACAGAAGGAATATTACCAAATTCATTCTATGAAGCCACAGTCACCTTGGTACCTAAACCTCACAAAGACTCAACAAAGAAAGAGAATTTCCGGCCAATCTCCCTTATGAACATTGATGCAAAAATACTTAATAAAATACTTGCAAACTGAATCCAAGAAAACATCAAAGATATTATCCACTATGACCAAGTAGGCTTCATCCCAGGTATGCAGGGGTGGTTCAATATACGGAAATCCATCAATGTGATCCACCATATTAACAAACTGAAAGAAAAAAAACCACATGATAATCTTCCTAGATGCTGAAAAAGCCTTCGACAAAATCCAACATCCATTCATGTTCAAAGTATTGGAGAGATCAGGGATACAAGGCACATATCTAAACATAGTAAAGGCGATATACAGCAAGCCTATAGCCAACATCAAACTGAATGGAGAGAAACTTAAAGCAATCCCCCTGAAATCAGGGACAAGACAAGGCTCCCCACTCTCTCCATATCTCTTCAACATAGTGCTGGAAGTCCTTGCTAGAGCAATAAGACAGTTGAAGGAGATCAAGGGGATACAAATTGGAAAGGAAGAAGTCAAATTATCACTATTTGCAGATGATATGATAGTATACGTGAGTGACCCCAAAAACTCTACCAGGGAACTCCTACAGCTGATAAACACCTTCAGCAAAGTGGCAGGATACAAAATTAACTCAAAAAAATTAGTAGCCCTCCTATATACAAAGGACAAAAGGGCTGAGAAAGAAATTAAGGAAACAACACCCTTCACAATAGCCACAAATGACATAAGGTACCTTGGAGTAACCCTAACCAAGGAAGTCAAACACTTGTATGGAAAAAATTTCAAATCTCTGAAGAAAGAATTAGAAGAAGATATGAGAAGATGGAAAGATCTCCCATGCTCATGGCTTGGTAGGATTAACATAGTAAAAATGGCCATCTTACCAAAAGCAATCTACAGATTCAATGCAATGCCCATCAAATTACCAACACAATTCTTTACAGACCTGGAAAGAAAAATTCTCAACTTCATATGGAATAACAAGAAACCCAGAATTGCTAAAACAATCCTCTACAATAAAAGATCTTCTGGAGGTATCTCCATCCCTGATCTTAAGTTGTACTATAGAGCAACAGTTTTAAAAACTGCATGGTACTGGCATAGAAACAGAATGGTGGATCAATGGAACCGAACAGAGGACCCAGAAATAAACCCACACACTTATGGACACCTGATCTTTGACAAAGATGCCAAAACCATACAATGGAAAAAAGATAGCATCTTCAACAAATGGTGCTGGTCTAACTGGATGTCTACATGTAGAAAAATGAAAATAGATCCATACTTATCACCCTGCACAAAACTGAAGTCCAAGTGGATCAAAGACCTCAACATAAAACCAGACACATTAAATCAGCTTGAAAAAAAAGTGGGAAATACCCTAGAACTCATTGGTACAGGGGAAAACTTCCTGAACAGAACACCAACAGCACAGGCTCTAAGAGCAACAACCAATAAATGGGACCTCATGAAACTGAAAAGCTTCTGTAAAGCAAAGGACACCGTCATCAAAACAAAGTGACCACCTACAGATTGGGAAAGAATCTTCACCAACCCTTTATCTGACAGAGGACTCATATCCAGTATATATAAAGAGCTAAAGAAGCTGAAAAGCAGCAAACCAAGTAATCCACTTAAAAAATGGGAAACAGAGCTAAACAGAGAATTCTCAGTAGAGGAATACCGAATGGCAGAGAAGCACTTAAAGAAATGCTCAACCTCACTAGCCATTAGGGAAATGCAAATCAAAACAACCCTGAGATTTCACCTTACACCCATGAGAATGGCCAAGATCAAAAACTCAAGTGACAACACATGCTGGAGAGGTCGTGGAGAAAGGGGAACCCTTCTCCACTGCTGGTGGGAATGTAAACTTGTACAACCACTCTGGAAATCAATCTGGCGCTTTCTCAGACAACTAGGAATAGTGCTTCCTCAAGATCCAGCCATACCACTACTGGGCATATATCCAAAAGAGGCTCAAGTACACAAAAAGGACATTTGCTCAACCATGTTTGTAGCAGCTTTATTTGTAATAGCCAGAAGCTGGAAACAACCCAGATGCCCCTCAACTGAAGAATGGATGCAGAAATTGTGGTACATCTACACAATGGAATATTACTCAGCAATGAAAAATAAGGAAATCATGAAATTTGCAGGTAAATGGTGGGATCTGGAAAGGATCATCCTGAGTGAGTTGTCCCAGAAGCAAAAAGACACACATGGTATATACTCACTCATATAGACATACAACATAGGACAAACCCACTAAAACCTGTGCATCTAAAGAAACTAAGCAAGAGAGAGGACCCTATCCTGTCAAATCCCCATCCAGAAAGGCAAAGAGGATGGACATCAGAAGAAGAAGAAAACAGGACACAACCTAGGAACCTACCACAGAGGGCCTCTGAAAGCCTCTGCGCTTCAGACTATCAAAGCAGATGCTGAGCCGGATGGGCAACTGTTGGGCAGGTGAATGGAATTTTAGGTAAGAACTGGGAAATAGTAAGAGCTGGAGAGGACAGGGTCTCCACAAGGAGCAACAGAACAAGAAAATTTGAACACAGGGAACTTCCCAGAGACTCATACTCCAACCAAGGACTATTCATGGAGAAAACCCAGAACCCCTGCACAGATGTAGCCCAGGGCAGTTCAGAGTCCAGTTGGGTTACATAGTAATGGGAAGAGGGACTGCCTCTGACATAATCTGATTGGCCTGCTCTTTGATCACCTCCCTCTGGGGGGGCGCAGCCTTACCAGGCCATAGTAGAGGACAATACAGCCACTTTTGATGTGAACTGACAGACTAAGATCAGAAAGGAGAGGAGAACCTCACCTATTAGTGGACTTGGGGAGTGGCATGCAAGCAGAGGGAGGATGGAGGGTGGGAGTGGGAGGGGAGAAGGGAGGGGCTTATGGGGGGATGCAGAATGAATAAAGTGTAATTGATGAAAATTTTAAAAAAAAAAGGGAAAAAATAATTTAAGAACCTTAAATGACTTTCAAAATTGGAGGAAAACATGGAGTTAGTCAATTGGCATGGAGCACGTCTCGCCCCTGGGGGCAATGGTCTCCTGAACCTACTCAGACCTCAGACACCACCACTGCTAGTTCTAGAACTGATGCAGGATGTTCCAACGAGGGGTTAAGGCTTCTCATAATATTTCCTATAAGCCCACACCTGTTTGTTTATATCCCCCATTTTTATTCATTATTAGCCAGATAGAGCCAAGTAATTGTGGTAATGATACTTGCTTTTTTGCCCAATGCTGGAATGCTAGTAAATTTAGGTATGCCCTGGTTACTCGCATGCCTCACTGGGTGCCTGTGCCCATTGATGCCCCTCATGCTATGACTCTCTTCAGACAGAAAAGGGATCTTGGAACTACAGCCACCATTGTTACTACCATCTCATTGGCGGCTGTTGGAGCTACCACCAGGGCATTAGCCATGAGTCATACTGGGCAGACTGCTCAGACCCTGAATAATCATTTACCCAATGTAGCTCATGCCTTAGTTGTACATAAAGGAATTAATGCTCAACTAAAAGGAAGCTTGATGGTGGTCAATCAGAGGATTGACCTCTTGCAGGAGCAAATTGATACCCTATGGCAAATCGCTCAACCTGGCTGTCAATGAAAGTATGCTGGACTTTGTGTCACTAGCATACAACATGAGAATTTTTCCTGCGCTGCAAATCTGTCTAAACAATTGTCGAGCTATATTTTAGGTAATTGGACTGGAGAATTCGATACTACGATGGAGCAGCTGAGAGTGGCCATTGTCACAGTAAATTCTACCGGAGTGGACGCAGGACTAGCCACAGGATTATCAACATGGATTGCTGCAGCCATGAATCATCTGAAGGAATGGGTGGGCATGGGAGCGTTAGCAGGCCTTCTGGTGTTGGTCTCCTTGGTTTGCCTGTGGTATATATGCAAGATTAGAGTCTCACAACAGTGTGATGCAGCCATGATCATTCAGGCCTTTACAGCCATTGAAACAGGACATTCTCCCCAAGCATGGTTGGATACCATAAAAAGCTAAAATGATACGCTCAGGATGCGAGGCTAAGCACTGCACTCAGGGTCAGCAGCTTTTGACCCAGAGAAGAGCATGTCTGATTGCATGCGGGCTGATGCCCAGGTCCCGCCTCTGAGAAAAAGGTATCGGAAGGGTATGATGCTCTTTGGGTGGATGACACCTAAATGAACATCAGTACAAAGTCCCAATTTATTTCTAATATCAGAGATCAGACCTCTACTCTTGCCTGATGCGTCTAAAACAAAAAGGGGGAACTGTAGAGAGCTGCGGAATGCTATGCCTTAAAGATGGAGCTGGTTTCCGCCTTCCACCTTCCCGATGGTGAGTGCTCTCTGTCACGAACAATTCCACATTTGGCTAAGGCTGAGGATCTGGCTTGCTTCCATGTATGTGGACCTATCTGCATTGCCCCCGTGGCACGCCTGGGTTGGCTAACCAGAGGCTATTTAAGCTGTGGGCTGGCTTTCCCCAGGGTCCGAGGATTGTTCAAGGTTCCTGAATAAACTGCATTGAAAAAAAAAAAGAACAAGTTAGAGTTAGGGTTAGGGTTAGGGTTAGGATAAGGGTTAGGGTTAGGGTAGGTTTAGGGTAGGGTTAGGGTTAGGGTTAGGGCTATGGATAGGGTTAGGGTTATATCAATTTTCAGTTTTCCTGTTATAATAATTGAACAGAAGACACATATGTGAATTAGTTTACAAAGTAGTGCTTTGCTCATCTGTTCTTTCGATGAAAACGGCTTTCTTTGCTGTACAGTTCAACGTATATCACTTTTCAATTTTCCTGTATTCATAATTGAGCGAGCGACACACATGTATTTTAGTTTCAAAAGTAGTGCTTTGCTTTTCTGTTCTTTTCGTTGGAAACTTGTTCCTGTTAGGAATAAGTTAGGGTTAGGGTTAGCGTTAGGGTTAGGGTTAGGGTAGGGTTAGGGTTAGGGTTAAGGTTGTATCACTTTTCAGTTTTCCTGTTATAATAATTGAACAGGCGACACGTATGTGAATTAGTTTACAAAGTAGTGCTTTGCTTTTCTTTTCTTTCGTTGGAAACTTCTTCCTGTGCTGTACAGTGCGATATATCACTTTTCAGTTTTCTTGTTTTCCTAATTGAGCAAGGACACACATGTCATTCTGTTTACAAAGTAGTGCTTTGCTTTTCTGTTCTTTCATTGGAAACTTGTTCCTGTGCTGTACATTGCAATATATCACTTTTCAGTTTTCCTGTATTCCTAAATGAGGAAGCGACACACATGAGATTTAGTTTACAAAGTAGTGCTTTGCTTTTCTGTTCTTTCGTTGGAAACTTGTTCCTGTGCTGTACAGTGCGATATATCACTTTTCAGTTTTCCTGTATTCCTAATTGAGGGAGCGACACACATTTGATTTAGTTTACAATGTAGTGTTTTGCGTTTATGTTCTTTTGTTGGAAACTTGTTCCTGTTAGGTACAAGTTAGGGTTAGGGTTAGGGTTAGGGTTAGGGTTAGGGTTAGGATAAGGGTTAGGGTAGGTTAGGGTTAGCGTTAGGGTTAGGGTTAGGGTTAGGGTAATGTCACTTTTCAGTTTTCCTGTTATAATAATTGAACAGGCCACACGTACATGAATTAGTTTACAAAGTAGTGCTTTGCTTATCTGTTCTTTCGATGAAAACTTTTTTCTTTGCCTTACAGTTCGATATATATCACTTTTCAGTATTCCTGTAGTCCTAAATGAGCGAGCAACACACATGTGATTTAGTTTACAAAGTAGTGCTTTGCGTTTATGTTCTTTTGTTGGAAACTTGTTTCTGTTAGGAACTAGTTAGGGTTAGGGTTAGGGCTAGGGTTAGGGTTAGGGTAGGGTTAGTGTTAGGGTTAGGGTTAGGGTTAGGGTTAGGGTTAGTGGTTTAGGGTTAGGGTTAGGGTTATTTCACTTTTCAGTTTTCCTGTTATAATAATTGAACAGGCGACACGTATGTGAATTTGTTTATAAAATAGTGCTTTGCTTATCTGTTCTTTCGATGAAAACTTCTTTCTTTTCCATACAGTTCGATATATAGCACTTTTCAGTTTTCCTGTATTCCTAATTGAGCGAGCGACACACATGTGATTTAGTTTACAAAGTTGTGCTTTGCTTTTCTGTTCTTTCATTGGAAACTTGTTCCTGTGCTGTAGAGTATGATATATAACTTTTCAGTTTTCCTGTATTCCTGATTGAGCGAGCGACACACGTTATTTAGTTTACAAAGTAGTGCTTTGCTTTTGTGTTCTTTCATTAGAAACTTGTTCCTATGTTGTACAGTGCTATATATCACATTTCCGTTTTCCTGCTATAATAATTGAACAGGTGACACGTATGTGCATTAATTTCAAAGTTATCCTTTGCGTATCTGTTCTTTTGATGGAAACTTGTTTCTGTGCCATACAGTGGGAGATAACATTTTTGAGTTTTCCTGTATTCCTAATTGAGCGAGCGACACACATGTGATTCCGTTTACGGAGTAGTGCTTTGCTTTTCTGTTCTTTCATTGGAAACTTGTTCCTGTGCTGTACAGTGCGATACATCACTTTTCAGTTTTCCTGCATTCCTAATTGAGCGAGCGACACACGTCATTTAGTTTACACAGTAGTGAATTGCATTTCTGTTCTTTCGTTGGAAACTTGTTCCTGTGCTGTACAGTGCTATATATCACTTTTCAGTTTTCCTGTATTCCTATTTGAGCGCGCGACACACATGTGATTTAGTTTACAAAGTAGTGCTTTGCTTTTCTGTTCTTTCATTGGAAACTTGTTCCTGTTAGGAAAAAGTTAGGGTTAGGGTTAGGGCTAGGGTTAGGGTTAGTGTTATGGTAGGGTTATGGTTATGCTTAGGGTTAGGGTTAGGGTTAGTGGGTAAGGGTTAGGGTTATATCACTTTGCAGTTCTCCTGTTATAATAATAGAACAGGCGACATGTATGTGAATTAGTTTACAAAGTTATGCTTTGTGTTTCTGTTATTTCGAGGAAAACTTGTTTCTTTGCCGTACAATTCAATATATCACTTTTCAGTTTTCCTGTATTCCTAATTGAGTAAGCGACACACATGTGATTTAGTTTACAAATTAGTGCTTAGCGTTTATGTTCTTTTGCTGAAAACTTTTTCTTGTTAGAAACAAGTTAGTGTTAGTGTTAGGGTTAGGGTTAGGGTTAGTGTTAGAGTTAGGGTTAGTGAGATAGGTTTAGGGTTAAGGTTAGGGTTATATCACTTTTCAGTTTTCCTGTTATAATAATTGAACAGGCGACACGTATGTGAATTAGTTTACAAAGTAGTGCTTTGCGTTTCTGATCTTTCGATGGAAATTTGTGTCTGTGTCGTACTGTCGGAGATAACACTTTTCAGTTTTCCTGTATTCCTAATTGAGCGAGCGACACACATGTGATTCCGTTTACAAAGTAGTCCTATGCTTTTCTGTTCTTTCATTGGAAACTTGTTCCTGTGCAGTACAGTGTGATATATCACTTTTCAGTTTCCCTGTATTCCTAATTGAGCGAGCGACACACATGTGATTTAGTTTACAAAGTAGTGCTTTGCATTTATATTCTTTCGTTGGAAACATTTTCCTGTTAGGAACAAGTTAGGGTTAGGGTTAGGGTTAGGGTTAGGGCTAGGGTTAGGGTTAGGGTAGGGTTAGGGCTAGGGTTAGGGTTAGGGTAGGGTTAGGGCTAGGGTTAGGGTTAGGGTTAGGGTTATGATTAGGGTTAGGGTTAGTGGTTTAGGGTTAGGGTTAGGGTTATTTCACTTTTCAGTTTTCCTGTTATAATAATTGAACAGGCGACACATATGTGAATTTGTTTATAAAGTAGTGCTTTGCTTATCTGTTCTTTCGATGAAAACTTCTTTCTTTGCCATACAGTTCGATATATATTACTTTTCAGTTTTCCTGTATTCCTAATTGAGCGAGCGACACACATGTGATTTAGTTTACAAAGTTGTGCTTTGCTTTTCTGTTCTTTCATTGGAAACTTGTTCCTGTGCTGTAGAGTATGATATATAACTTTTCAGTTTTCCTGTATTCCTGATTGAGCGAGCGACACACGTTATTTAGTTTACAAAGTAGTGCTTTGCTTTTGTGTTCTTTCATTAGAAACTTGTTCCTATGTTGTACAGTGCTATATATCACATTTCCGTTTTCCTGCTATAATAATTGAACAGGCGACACGTATGTGCATTAATTTCAAAGTTATCCTTTGCGTATCTGTTCTTTTGATGGAAACTTTTTTCTGTGCCATACAGTGGGAGATAACATTTTTGAGTTTTCCTGTATTCCTAATTGAGCGAGCGACACACATGTGATTCCGTTTACGGAGTAGTGCTTTGCTTTTCTGTTCTTTCATTGGAAACTTGTTCCTGTGCTGTAGAGTGCGATACATCACTTTTCAGTTTTCCTGTATTCCTAATTGAGTGAGCGCACACGTGATTTAGTTTACAAAGTAGTGCTTTCCTTTTATGTTCTTTCGTTGGAAACTTGTTCGTGTGCTGAAACGTGCGATATATCACTTTTCAGTTTTCCTATATTCCTAATTGAGCGAGCGACACACATGTGATTTAGGGTTAGGGTTAGGGTAGTGTAGGGTTAGGGTTAGGGTTAGGGTTAGGGTTAGGGTTAGGGTTAGGGTTAGGGTTAGGGTAGGGTTAGGGTTAGGGTTAGGGTCAGGGTTAGTGTGATAGGGTTAGGGTTAGGGTTAGGGTTAGGGTTATATCACTTTGCAGTTCACCTGTTATAATAATAGAACAGGCTACACATATGTGAATTATTTTACAAAGTTGTGTTTTGAGTTTCTGTTTTTTGGATGGAAACTTGTTTCTGTGCCGAACAGTGCGATATATCACTTTTCAGTTTTCCTGTTATAATAATTAAATGGGCCACAAATATGTGAATTAGTTAACAAAGTTATGCTATGCGTTTCTGTTCTTTTGATGGAAAATTGTTTTTGTGCCTTACAGTGCGATATATCACTGTTCAGTTTTCCTGTATTCCTAATTGAGCGACACACATGTGATTCTGTTTACAAAGTAGTGCTTTGCTTTTCTGTTCTTTCATTGGAAACTTGTACCTATGCTGTACAGTGCGATATATCACTTTTCAGTTTTCCTGCATTCCTAATTGTGCGAGCGACACACATGTCATTTAGTTTACACAGTAGTGATTTGCGTTTCTGTTCTTCTGTTGGAAACTTATTTCTGTGCTGTACAGTGTGATATATCACTTTTCAGTTTTCCTGTTATAATAATTGAACGGGCAACACGTATGTGAATTAGTTAACAAAGTTATGCTATGCGATTCTGTTCTTTCGATGGAAATTTGTGTCTGTGCCGTACAGTGGGAGATAACACTTTTCAGTTTTCTTGTATTCCTAATTGAGCGAGCGACACACATATGATTCCGTTTACAAAGTAGTGCTTTGCTTTTCTGTTCTTTCGTTGGAAACTTGTTCCTGTGCTGTACAGTGCTATATATCACTTTTCAGTTTTCTTGTATTCCTATTCGAGCGTGCGACACACATGTGATTTAGTTTACAAAGTAGTGCTTTGCTTTTCTGTTCTTTCATTGGAAACTTGTTCCTGTTAGGAAAAAGTTAGGGTTAGGGTTAGGGCTAGGGTTACGGTTAGTGTTATGGTAGGGTTATTGTTATGCTTATGGTTAGGGTTAGGGTTAGTGGGTAAGGGTTAGGGTTAGGGTTAGGGTTATATCACTTTGCAGTTCTCCTGTTATAATAATAGAACAGGCGACATGTATTTGAATTAGTTTACAAAGTTGTGCTTTGTGTTTCTGTTATTTCGATGAAAACTTGTTTTTTTGCCGTACAATTCGATATATATCACTTTTCAGTTTTCCTGTATTCCTAATTGAGTAAGCAACACACATGTGATTTAGTTTACACAGTAGTGCTTGCTTTTCTGTTCTTTCATTGGAAACTTCTTCCTGTGCAGTACAGTGCGATATATCACTTTTCAGTTTCCTGTATTCCTAATTGCGCGAACGACAAACATGTGATTTAGTTTACAAAGTAGTGCTTTGCCTTTATGTTCTTTCGTTGGAAACTTTTCCTGTTAGGAACAAGTTAGGGTTGGGGTTAGGTTTAGGGTTAGGGTAGGGGTAGGGTTAGGGTTAGGGTTAGGGTTAGGGTTAGGTTTATATCACTTTGCAGTTTACCTGTTATAATAATAGAACAGACGACACGTATGTGAATTAGTTTACAAAGTTGTGTTTTGAGTTTCTGTTCTCTCGATGGAAACTTGTTTCTGTGCCTTACACTGCGATATATTACTTTTCAGTTTTCCTGTATTCCTAATTGCCCGATGGAAATTTCGATATATTACAGTGCGATATATTACTTTTCAGTTTTCCTGTATTCCTAATTGCCCGATGGAAATTTCGATATATTACAGTGCGATATATTACTTTTCAGTTTTCCTGTATTCCTAATTGACCGATGGAAATTTCGATGGAAATTTGTGTCTGTGCAGTACAGTGGGAGATAACACATTACAGTTTTCCTGTATTCCTAATTGAGCGAGTGACACACATGTGATTCCTTTTAAAAGTATTGCTTTGCTTTTCTGTTCTTTCATTGGAAACTTGTTTCTGTCCCGTACAGTGCGATATATCACATTTCAGTTTTCCTGTATTCCTAATTGAGTGAGCGACACACATGTGATTTAGTTCACAAAGTCGTGCTTTGTGTTTATGTTCTTTCATTGGAAACTTTTTCCTGTTAGGAACAAGTTAGGGTTAGGGTTAGGGTTAGGGTAGGGTTAGGGTTAGGGTTAGGTTTAGGGTTAAGGTTAGAGTTATATCACTTTCCAGTTTACCTGTTATAATAATAGAACAGGCGACACGTATGTGAATTAGTTTACAAAGTTGTATTTTGAGTTTCTGTTCTTTCGATGGAAATTTGTGTCTGTGCCGTACAGTGGGAGATAACACTTTTTAGTTTTCCTGTATTCCTAATTGAGCGAGCGACACACATGTGATTCCGTTTACAAAGTAGTGATTTGCTTTTCTGTTCTTTCGTTGGAAACTTGTTCCTGTGCTGTACAGTGCGATATATCACTTTTCAGTTTTCCTTTATTCCTAATTTTGCAAGGGACACACATGTGATTTAGTTTACAAAGTAGTGCTTTGCGTTTATGTTCTTTTGTTGGAAACTTGTGCCTATTAGGAACAAGTTAGGGTTAGGGTTAGGGTTATGGTTATGGTTATGGTTAGGGTTAGGGTTAGGGTAGGGTTAGGGTTAGGGTTAGGTTTAGGGTTAGGATTTGGATTAGAGTTATTTTACTTTTCAGTTTTTCTGTTATAATAATTGAACAGGCAACACATATGTGAATTAGTTTACAAATTAGTGCTTTGCTTATCTGTTCTTTCCATGAAAACTTCTTTCTTTGCCGTACATTTCGATATATATATCACTTTTCAGTTTTCCTGTATCCTTAATTGAGCTAGCGACACACATGTGATTCCGTTTACAAAGTAGTGATTTGCTTTTCTGTTCTTTCGTTGGAAACTTGTTCCTGTGCAGTACAGGGCGATATATCACATTTCGGTTTTCCTGTATTCCTAATTAGGCGAGCGACACACATGTGATTTAGTTTACAAAGTAGTGCTTTGCGTTTATGTTCTTTCGTTGGAAACTTTTTCCTGTTAGGAACAAGTTAGGGTTAGGTTTAGGGATAGGGTTAGGGTTAGGGTTAAGGTTAGGGTTAGGCTTAGGGTTATGGTTATATCACTTTGCAGTTTACCTGTTATAATAATAGAACAGGCAACACTTATGTGAATTAATTTACAAAGTTGTGTTTTGAGTTTGTGTTCTTTCGATGGAAACTTGTTTCTGTGCCATACAGTGCGATATATCACTTTTCAGTTTTCCTGTATTCCTAATTGAGCGAGCGACACACATGTGATTTAGTTTACAAAGTAATGATTTGCATTTCTGCTCTTCTGTTGGAAATTTGTTTCTGTGCTGTACAGTGTGATATATCACATTTCAGTTTTCCTGTTAAAATAATTGAACGGGCGACACGTATGTGAATTAGTTTACAAAGTTGTGCTTTGTGCTTCTGTTCTTTTGATGGAAATTTGTGTCTGTGCCGTACAGTGGGAGATAACACTTTTCAGTTTTCCTGTATTCCTAATTGAGCGAGCGACACACATGTGATTCCGGTTACAAAGTATTGCTTTGCGTTTATGTTCTTTTGTTGGAAACTTTTTCCTCTTCGGAACAAGTTAGGCTTAGGGTTACGGTTAGGGTTAGGGTTAGGGTTAGGGATAGGGTTAGGGTTAGGGTTAGGGTACGGTTAGTGTTAGTGTTAAGGTCAGGGTTAGGGTTAGGGTTAGGGTTATATCACTTTTCAGTTTTCCTGTTATAATAATTGAACGGGCAACAAATATATGAATTAGTTTACAAAGTTATGGTTTGCGTTTATGTTCTTTCGATGGAAACTTGTTTCTGTGCCGTACAGTGCGATATATCACTTTTCAGTTTTCCTGTATTCCTAATTGAGCGAGCGACACACTTGTGATTCTGTTTACAAAGTAGTGCTTTGCTTTTCTGTTCTTTCGTTGGAGACCTGTTCCTGTGCTGTACAGTGCGATATATCACTTTTCAGTTTTCCTTTATTCCTAATCGTGCGAGAAACACATGTGATTTAGTTTACAAAGTAGTGCTTTGCATTTATGTTCTTTTGTTGGAAACTTAGGAAAAAGTTAGGGTTAGGTTTAGGGTTAGGGTTAGGGTTAGGGTTAGGGTTAGGGTTAGGGTTAGGGTTAGGGCTAGGGTAGGGTTAAGGTTAGTGTTACGTTTAGGGTTAGGATTAGGGTTAGGGTTATTTCACTTTTCAGTTTTCCTGTTATAATAATTGAAAAGGCGACACCTATGTGAAGTAGTTTACAAAGTAGTGCTTTGCTTATCTGTTCTTTCCATGAAAACTTCTTTCTTTGCCATACAGTTCGATATATATCACTTTTCAGTTTTCCTGTATTCCTAATTGAGCGAGCCACACACATGTGATTCCGTTTACAAAGTAGTGCTTTGCTTATCTGTTCTTTCCATGAAAACTTCTTTCTTTGCCGTACAGTTCGATATGTGTCACTTTTCAGTTTTTCTGTATTCCTAATTGAGGGAGTGACACACATGTGATTCAGTTTACAAAGTAGTGCTTGTCATTTACGTTCTTTCGTTGGAAACTTGTTCCTGTTAGGAACAAGTTAGGGTTAGCGTTAGGGTTAGGTTTAGGTTAGGGCTGGGTAAGGGATAGGGTTAGGGTTAGGGTTAGGGTTAGGGGTTAGGGTTAGGGTTAGGGTTAGGGTAGGGTTAGGGATAGGGTTAGTGTTAGGGTTATGGTTATATCACTTTGCAGTTTACCTGTTATAATAATAGAACAGGCGACACTTATGTGAATTAGTTTACAAAGTTGTGCTTTGCGTTTATGTTCTCTTGTTGGAAACTTTTTCCTCTTAGGAACAAGTTAGGGTTAGGGTTAGAGTTAGGTTTAGGGTTAAGGTTAGGGTTAGGGTTAGGGTACGGTTAGTGTTAGTGTTAAGGTTAAGGTTAGGGTTAGGGTTACCGTTATATCACTTTTCAGTTTTCCTGTTATAATAATTGAACGGGCAACAAATATATGAATTAGTTTACAAAGTTATGCTTTGCGTTTATGTTCTTTCGATGGAAACTTTTTTCTGTGCCGTACAGTGCGATATATCACTTTTCAGTTTTCCTGTTATAATACTTGAACGGGCGACACGTATTTGAATTAGTTTACAAAGTTGTCCTTTGAGTTTCTGTTCTTTCGATGGAAATTTGTGTCTGTGCTGTACAGTGGGAGATAACACTTTTCAGTTTTCCTGTATTCCGAATTGAGCGAGCGAAACACATGTGAATCCATTTACAAAGTAGTGCTTTGCTTCTCTGTTCTTTCGTTGGAAATTTGTTCCTGTGCTGTACAGTGCGATATACCACTTTTCAGTTTTCCTTTATTCTTAATCGTGCGAGCGACACAAATGTGATTTAGTTTACAAAGTAGTGCTTTGCGTTTATGTTCTTTCGTTGGAAACTTTTTCCTGTTAGGAACAAGTTAGGGTTAGTGTTAGGGTTAGGGTTAGGGTTAGGGTAGGGTTAGGGTTTGGGTTAGGGTTAGGGTTAGGGTTAGGGTTGGGGTTAGGGTTATAACACTTTGCAGTTTACCTGTTATAATAATAGAACAGGCGACACTTATGGGAATTAGTTTACAAAGTTGTGTTTTGAGTTTCTGTTCTTTCGATGGAAACTTGTTTCTGTGCCGTACAGTGCGATATATCACTTTTCAGTTTTACTGTATTCGTAACTGAGCAAACGACACACATGTGATTTAGTTTACAAAGTAATGATTTGCATTTCTGCTCTTCTGTTGGAAACTTGTTTCTGTGATGTACACTGTGATATATCACTTTTCAGTTTTCCTGTTATAATAATTGTACGGGCGACACGTATGTGAATTAGTTTACAAAGTTGTGCTTTGCGTTTCTGTTCTTTCGATGGAAATTTGTTTCTGTGCATTACAGTGCGGTATATCACATTTCAGTTTTCTTGTTATAATAATTGAACGGGCAACAAATATGTGAATTAGTTTACAAAGTTATTCTTTGCTTTTCTGTTCTTTAATTCGAAACTTGTTCCTGTGCAATACAGTGCGATATATCACATTATAGTTTTCCTGTATTCCTTTTTTTTTTTTGTATTTTTTTTTTATCAGTTACATTTTATTAACTCTGTATCTCAGCCGTGTCCCGATCCCTCATTCCCTCCCAGTCCCTCCCTCCCTCCCTCCCTCATCTCCACCGTGCCCCTTTCCAAGTCCACTGATGGGGGGGACCTCCTCCCCATTCATCTGATCCTGTTTTATCAGGTATCTTCAGGACTGGCTGCAAAGCCCTCCTCCTGTATTCCTAATTGAGCGAGCAAAACACATGTGATTCCGTTTACAATGTAGTGCTTTGCTTTTCTGTTCTTTCGTTGGAAACTCGTTCCTGTGCTGTACAGCGATATATCACTTTTCAGTTTTCCTTTATTCCTAATTGTGCGAGAGACACACATGTGATTTAGTTTACAAAGTAGTGCTTTGCGTTTATGTTCTTTTGTTGTAAACTTGTTCCTGTTAGGAAGGAGTTAGGGTTAGGTTTAGGGTTAGTGTTAGGGTTAGGGTTAGTGTTAGGGTTAGGGTTAGGGTAGGGTTAGGGTTAGGGTTAGGTTTAGGGTTAGGATTAGGGTTAGGGTTATTTTACTTTTCAGTTTTCCTGTTATAATAATTGAACAGGCGACACGTATGTTAATTAGTTTAAAAAGTAGTGCTTTGCTTATCTGTTCTTTCCAGGAAAACTTCTTTCTTTGCCGTACAGTTCGATATATATCACTTTTCAGTTTTCCTGTATTCCTAATTGAGCGAGGGACACACATGTGATTCCGTTTCCAAAGTAGTGCTTTGCTTTTCTGTTCTTTCATTGGAAACTTGTTCCTGTGCAATACAGTGCTGTATATCACATTTCAGTTTTCCTGTATTCCTAATTGATCGTATGACACACATGTGATTCCATTTACAAAGTAGTGCTTTGCTTTTCTGTTCTTTTGTTGGAAACTTGTTCCTGTGCTGTACAGTGCGATATATCACTTTTCAGTTTTGCTTTATTCCTAATTGTGGGAGCGACACAAATGTGATTTAGTTTACAAAGTAGTGCTTTGCGTTTATGTTCTTTTGTTGGAAACACGTGCCTCTTAGGAACAAGTTAGGGTTAGGGTAGGGTTAGGGATAGGGTTAGTGTTAGGGTTATGGTTATATCACTTTGCAGTTTACCTGTTATAATAATAGAACAGGCGACACTTATGTGAATTAGTTTACAAAGTTGTGCTTTGCGTTTATGTTCTTTTGTTGGAAACTTTTTCCTCTTAGGAACAAGTTAGGGTTAGGGTTAGAGTTAGGTTTAGGGTTAAGGTTAGGGTTAGGGTTAGGGTACGGTAAGTGTTAGTGTTAAGGTTAGGGTTAGGGTTAGGGTTACCATTATATCACTTTTCAGTTTTCCTGTTATAATAATTGAACGGGCAACAAATATATGAATTAGTTTACAAAGTTATGCTTTGCGTTTATGTTCTTTCGATGGAAACTTTTTTCTGTGCCGTACAGTGCGATATATCACTTTTCAGTATTCCTGTTATAATACTTGAACGGGCGACACGTATTTGAATTAGTTTACAAAGTTGTCCTTTGAGTTTCTGTTCTTTCGATGGAAATTTGTGTTTGTGCTGTACAGTGGGAGATAACACTTTTCAGTTTTCCTGTATTCCTAATTGAGCGAGCGAAACACATGTGAATCCATTTACAAAGTAGTGCTTTGCTTCTCTGTTCTTTCGTTGGAAATTTGTTCCTGTGCTGTACAGTGCGATATACCACTTTTCAGTTTTCCTTTATTCCTAATCGTGCGTGCGACACAAATGTGATTTAGTTTACAAAGTAGTGCTTTGCGTTTATTTTTTTTTTGTTGGAAACTTAGGAACAAGTTATGGTTAGGGTTAGGGTTAGGGTTAGGGTTAGGGTTAGGGTAGGGTTAGGGTTAGGGTTAGGTTTAGGGTTATGATTAGGGTTAGGCTTATTTCACTTTTTAGTTTTCCTGTTATAATAATTGAACAGGCGACACATATGTGAATTATTTACAAAGTAGTGCTTTGCTTATCTGTTCTTTCCATGAAAACTTCTTTCTTTGCCGTACAGTTCGATATATATCACTTTTCAGTTTTCCTGTATTCTTAATTGAGCGAGCGACACACATGTGATTCTGTTTACAAAGTAGTGCTTTGCTTTTCTGTTCTTTCTTTGGAAACTTTTTCCTGTTAGGAACAAGTAATGGTTAGGGTTAGGCTTAGGGTTAGAGTCGGGTTAGTGTTAGGTTTAGGGTTAGGGTTAGGGTTAGGGTTATATCACTTTTCAGTTTTCCTGTTATAATAATTGAACGGGCAACAAATATGTGAATTAGTTTACAAAGTTATGCTTTGCGTTTCTGTTCTTTCATTGGAAACTTGTTTCTGTGCCGTACAGTGCGATATATCACTTTTCAGTTTTCCTGTATTCCTAATTGAGCGAGCGACACACATGTGATTTAGTTTACAAAATATTGATTTGCGTTTCTCTTCTTCTGTTGGAAACTTGTTTCTGTCCTGTACAGTGTGATATATCACTTTTTAGTTTTCCTGTTATAATAATTGAATGGGCGACACGTATTTGAATTAGTTTACAAAGTTGTTCTTTGCGTTTCTGTTCTTTCGATGGAAATTTGTGTCTGTGCCATACAGAAGGAGATAACAATTTTCAGTTTTCCTGTATTCCTAATTGAGCGAGTGACAAACATGTGATTCCGTTTACAAAGTAGTGATTTGCTTTTCTGTTCTTTCGTTGGAAACTTGTTCCTGTGCTGTACAGTGCGATATATCACTTTTCAGTTTTCCTTCATTCCCAATCGTGTGAGCGAAACACATGTGATTTAGTTTACAAAGTAGTGCTTTGCGTTTATGTTCTTTTGTTGGAAACTTGTGCCTTTTAGGAACAAGTCAGTGTTAGAGTTAGGGTTAGGGTTAGGGTTAGGTTAGGGTTAGGGTTAGGGTTAGGGTTAGGTTTAGGGTTAGGGTAGGGTTAGTGTTAGGGTTAGGGTTAGGGTCAGGGTTAGGGTTAGGGTTATATCACTTTTCAGTTTTCCTGTTATAATAATTGAACAGGCAACAAACATGTGAATTAGTTTACAAAGTTATGCTTTGCGTTTCTGTTCTTTCGATGGAAACTTTTTTCTGTGCCATACAGTGCGATATATCACTTTTCAGTTTTCCTGTATTCCTAATTGAGCGAGCGACACACATGCGATTTATTTCACAAAGTAGTGCTTTGCGTTTCTGTTCTTTCGATGGAAACTTGTTTCTGTGCCATACAGTGCGACATATAACATTTCCGTTTTCCTGTATTCCTAATTGAGCGAGCGACACACATGCGATTTAGTTCACAAAGTAGTGCTTTGCGTTTATGTTCTTTCGTTGGAAACTAGTTCCTGTTATGAAGAACTTAGGCTTAAGGTTAGGGCTAGGGTTAGGGTTATATCAGTTTTCAGTTTCCTTGTTATAATAATTGAACGGGCAACAAACATGTGAATTAGTTTACAAAGTTACGCATTGCGTTTCTGTTCTTTCGATGGAAACTTGTTTCTGTGCCGTACAGTGCGATATATCACTTTTCAGTTTTCCTGTATTCCTAATTGAGCGAGCGACACACATGTGACTTAGTTTACAAAGTAGTGATTTGCGTTTCTGTTTTTCTGTTGGAAACTTGTTTCTGTGCTGTACAGTGTGATATATCACATTTCAGTTTTCCTGTTATAATAATTGAACGGGCGACACGTATTTGAATTAGTTTACAAAGTTGTCCTTTTCGTTTCTGTTCTTTCGATGGACATTTGTGTCTGTGCCGTACAGTGGGAGATAACACTTTTCAGTTTTCCTGTATTCCTAATTGAGCGAGCGACACACTTGTGATTCCGTTTACAAAGAAGTGCTTTGCTTTTCTGTTCTTTCATTGGAAACTAGTTCCTGTGCAATAAAGTGCGATATATCACTTTTCAGTTTTCCTGTATTCCTATTTGAGTGAGCGACACACATGTGATTCCGTTTACAAAGTAATGCTTTCCTTTTCTATTCTTTCGTTGGAAACTTGTTCCTCTGCTGTACAGTGTGATATATCACTTTTCAGATTTCCTTTATTCCTAATCGTGCGAGCGACACACATGTGATTTAGTTTACAAAGTAGTGCTTTGCGTTTATGTTCTTTTGTTGGATATTTGTTCCTGTTAGGAACAATTTAGGGTTAGTGTTAGGGTTAAGGTTAGGGTTAGGGTTAGGGTTAAGGTAGGGTTAGGGTTAGGGTTAGGTTTAGGGTTAGGATTAGGGTTAGGGTTATTTCACTTTTCAGTTTTCCTGTGATAATAATTGAACAGGCAACACGTATGTGAAGTAGTTTACAAAGTAGTGCTTTGCTTATCTGTTCGTTCCATGAAAACTTCTTTCTTTGCCATACAGTTCGATATATATCAGTTTTCAGTTTTCCTGTATTCCTAATGGAGCGAGCGACAACATGTGATTCCGTTTAGAAAGTAGTGTTTTGCTTTTCTGTTCTTTCATTGGAAACATGTTCTTGTGCAGTACAGGGCGATATATCACTTTTTAGTTTTCCTGTATTCCTAATTGAGCGAGCAACACACATGTGATTCAGTTTACAAAGTAGTGCTTTGTGTTTATGTTCTTTTGTTGGAAACTTGTTCCTGTTAGGACGAAGTTAGGGTTAGGGTTAGCGCTAGGTATAAGGTTAGGGTAGAGTTAGGGTTAGGGTTAGGGTTAGGGTTAGTGGTTTAGGGTTAGGGTTAGGGTTAGGGTTACATTTAGGGTTAGGGTTAGGGTAGGGTTAGGGTTAGGGTTAGGGGTAGGTTAGAGTTAGGGTTAGGGTTAGGGTTAGGTTTAGGGTTATATCACTTTTCAGTTTTACTGTTATAATAATTAACGGGAAACAAACTTGTGAATTAGTTTACAAAGTTATGCTTTGCGTTTCTGTTCTTTTGAAGGAAACTAGTTTCTGTGCTGTACAGTGCGATATATCACTTTTCAGTTTTCCTGTATTCCTAACTGAGCGAGCGACACACATGTGATTCCGTTTACAAAGTAGTGCTTTGCTTTTCTGTTCTTTCATTGGAAACTTGTTCCTGTGTTGTACAGTGCGATATATCACTTTTCAGTTTTCCTGTATTCTTAATTGAGCGAGTGACACACATGTACAAAGTAGTGCTTTTCTTTTACGTTCTTTCGTTGGAAACTAGTTCCTGTTAGGAACAAGTTAGGGTTAGGGTTAGGGTTAGGGTTAGGGTTAGGGTTAGGGTTAGGTTAGGGCTGGGTAAGGGATAGGGTTAGGGTTAGGGTTAGGATTAGGGTTAGGTGTTAGGGTTAGGGTTAGGGTTAGGTTTAGGGACTTAGGGTTAGGGTTAGGGTTAGGGTTATATCACTTTTCAGTTTTCCTGTTATAATAATTGAACAGGCGACACAAATGTGAATTAGTTTACAAAGTTGTGCTTTGCGTTTCTGTTCTTTCAATGGAAACTTATTTCTGTGCCGTACAGTGCGAGATAACACTTTTCAGTTTTCCTGTATTCCTAATTGAGCGAGCAACACACATGTGATTTAGTTTACAAAGTAGTGCTTTGCATTTATGTTCTTTCGTTGGAAACTTGTTCCTTTTAAGAACAAGTTAGGGTTAGGGTTGGTGCCAGGGTTAGAGTTAGAGTAGGGTTAGGGTTAGGGTCAGGGTTAGGGTTAGTGGATTAGGGTTAGGGTTAGGGTTAGGGTTAGGGTTAGGGTTAGGGTAGGGTTAGGGTTAGGGTTAGGGTTAGGGTTAGGTTAGGGTTAGGGTTAGGGTTAGGGTTATATCACTTTTCAGTTTTCCTGTATTCCTAATTGAGCGAGCGACACACATGTGATGCCGTTTAAAAAGAAGTGCTTTGCTTTTCTGTCCTTTTTTGGAAACTTGTTCCTGTGCTGTACAGTGCGATAAATCACTTTTCAGTTTTCCTTTATTCCTAATTGTGTGAGCGACACACATGTGATTTAGTTCACAAAGTAGTGCTTTGGGTTATGTTCTTTTGTTGGAAACTCGTGCCTGTTAGGAACATGTTAGGGTTAGGGTTAGTGTTTGGGTTAAGGTTAGGGTTAGCGGTAAGGTTAGGGTTGGGTTAGGGATAGGTTTAAGGTTATGATTAGGGTTATGATTATTTCACTTTTTAGGTTTCCTTTTATAATAATTGAACAGGTGACACGTATGTGAATTAGTTTACAAAGTAGTGCTTTGCTTATCTGTTCTTTCCATGAATACTTTTTCTTTGCTGTACAGTTCTATATATATCACTTTTCAGTTCTCCTGAATTCCTAATTGAGCGAGCGACACACATGTGATTCCGTTTACAGAGTAGTGCTTTGTTTTCTGTTCTTTCATTGGAAACTTGTTCCTGTGCAGTACAGGGCGATATATCACATTTCTGTTTTACTGTATTCCTAATTATGCGAGTCACACACATATGATTTAGTTTATAAAGTAGTGCTTTGCGTTTATGTTCTTTCGTTGGAAACTTGTTCCTGTTAGGAACAAGTTAGGGTGAGGGTTAGGGTTAGGGTTAGGTTAGGGCTGGGTAAGGGATAGGGTTAGCATTAGGGTTAGGGTTAGGGTTAGGGTTAGTGTTAGGGTTAGGGTTAGGGTTTAGGGTTAGGGTTAGGGTTAGGGTTAGGGTTAGGTTAGGGCTGGGTAAGGGATAGGGTTAGAGTTAGGTTTAGTGTTAGGGTTAGGGTTAGGGTTAGGGTTACGGTTAGGGGTTAGGGTTAGGGTAAGGGTTAGGGGCTTAGGGTTATGGTTAGGGTTAGGGCCATAGGGTTAGGGTTAGGTTTAGGGTTATATCACTTTTCCGTTTTCCTGTTATAATAATTGAACAGGCGACACATATGTGAATTAGTTTACAAAGTTGTGCTTTGCTTTTCTGTTCTTTCGTTGGAAACTTGTTTCTGTGGTGTATAGTACGTTATATCACATTTCAGTTTTCCTATTATAATAATTGAACAGGAGACACATCTGTGAATTAGTTTACAAAGTTGTGCTTTGCTTTTCTGTTCTTTCGTTGGAAACTTGTCCCTGTGCTGTACAGTGCATTATATCACTTTTCATTTTTCCTGTTATAATAATTGAACAGGCGACACGTATGTCATCTAGTTTACAAAGTTGTGCTTTGCGTTTCTGTTCTTTCTTTGGAAACTTGTTTCTGTGCCATACAGTGCGAGATAACACATTTCGGTTTTCTTGTATTCGTAATGGAGCGAGGGACACACATGTGATTTATTATACAAATTAGTGCTTTTCTTTTTTGTTCTTTCATTTGAAACTTGTTCCTGTGCTGTACAGTGTGATATATCACTTTTCAGTTTTCCTGTTATAATAATCGAACAGGCGACACCTGTGTGAATTAGTTTACAAAGTTGTGCTTTGCGTTTCTGTTCTTTCGATGGAAACTTGTTCCTGTGCTGTACAGTGCGATATATCACTTTTCAGTTTTCCTGTTATAATAATTGAACAGGCGACATGTATGTCATTTAGTTTACAATGTTGTGCTTTGCGTTTCTGTTCTTTCTTTGGAAACTTGTTTCTCTGCCATACACTGCGAGATAACACTTTTCGGTTTCCCTGTATTCATAATTGAGCGAGCGACACACATGTGATTTAGTTTCCAAAGTAGTGCTTTGGGTTTCTGTTCTTTGGTTGGAAACTTGTTACTGTGCTGTACAGTGTGATATATCACTTTTCAGTTTTCCTGTTGTAATAATTGAACGGGCCACATGTGTGTATGTGATTTAGTTTACAATGTTGTGCTTCGCGTTTCTGTTCTTTCGATAGAAACATGTTTCTGTGCCGTAAAGTGCGAGATAACACTTTTCGGTTTGCTTGTATTCCTTATTTAGCGAGTGACACACATGTGATTCAGTTTACAAAGTAGTGGTTTTCATTTAAGTTCTTTCGTTTGAAACTTGTTCCTGTTAGGAACAAGTTAGGGTTAGGGTTAGGGTTAGGGTTAGGGTTAGGTTAGGGCTGGGTAAGGGATAGGGTTAGGTTTAGGGTTAGGGTTAGGGTTAGGTTTACGGTTATGGGTTAGGGGTAGGAGTAGGGTTAGGGTTAGGGTTAGGGGCTTAGGGTTAGGGTTAGGGTTTGGGTTTTATCACTTTTCAGTTTTCCTGTTATAATAATTGAACAGGCGACACATATGTGAATTAGTTTACAAAGTTGTGCTTTGTGATTCTGTTCTTTCCATGGAAACTTGTTTCTGTGCTGTAAAGTGCGAGATAACACTTTTCAGTTTTCCTGTATTCCTAATTGAGCGAGCAACACACAGGTGATTCCGTTTAAAAGTCGTGCTTTGCTTTTCTCTTCTTTCATTGGAAACTTGTTCTTGTGCTGTACACTGAGATATATCAATTTTCAGTTTTCCTGTATTCCTAATGGAGCGAGCGACACACATGTGATTTAATTTACAAATTAGTGATTTTCTTTTTTGTTCTTTCATTTGAAACTTGTTCCGGTGCTGTACAATATGATATATCACTTTTCAGTTTTCCTGTTATAATAATTGAACAGGCGACATGTATGTGAATTAGTTTACAAAGTTGTGCTTTGCCTTTCTGTTCTTTCAGTGGAAACTTGTTTCTGTGCCTTACAGTGCGAGATAACACTTTTCAGTTTTCCTGTATTCCTAATTGAGCGAGCGACACACAGGTGATTCCGTTTAAAAGTAGTGCTTTGCTCTTCTGTTCTTTCATTTGAAACTTGTTCCTGTGCTGTACAGTGTGATATATCACTTTTCAGTTTTCCTGTTGTAATAATTGAACAGGCGACACGTATGTGAATTAGTTTACAAAGTTGTGCTTTGCGTTTCTGTGCTTTCGTTGGAAACTTGTCCCTGTGCTGTTCAGTGCGTTATATCACTTTTCAATTTTCCTGTTATAATAATTGAACAGGCGACACGTATGTCATCTAGTTTACAAAGTTGTGCTTTGCGTTTCTGTTCTTTCTTTGGAAACTTGTTTCTGTGCCATACAGTGCGAGATTACACATTTCGGTTTTCCTGTATTCGTAATGGAGCGAAGGACACACATGTGATTTATTATACAAAGTAGTTCTTTTCTTTTTTGTTCTTTCATTTGAAACTTGTTCCGGTGCTGTACAATGTGATATATCACTTTTCAGTTTTCCTGTTATAATAATTGAACAGGCTTCACGTATGTCATCTAGTTTACAAAGTTGTGCTTTGCGTTGTTGTTCTTTCTTTGGAAATTTGTTTCTGTGCCATACAGTGCGAGATAACACTTTTCGGTTTCCCTTTATTCCTAATTGTGTGAGCGACACACATGTGATTTAGTTTCCAAAGAAGTGCTTTGGGTTTCTGTTCTTCTTGGAAACTTGTTTCTGTGCTGTACAGTGTGATATATCACTTTTCAGTTTTCCTGTTGTAATAATTGAACGGGCGACACGTATGTGATTTAGTTTACAAAGTTGTGCTTTGAGTTTCTGTTGTTTCGATGGAAACTTGTTTCTGTGCCGTACAGTGCGAGATAACACTTTTCGGTTTGCTTGTATTCCTTATTGAGCGAGTGACACACATGTGATTCAGTTTACAAAGTAGTGCTTTTCATTTACGTTCTTTCGTTGGAAACTTGTTCCTGTTAGGAACAAGTTAGGGTTAGTGTTAGGGTTAGGGTAGGGTTAGGGTTAGGTTTAGGGTTATGGGTTAGGGTTAGGGTTAGGGTTAGGGTTAGTGTTAGGGTTAGGGGCTTAGGGTTAGGGTTAGGGTTAGGGTTATATCACTTTTCAGTTTTCCTGTTATAATAATTGAACAGGCGACACATTTGTGAATTAGTTTACAAAGTTGTGCTTTGCGATTCTGTTCTTTCAATGGAAACATGTTTCTGTGCCGTAAAGTGCGAGATAACACTTTTCAGTTTTCCTGTATTCCTAATTGAGCGAGCAACACACAGGTGATTCCGTTTAAAAGTAGTGCTTTGCTTTTCTCTTCTTTCGTTGAAAACTTGTTCTTGTGCTGTACACTGAGATATATCACTTTTCGGTTTTCCTGTATTCCTAATTGTGCGAGCGACACACATGTGATTTAGTGTACAAAGTAGTGCTTTGGATTTCTGTTCTTTGGTTGGAAACTTGTTTCTGTGCTGTACAGTGTGATATATCACTTTTCAGTTTTCCTGTTGTAATAATTGAACGGGTGACACGTATGTGATTTAGTTTACAAAGTTGTGCTTTTCTTTTCTTTTTTTTTTTTTTTCAATGCCGTTTATTCAGGAACATTGAACAATCCTCGGACCCCGGGGAAAGCCAGCCCACAGCTTAAATAGCCTCTGGGTAGCCAACCCAGGCGTACCACGGGGGCAATGCAGATAGGTCCACATACATGGAAGCAAGCCAGATCCTCGGCCTTAGCCAAATGTGGAGTTGTTCGTGACAGAGAGCACTCACCATCGGGAAGGTGGAAGGCGGAAACCAGCTCCATCTTTAAGGCATAGCATTCCGCAGCTCTCTAAAGTTTCCCCTTTTTGTTTTAGACGCATCAGGCAAGAGTAGAGGTCTGATCTCTGATATTAGAAATAAATTGGGACTTTGTACAGATGTTCATTTAAGTGTCATCCACCCAAAGAGCATCAGACCGTCCGATACCTTTTTCTCAGAGGCGGGACCTGGGGCATCAACCCGCATGCAATCAGACATGCTCTTCTCTGGGTCCAAAGCGGCTGACCCTGAGTGCAGTGCTTAGCCTCGCATCCTGAGCGTATCATTTTAGCTTTTTATGGTATCCAACCATGCTTGGGGAGACTGTCCTGCTTCAATGGCTGTAAAGGCCTGAATGATCATGGCTGCATCACACTGTTGTGAGACTCTAATCTTGCATATATACCACAGGCAAACCAAGGAGACCAACACCAGAAGGCCTGCTAACACTCCCATGCCCGCCCATTCCTTCAGATGATTCATGGCTGCAGCAATCCATGTTGATAATCCTGTGGCTAGTCCTGCGTCCACTCCGGTAGAATTTACTGTGACAATGGCCACTCTCAGCTGCTCCATCGTAGTATCGAATTCTCCAGTCCAATTACCTAAAATATAGCTCGACAATTGTTTAGACAGATTTGCAGCACAGGAAAAATTCTCATGTTGTATGCTAGTGACACAAAGTCCAGCATACTTTCATTGACAGCCAGGTTGAGCGATTTGCCATAGGGTATCAATTTGCTCCTGCAAGAGGTCAATCCTCTGATTGAACACCATCAAGCTTCCTTTTAGTTGAGCATTAATTCCTTTATGTACAACTAAGGCATGAGCTACATTGGCTAAATGATTATTCAGGGTTTGAGCAGTCTGCCCAGTATGACTCATGGCTAATGCCCTGGTGGTAGCTCCAACAGCCGTCAATGAGATGGTAGTAACAATGGTGGCTGTAGTTCCAAGATCCCTTTTCTGTCTGAAGAGAGTCATAGCGTGAGGGGCATCAATGGGCATAGGCACCCAGTGAGGCATGCGAGTAACCAGGGCATACCTAAATTTACTAGCATTCCAACATTGGGCAAAAAAGCAAGTATCATTACCACAATTACTTGGCTCTATCTGGCTAATAATGAATAAAAATGGGGGATATAGACAAGAATCAATGAAACCAAGAGCTGGTTCTTTGAGAAAATCAACAAGATCGACAAACCCTTAGCCAGGCTAACTAAAAGGCAGAGACACACCACCCAAATCAACAAAATCAGAAATGAAAAGGGGGATATAACTACAGACACTGAGGAAATCCAAACAATCATTAGGACTTACTTCAAAAGTCTATATGCCACAAAATTTGAAAATCTAAATGAAATGGACAATTTTCTTGATCGATTTGACTTACCAAAGCTGAACCAGGACCAGGTAAATCAACTAAATAGACCTATATCCCCCAAAGAAATAGAAGCGGTCATCAAAAGTCTCCCATCCAAAAAAAGCCCAGGACCAGATGGCTTCAGCGCAGAATTCTACCAGATCTTCAAAGAAGAGCTAACACCAATTCTCTTCAAACTATTCCACAAAATAGAAACAGAAGGAATATTACCAAATTCATTCTATGAAGCCACAGTCACCTTGGTACCTAAACCTCACAAAGACTCAACAAAGAAAGAGAATTTCCGGCCAATCTCCCTTATGAACATTGATGCAAAAATACTTAATAAAATACTTGCAAACCGAATCCAAGAACACATCAAAGATATTATCCACTATGACCAAGTAGGCTTCATCCCAGGTATGCAGGGGTGGTTCAATATACGGAAATCCATCAATGTGATCCACCATATTAACAAACTGAAAGAAAAAAACCACATGATAATCTCCCTAGATGCTGAAAAAGCCTTTGACAAAATCCAACATCCATTCATGTTCAAAGTACTGGAGAGATCAGGGATACAAGGCACATATCTAAACATAGTAAAGGCGATATACAGCAAGCCTATAGCCAACATCAAACTGAATGGAGAGAAACTTGAAGCAATCCCACTGAAATCAGGGACAAGACAAGGCTGCCCACTCTCTCCATATCTCTTCAACATAGTGTTGGAAGTCCTTGCTAGAGCAATAAGACAGTTGAAGGAGATCAAGGGGATACAAATTGGAAAGGAAGAAGTCAAATTATCACTATTTGCAGATGATATGATAGTATACGTGAGTGACCCCAAAAACTCTACCAGGGAACTCCTACAGCTGATAAACACCTTCAGCAAAGTGGCAGGACACAAAATTAACTCAAAAAAATCAGTAGCCCTCCTGTATACAAAAGACAAAAGGGCTGAGAAAGAAATTAAGGAAACAACACCCTTCACAATAGCCACAAATGACATAAGGTACCTCGGAGTAACCCTAACCAAGGAAGTCAAAGACTTGTATGCTTTGCTTTTCTGTTCTTTCGATGGAAACTTGTTTCTGTGCCGTACAGTGCCAGATAACACTTTTCGGTT
This sequence comes from Meriones unguiculatus, assembly GCF_030254825.1. NCBI lineage: Eukaryota > Metazoa > Chordata > Mammalia > Rodentia > Muridae > Meriones > Meriones unguiculatus. The sequence goes on along the minus strand of NW_026843646.1, from coordinate 11,342,893 downwards.
TTCCTGTATTCTTTCTTAATTGAGCGAGTGACACGCATGTGATTCACTTTACAAAGTAGTGCTTTTCATTTACGTTCTTTCGTTGGAAACTTGTTCCTGTTAGGAACAAGTTAGGGTTAGGGTTAGGGTTAGGGTTAGGGTTAGGGTTAGGATTAGGGTTAGGTTAGGGCTAGGTAAGGGATAGGGTTAGGGTTAGGGTTAGGTTTAGGTTAGGGGTGGGTACGGGATAGGGTTAGGGTTAGGGTTAGTGTTAGGGGTTAGTGTTAGGGTTAGGGTTAGGGTTAGGGGTTAGGGTTAGGGTTAGGGTTAGGGTTAGGGTTAGGGACTTAGGGTTAGGGTTAGGGTTAGGGTTATATCAATTTTCAGTTTTCCTGTTATAATAATTGAACAGGCGACACATATGTGAATTAGTTTACAAAGTTGTGCTTTGTGTATCTGTTCTTTCAACGGAAACTTTTTCCTGTGACGTACAGTGCGAGATATGACTTTTCAGTTTTCCTGTATTCCTAATTGACCGAGCGACACACATGTGATTCCTTTTAAAAGTAGTGCTTTGCTTTTCTGATCTTTCCTTTGAAACTTGTTCCTGTGCTGTACAGTGTGATATATCAATTTTCAGTTTTCCTGTTGTAATAATTGAACAGGCGGCACGTATGTGAATTAGTTTACAAAGTTGTGCTTTGCTTCTCTGTTCTTTCGATGGAAACTTGTTTCTGTGCCATACAGTGCCAGATAACACTTTTCGGTTTTCCTGTATTCTTAATTGAGCGAGTGACACACATGTGATTCAGTTTACAATGTGGTGCTTTTCATTTACGTTCTTTCGTTGGAAACTTGTTCCTGTTAGGAACAAGTTAGGGTTAGGGTTAGGGTTAGGGTTAGGTTAGGGCTCGGTAAGAGATAGGTTTAGGGTTAGGGTTAGGGTTAGGGTTAGGTTAGGGCTGGGTAAGGGATAGGGTTAGGGTTAGGGTTAGGGGGTTAGGGTTAGGGTTAGCGTTAGGGACTTATGGTTAGGGTTAGGGTTAGGGTTATATCACTTTTCGGTTTTACTGTTATAATAATTGAACAGGCGACACATATGTGAATTAGTTTACAAAGTTGTGCTTTGCGTTTCTGTTCTTTCAATGGATACTTGTTTCTGTGCCGTACAGTGCGAGATAACACTTTTAAGTTTTCCTGTATTCCTAATTGAGCAAGAGACACACAGGTGATTCTGTTTAAACGTAGTGCTTTGCTTTTCTGTTCTTCGTTGGAAACTTGTTCTTGAGCTGTACAGTGAGATATATCACTTTTCAGTTTTCCTGTATTCCTAATGGAGCGACCGACACACATGTGATTTAGTTTACAAATTAGTGATTTTCTTTTTTCTTCTTTCATTTGAAACTTCTTCCTGTGCTGTACAATATGATATATCACTTTTCAGTTTTCCTGTTATAATAATTGAACAGGCGACACGTATGTGAATTAGTTTACAAAGTTATGCTTTGCGTTTCTGTTCTTTCGATGGAAACTTGTTCCTGTGCTGTACCGTGCGTTATATCACTTTTCAGTTTTCCTGTTAGAATAATTGAACAGGGGACACGTATGTGAATTAGTTTACAAAGTTGTGCTTTGCTTTTTTGTTCTTTCTTTGGAAACTTGTTTCTGTGCCATACAGTGTGAGATAACACTTTTCGGTTTTCCTGTATTCCTAATTGTGCGAGCGACACACATGTGATTTAGTGTACAAAGTAGTGCTTTGGATTTCTGTTCTTCGGTTGGAAACTTGTTTCTGTGCTGTACAGTGTGATATATCACTTTTCAGTTTTCCTGTTGTAATAATTGAACGGGCGACACGTATGTGATTCAGTTTAGAAAGATGTGATTTGCTTTTCTGTTCTTTCAATGGAAACTTGTTTCTGTGCCTTATAGTGCGAGATAACACTTTTCAGTTTTCCTGTATTCCTAATTGAGCAAGAGACACACAGGTGATTCTGTTTAAACGTAGTGCTTTGCTTTTCTGTTCTTCGTTGGAAACTTGTTCTTGAGCTGTACAGTGAGATATATCACTTTTCAGTTTTCCTGTATTCCTAATGGAGCGACCGACACACATGTGATTTAGTTTACAAATTAGTGATTTTCTTTTTTCTTCTTTCATTTGAAACTTCTTCCTGTGCTGTACAATATGATATATCACTTTTCAGTTTTCCTGTTATAATAATTGAACAGGCGACACGTATGTGAATTAGTTTACAAAGTTATGCTTTGCGTTTCTGTTCTTTCGATGGAAACTTGTTCCTGTGCTGTACCGTGCGTTATATCACTTTTCAGTTTTCCTGTTAGAATAATTGAACAGGGGACACGTATGTGAATTAGTTTACAAAGTTGTGCTTTGCTTTTTTGTTCTTTCTTTGGAAACTTGTTTCTGTGCCATACAGTGTGAGATAACACTTTTCGGTTTTCCTGTATTCCTAATTGTGCGAGCGACACACATGTGATTTAGTGTACAAAGTAGTGCTTTGGATTTCTGTTCTTCGGTTGGAAACTTGTTTCTGTGCTGTACAGTGTGATATATCACTTTTCAGTTTTCCTGTTGTAATAATTGAACGGGCGACACGTATGTGATTCAGTTTAGAAAGATGTGATTTGCTTTTCTGTTCTTTCTATGGAAACTTTTTTCTGTGCTGTACATTGCCAGATAACACTTTTCGGTTTTCCTGTATTCTTAATTGAGCGAGTGACACACATGTGATTCAGTTTACAAAGTAGTGCTTTTCATTACGTTCTTTCGTTGGAAACTTGTTCCTGTTAGGAATAAGTTAGGGTTAGGGTTAGGGTTAGAGTTAGGTTAGGGCTCTGTAAGGGATAGGGTTAGGGTTAGGGTTAGTTTAGGGATGGGTAAGGGATAGGGTTAGGGTTAGGGTTAGGGTTAGGTTAGGGCTCGGTAAGGGATAGGGTTATGGTTATGGTTAGGTTTAGGGTTAGGTTAGGGCTGGGTAAGGGATAGGGTTAGGGTTAGGGTTAGGGTTAGGGTGAGGGTTAGGTGTTAGGGTTAGTGTTAGGGTTAGGGTTAGGGTTAGGGACTTAGGGTTAGTGTTAGGGTTAGTGTTCTATCACTTTTCAGTTTTCCTGTTATAATAATTGAACAGGCGACACATATGTGAATTAGTTTACAAAGTTCTGCTTTGCATTTCTGTTCTTTCAATGGAAACTTGTTTCTGTGCCTTATAGTGCGAGATAACACTTTTCAGTTTTCCTGTATTCCTAATTGAGCGAGCGACACACAGGTGATTCCGTTTAAAAGTAGTGCTTTGCTTTTCTGTTCTTTCATTTGAAACTTCTTCCTGTGCTGTACAGGGTGATATATCAATTTTCAGTTTTCCTGTTGTAATAATTGAACAGGCGACACGTATGTGAATTAGTTTACAAAGTTGTGCTTTGCATTTCTGTTCTTTCTTTGGAAACTTGTTTCTGTGCCATACAGTGCGAGATAACAGTTTTCGGTTTTCCTGTTAGAATAATTGAACATGGGACACGTATGTGAATTAGTTTACAAAGTTGTGCTTTGCATTTCTGTTCTTTCTTTGGAAACTTGTTTCTGTGCCATACAGTGCGAGATAACAGTTTTCGGTTTTCCTGTATTCCTAATTTTGCGAGCGACACACAAGTGATTTAGTGTACAAAGTAGTGATTTGGATTTCTGTTCTTCGGTTGGAAACTTGTTTCTGTGCTGTACAGTGTGATATATCACTTTTCAGTTTTCCTGTTGTAATAACTGAACGGGCGACACGTATGTGATTTAGTTTACAAAGTTGTGCTTTTCTTTTATGTCCTTTCGATGGAAACTTGTTTCTGTGCTGTACATGCCAGATAACACTTTTCGGTTTTCCTGTATTCTTAAATGAGCGAGTGACACACATGTGATTCAGTTTACAAAGTAGTGCTTTTCATTTTTGTTCTTTCGTTGGAAACTTGTTCCTGTTAGGAACAAGTTCGGGTTATGGTCATGGTTAGGGTTAGGGTTAGGTTAGGGCTCGGTAAGGGATAGGGTTAGGGTTAGGGTTAGGTTTAGGGTTAGGTTAGGGCTCTGTAAGGGATAGGGTTAGGGGTAGGGTTAGGGTTAGGTTAGGGCTGGGTAAGGGATAGGGTTATGGTTATGGTTAGGGTTAGGGTTAGGGGTTAGGGTTAGGGTTAGGGTTAGGGACTTGGGGTTAGGGTTAGGGTTAAGGTTATATCACTTTTCTGTTTTATTGTTATAATAATTGAACAGGCGACACATATGTGAATTAGTTTACAAAGTTGTGCTTTGCTTTTCTGTTCTTTCAATGGAAACTTGTTTCTGTGCCGTACAGTGCGAGATAACACTTTTCAGTTTTCCTGTATTCCTAATTGAGCGGGCGATACACAGGTGATTCCGTTTAAAAGTAGTGCTTTGCTTTTATGTTCTTTCGTTGGAAACTTGTTCTTGTGCTGTACAGTGAGATATATCACTTTTCAGTTTTCCTGTATTCCTAATGGAGCGAGTGACACACATGTGATTTAGTTTACAAATTAGTGATTTTCTTTTTTGTTCTTTCATTTGAAACTTGTTCCTGTGCTGTACAATATGATATATCACTTTTCAGTTTTCCTGTTATAATAATTGAACAGGCGACACGTATGTGAATTAGTTTACAAAGTTGTGCTTTGCGTTTCTGTTCTTTCGATGGAAACTTGTTCCTGTGCTGTACTGTGCGTTATATCACTTTTCAGTTTTCCTGTTCGAATAATTGAACAGGGGACACGTATGTGAATTAGTTTACAAAGTTGTGCTTTGCTTTTTTGTTCTTTCTTTGGAAACTTGTTTCTGTGCCATACATTGCGAGATAACACTTTTCGGTTTTCCTGTATTCCTAATTGTGCGAGCGACACACATGTGATTTAGTGTACAAAGTAGTGCTTTGGATTTCTGTTCTTCGGTCGGAAACTTGTTTCTGTGCTGTACAGTGTGATATATCACTTTTCAGTTTTCCTGTTTTAATAATTGAACGGGCAACACGTATGTGATTCAGTTTACAAAGTTGTGGTTTGCTTTTCTGTTCTTTCGATGGAAACTTGTTTCTGTGCTGTATATTGCCAGATAACACTTTTCGGTTTTCCTGTATTCTTAAATGAGCGAGTGACACACATGTGATTCAGTTTACAAAGTAGTGCTTTTCATTTACGTTCTTTCGTTGGAAACTTGTTCCTCTTAGGAACAAGTTAGGGTTAGGGTTAGGGTTACGGTTAGGGTTAGGTTAGGGCTCGGTAAGGATAGGGTTAGGGTTAGGGTTAGTGTTAGGGTTAGGGTTAGTGTTAGGTTAGGGCTGGGTAAGGGATAGGGTTAGGGTTAGGGTTAGGGTTAGGGTTAGGGTTAGGGTCAGGTTAGGGCTCGGTAAGGGATAGGGTTAGGGTTAGGGTTAGGGTTATGTTAGGGCTGGGTAAGGGATAGGGTTAGGGTTAGGGTTAGGGTTAGGTGTTAGGGTTAGTGTTAGGGTTAGGGTTAGGGGCTTAGGGTTAGGGTTAGGGTTAGGTTTATATCACTTTTCAGTTTTCCTGTTATAATAATTGAACAGGCGACACATATGTGAATTATCTTACACAGTTCTGCTTTGCATATCTGTTCTTTCAATGGAAACTTGTTTCTGTGCCGTACAGTGCGAGATAACACTTTTCAGTTTTCCTCTATTCCTAATTGAGCGAGCGACACACAGGTCATTCCGTTTAAAAGTAGTGCTTTGCTTTTCTGTTCTTTCATTTGAAACTTGTTCCTGTGCTGTACAGTGTGATATATCACTTTTCAGTTTTCCTGTCGTAATAATTGAACGGGCGACACGTATGTGATTCAGTTTACAAAGTAGTGCTTTGCTTTTCTGTTCTTTCGATGGAAACTTGTTTCTGTGCCGTACAGTGCCAGATAACACTTTTCGGTTTTCCTGTATTCTTAAATGAGCGAGTGACACACATGTGATTCAGTTTACAAAGTAGTGCTTTTCATTTACGTTCTTTCGTTGGAAACTTGTTCCTGTTAGGAACAAGTTAGGGTTAGGGTTAGGGTTAGGGTTAGGTTAGGGCTCGGTAAGGGATAGGGTTAGGGTTAGGGTTAGTGTTAGGGTTAGGGTTAGTGTTAGATTAGGGCTGGGTAAGGGATAGGGTTAGGGTTAGGGTTAGAGTTAGGGTTAGGGTTAGGGTTAGGTTAGGGCTCGGTAAGGGATAGGGTTAGGGTTAGGGTTAGGGTTAGGGTTAGGGTTATATCACTTTTCAGTTTTCCTGTTATAATAATTGAACAGGCGACACATATGTGAATTAGTTTACAAAGTTGTGCTTTGCGTTTCTGTTCTTTTAATGGAAACTTGTTTCTGTGCCGTACAGTGCGAGATAACACTTTTCAGTTTTCCTGTATTCCTAATTGAGCGGGCGATACACAGGTGATTCCGTTTAAAAGTAGTGCTTTGCTTTTCTGTTCTTTCGTTGGAAACTTGTTCTTGTGCTGTACAGTGAGATATATCACTTTTCAGTTTTCCTGTATTCCTAATGGAGCGAGTGACACACATGTGATTTAGTTTACAAATTAGTGATTTTCTTTTTTGTTCTTTCATTTGAAACTTGTTCCTGTGCTGTACAATATGATATATCACTTTTCAGTTTTCCTGTTATAATAATTGAACAGGCGACACGTATGTGAATTAGTTTACAAAGTTGTGCTTTGCGTTTCTGTTCTTTCGATGGAAACTTGTTCCTGTGCTGTACTGTGCGTTATATCACTTTTCAGTTTTCCTGTTCGAATAATTGAACAGGGGACACGTATGTGAATTAGTTTACAAAGTTGTGCTTTGCTTTTTTGTTCTTTCTTTGGAAACTTGTTTCTGTGCCATACATTGCGAGATAACACTTTTCGGTTTTCCTGTATTCCTAATTGTGCGAGCGACACACATGTGATTTAGTGTACAAAGTAGTGCTTTGGATTTCTGTTCTTCGGTCGGAAACTTGTTTCTGTGCTGTACAGTGTGATATATCACTTTTCAGTTTTCCTGTTGTAATAATTGAACGGGCAACACGTATGTGATTCAGTTTACAAAGTTGTGGTTTGCTTTTCTGTTCTTTCGATGGAAACTTGTTTCTGTGCTGTACATTGCCAGATAACACTTTTCGGTTTTCCTGTATTCTTAAATGAGCGAGTGACACACATGTGATTCAGTTTACAAAGTAGTGCTTTTCATTTACGTTCTTTCATTGGAAACTTGTTCCTGTTAGGAACGAGTTAGGGTTAGGGTTAGGGTTAGTGTTAGGGTTTGGGTTAGGGTTAGGTTAGGGCTCGGTAAGGGATAGTGTTAGGGTTAGGGTTAGGGTTACTGTTAGTGTTAGGGTTAGGGTTAGGTTAGGGCTGGGTAAGGGATAGGGTTAGGGTTAGGGTTAGGGTTAGGGTTAGGGGTTAGGGTCAGGGTTAGGGTTAGGGGCTTAGGGTTAGGGGCTTAGGGTTAGGGTAAGGGTTAGGGTTATATCACATTTCATTTTTCCTGTTATAATAATGGAACAGGAGACACATATGTGAATTAGTTTACAAAGTTGTGCTTTGCGTTTCTGTTCTTTCAATGGAAACTTGTTTCTGTGCCGTACAGTGCAAGATAACACTTTTCAGTTTTCCTGTATTCCTAATTGAGCAAGCGGCACACAGGTGATTCCGTTTAAAAGTAGTGCTTTGCTTTTCTGTTCTTTCGTTGGAAACTTGTTCTTCTGCTGTACAGTGAGATATATCACTTTTCACTTTTCCTGTATTCCTAATGGAGCGAGTGACACACATGTGATTTAGTTTACAAATTAGTGATTTTCTTTTTTGTTCTTTCATTTGAAACTTGTTCCTGTGCTGTACAATATGATATATCACTTTTCAGTTTTCCTGTTATAATAATTGAACAGGCGACACGTATGTGAATTAGTTTACAAAGTTTTGCTTTGCGTTTCTCTTCTTTCGAAAGGAAACTTGTTCCTGTGCTGTACAGTGTGATATATCACTTTTCAGTTTTACTGTTGTAATAATTGAACAGGCGACACGTATGTGAATTAGTTTACAAAGTTGTGCTTTGCGTTTCTCTTCTTTCGAAAGGAAACTTGTTCCTGTGCTGTACAGTGAGATATATCACTTTTCAGTTTTACTGTTTTCCTAATGGAGCGAGTGACACACATGTGATTTAGTTTACAAATTAGTGATTTTCTTTTTTGTTCTTTCTTTTGAAACTTGTTCCTGTGCTGTACAATATGATATATCACTTTTCAGTTTTCCTGTTATAATAATTGAACAGACGACACGTATGTGAATTAGTTTACAAAGTTGTGCTTTGAGTTTCTGTTCTTGCGATGGAAACTTGTTCCTGTGCTGTATAGTGCGTTATATCACTTTTAAGCTTTCCTGTTATAATAATTGAACAGGGGACACGTATGTGAATTAGTTTACAAAGTTGTGCTTTTCGTTTCTGTTCTTTCGATGGAAACTTGTTTCTGTGCCGTACAGTGCCAGATAACACTTTTCGGTTTTCCTGTATTCTTAAATGAGCGAGTGACACACATGTGATTCAGTTTACAAAGTAGTGCTTTTCATTTACGTTCTTTCTTTGGAAACTTGTTCCTGTTAGGAACAAGTTAGGGTTAGGGTTACGGTTAGGGTTAGGGTTAGGGTTAGGTTAGGGCTCGGTAACGGATAGGGTTATGGTTATGGTTAGGGTTAGGGTTAGGTTAGGGCTGGGTAAGGGATAGGGTTAGGGTTAGGGTCAGGGTTAAGGTTAGGGTTAGGGTTAGGGTTAGAGGTTAGGGTTAGGGTTAGGGGTTAGGGTTAGGGTTAGGGGCTTAGGGTTAGGGTAAGGGTTAGGGTTATATCACTTTTCACTTTTCCTGTTATAATAATTGAACAGGCGACACATATGTGAATTAGTTTACAAAGTTGTGTTTTGCGTTTCTGTTCTTTCAATGGAAACTTGTTTCTGTGCCGTACAGTGCGAGATAACACTTTTCAGTTTTCCTGTATTCCTAATTGAGCGAGCGACACACAGGTGATTCCATTTAAAAGTAGAGGTTTGCTTTTCTGTTCTTTCGTTGGAAACTTGTTCTTGTGCTGTACAGTGAGATATATCACTTTTCAGTTTTCCTGTATTCCTAATGGAGCGAGTGACACACATGTGATTTAGTTTACAAATTAGTGATTTTCTTTTTTGTTCTTTCATTTGAAACTTGTTCCTGTGATGTACAATATGATATATCACTTTTCAGTTTTCCTGTTAGAATAATTGAACAGGGGAAACTTTTGTGAATTA